>NC_136058.1:348053039-348620482 GCF_964261635.1 Lissotriton helveticus
GCCAAAATAATTACAAAAAGGGGGTGGTGATGGACAGAGTATCTGAGTTAATCAGAACACTCCTACCCAGTCAACAGATCAGGGCTTGATCCATCACCGTTTTTTAGCTCACTGCACCATCCCAGTTCAGAACCTGGCTATATGCAAATTAGTCTGTCCCTGGCCCAGTGCATCATGGGAACAGGGCAGACCAAACTACCAAGCCAATTCTTCACTGGAAAGGAAACAAGCTTCCGGGGACCGGTTTCTGGCATTACAGCCGTCTTCGGCCCGGCTTGCTTGAATCCTGATGGTGCAATGAGCAAGGGACTCACGTCTGAGCATACCCTTCCACACTCATGGTGGCCAAAATAATTACAAAAAGGGGGTGGTGATGGACAGAGTATCTGAGTTAATCAGAACACTCCTACCCAGTCAACAGATCAGGGCTTGATCCATCACCGTTTTTTAGCTCACTGCACCATCCCAGTTCAGAACCTGGCTATATGCAAATTAGTCTGTCCCTGGCCCAGTGCATCATGGGAACAGGGCAGACCAAACTACCAAGCCAATTCTTCACTGGAAAGGAAACAAGCTTCCGGGGACCGGTTTCTGGCATTACAGCCGTCTTCGGCCCGGCTTGCTTGAATCCTGATGGTGCAATGAGCAAGGGACTCACGTCTGAGCATACCCTTCCACACTCATGGTGGCCAAAATAATTACAAAAAGGGGGTGGTGATGGACAGAGTATCTGAGTTAATCAGAACACTCCTACCCAGTCAACAGATCAGGGCTTGATCCATCACCGTTTTTTAGCTCACTGCACCATCCCAGTTCAGAACCTGGCTATATGCAAATTAGTCTGTCCCTGGCCCAGTGCATCATGGGAACAGGGCAGACCAAACTACCAAGCCAATTCTTCACTGGAAAGGAAACAAGCTTCCGGGGACCGGTTTCTGGCATTACAGCCGTCTTCGGCCCGGCTTGCTTGAATCCTGATGGTGCAATGAGCAAGGGACTCACGTCTGAGCATACCCTTCCACACTCATGGTGGCCAAAATAATTACAAAAAGGGGGTGGTGATGGACAGAGTATCTGAGTTAATCAGAACACTCCTACCCAGTCAACAGATCAGGGCTTGATCCATCACCGTTTTTTAGCTCACTGCACCATCCCAGTTCAGAACCTGGCTATATGCAAATTAGTCTGTCCCTGGCCCAGTGCATCATGGGAACAGGGCAGACCAAACTACCAAGCCAATTCTTCACTGGAAAGGAAACAAGCTTCCGGGGACCGGTTTCTGGCATTACAGCCGTCTTCGGCCCGGCTTGCTTGAATCCTGATGGTGCAATGAGCAAGGGACTCACGTCTGAGCATACCCTTCCACACTCATGGTGGCCAAAATAATTACAAAAAGGGGGTGGTGATGGACAGAGTATCTGAGTTAATCAGAACACTCCTACCCAGTCAACAGATCAGGGCTTGATCCATCACCGTTTTTTAGCTCACTGCACCATCCCAGTTCAGAACCTGGCTATATGCAAATTAGTCTGTCCCTGGCCCAGTGCATCATGGGAACAGGGCAGACCAAACTACCAAGCCAATTCTTCACTGGAAAGGAAACAAGCTTCCGGGGACCGGTTTCTGGCATTACAGCCGTCTTCGGCCCGGCTTGCTTGAATCCTGATGGTGCAATGAGCAAGGGACTCACGTCTGAGCATACCCTTCCACACTCATGGTGGCCAAAATAATTACAAAAAGGGGGTGGTGATGGACAGAGTATCTGAGTTAATCAGAACACTCCTACCCAGTCAACAGATCAGGGCTTGATCCATCACCGTTTTTTAGCTCACTGCACCATCCCAGTTCAGAACCTGGCTATATGCAAATTAGTCTGTCCCTGGCCCAGTGCATCATGGGAACAGGGCAGACCAAACTACCAAGCCAATTCTTCACTGGAAAGGAAACAAGCTTCCGGGGACCGGTTTCTGCCATTACAGCCGTCTTCGGCCCGGCTTGCTTGAATCCTGATGGTGCAATGAGCAAGGGACTCACGTCTGAGCATACCCTTCCACACTCATGGTGGCCAAAATAATTACAAAAAGGGGGTGGTGATGGACAGAGTATCTGAGTTAATCAGAACACTCCTACCCAGTCAACAGATCAGGGCTTGATCCATCACCGTTTTTTAGCTCACTGCACCATCCCAGTTCAGAACCTGGCTATATGCAAATTAGTCTGTCCCTGGCCCAGTGCATCATGGGAACAGGGCAGACCAAACTACCAAGCCAATTCTTCACTGGAAAGGAAACAAGCTTCCGGGGACCGGTTTCTGGCATTACAGCCGTCTTCGGCCCGGCTTGCTTGAATCCTGATGGTGCAATGAGCAAGGGACTCACGTCTGAGCATACCCTTCCACACTCATGGTGGCCAAAATAATTACAAAAAGGGGGTGGTGATGGACAGAGTATCTGAGTTAATCAGAACACTCCTACCCAGTCAACAGATCAGGGCTTGATCCATCACCGTTTTTTAGCTCACTGCACCATCCCAGTTCAGAACCTGGCTATATGCAAATTAGTCTGTCCCTGGCCCAGTGCATCATGGGAACAGGGCAGACCAAACTACCAAGCCAATTCTTCACTGGAAAGGAAACAAGCTTCCGGGGACCGGTTTCTGGCATTACAGCCGTCTTCGGCCCGGCTTGCTTGAATCCTGATGGTGCAATGAGCAAGGGACTCACGTCTGAGCATACCCTTCCACACTCATGGTGGCCAAAATAATTACAAAAAGGGGGTGGTGATGGACAGAGTATCTGAGTTAATCAGAACACTCCTACCCAGTCAACAGATCAGGGCTTGATCCATCACCGTTTTTTAGCTCACTGCACCATCCCAGTTCAGAACCTGGCTATATGCAAATTAGTCTGTCCCTGGCCCAGTGCATCATGGGAACAGGGCAGACCAAACTACCAAGCCAATTCTTCACTGGAAAGGAAACAAGCTTCCGGGGACCGGTTTCTGGCATTACAGCCGTCTTCGGCCCGGCTTGCTTGAATCCTGATGGTGCAATGAGCAAGGGACTCACGTCTGAGCATACCCTTCCACACTCATGGTGGCCAAAATAATTACAAAAAGGGGGTGGTGATGGACAGAGTATCTGAGTTAATCAGAACACTCCTACCCAGTCAACAGATCAGGGCTTGATCCATCACCGTTTTTTAGCTCACTGCACCATCCCAGTTCAGAACCTGGCTATATGCAAATTAGTCTGTCCCTGGCCCAGTGCATCATGGGAACAGGGCAGACCAAACTACCAAGCCAATTCTTCACTGGAAAGGAAACAAGCTTCCGGGGACCGGTTTCTGGCATTACAGCCGTCTTCGGCCCGGCTTGCTTGAATCCTGATGGTGCAATGAGCAAGGGACTCACATCTGAGTGGGCCAGGGACAGACTAATTTGCATATAGCCAGGTTCTGAGCTGGGATGGGGCAGTGAGATAAATAATGGTGATGGATCAAGCCCTGATCTTTGGACTGGGTAAGAGTGGTCTGCTTAATTCAGACACTCTGTTCATCACCACCCCCTTTTCTGTATCGTTTTTGGCCACTATAGGTGTGGCAGGGTATACTCAGACATGAGTCCCTTTCTCACTGCTCCATCAGGATTCAAGCAAGCCGGGCCGAAGAGGCTGAAATGCCAGAAACCGGTCCCCGGTAGCTTGTCTCCTTTCTGGTGAAGAATTGGCTTGGTAGTTTGGTCTGCCCTGTTCCCATGATGCACTGGGCCAGGGACAGACTAATTTGCATATAGCCAGGTTCTGAGCTGGGATGGGGCAGTGAGATAAATAATGGTGATGGATCAAGCCCTGATCTTTGGACTGGGTAAGAGTGGTCTGCTTAATTCAGACACTCTGTTCATCACCACCCCCTTTTCTGTATCGTTTTTGGCCACTATAGGTGTGGCAGGGTATACTCAGACATGAGTCCCTTTCTCACTGCTCCATCAGGATTCAAGCAAGCCGGGCCGAAGAGGCTGAAATGCCAGAAACCGGTCCCCGGTAGCTTGTCTCCTTTCTGGTGAAGAATTGGCTTGGTAGTTTGGTCTGCCCTGTTCCCATGATGCACTGGGCCAGGGACAGACTAATTTGCATATAGCCAGGTTCTGAGCTGGGATGGGGCAGTGAGATAAATAATGGTGATGGATCAAGCCCTGATCTTTGGACTGGGTAAGAGTGGTCTGCTTAATTCAGACACTCTGTTCATCACCACCCCCTTTTATGTATCGTTTTTGGCCACTATAGGTGTGGCAGGGTATACTCAGACATGAGTCCCTTTCTCACTGCTCCATCAGGATTCAAGCAAGCCGGGCCGAAGAGGCTGAAATGCCAGAAACCGGTCCCCGGTAGCTTGTCTCCTTTCTGGTGAAGAATTGGCTTGGTAGTTTGGTCTGCCCTGTTCCCATGATGCACTGGGCCAGGGACAGACTAATTTGCATATAGCCAGGTTCTGAGCTGGGATGGGGCAGTGAGATAAATAATGGTGATGGATCAAGCCCTGATCTTTGGACTGGGTAAGAGTGGTCTGCTTAATTCAGACACTCTGTTCATCACCACCCCCTTTTCTGTATCGTTTTTGGCCACTATAGGTGTGGCAGGGTATACTCAGACATGAGTCCCTTTCTCACTGCTCCATCAGGATTCAAGCAAGCCGGGCCGAAGAGGCTGAAATGCCAGAAACCGGTCCCCGGTAGCTTGTCTCCTTTCTGGTGAAGAATTGGCTTGGTAGTTTGGTCTGCCCTGTTCCCATGATGCACTGGGCCAGGGACAGACTAATTTGCATATAGCCAGGTTCTGAGCTGGGATGGGGCAGTGAGATAAATAATGGTGATGGATCAAGCCCTGATCTTTGGACTGGGTAAGAGTGGTCTGCTTAATTCAGACACTCTGTTCATCACCACCCCCTTTTCTGTATCGTTTTTGGCCACTACAGGTGTGGCAGGGTATACTCAGACATGAGTCCCTTTCTCACTGCTCCATCAGGATTCAAGCAAGCCGGGCCGAAGAGGCTGAAATGCCAGAAACCGGTCCCCGGTAGCTTGTCTCCTTTCTGGTGAAGAATTGGCTTGGTAGTTTGGTCTGCCCTGTTCCCATGATGCACTGGGCCAGGGACAGACTAATTTGCATATAGCCAGGTTCTGAGCTGGGATGGGGCAGTGAGATAAATAATGGTGATGGATCAAGCCCTGATCTTTGGACTGGGTAAGAGTGGTCTGCTTAATTCAGACACTCTGTTCATCACCACCCCCTTTTCTGTATCGTTTTTGGCCACTATAGGTGTGGCAGGGTCTACTCAGACATGAGTCCCTTTCTCACTGCTCCATCAGGATTCAAGCAAGCCGGGCCGAAGAGGCTGAAATGCCAGAAACCGGTCCCCGGTAGCTTGTCTCCTTTCTGGTGAAGAATTGGCTTGGTAGTTTGGTCTGCCCTGTTCCCATGATGCACTGGGCCAGGGACAGACTAATTTGCATATAGCCAGGTTCTGAGCTGGGATGGGGCAGTGAGATAAATAATGGTGATGGATCAAGCCCTGATCTTTGGACTGGGTAAGAGTGGTCTGCTTAATTCAGACACTCTGTTCATCACCACCCCCTTTTCTGTATCGTTTTTGGCCACTATAGGTGTGGCAGGGTATACTCAGACATGAGTCCCTTTCTCACTGCTCCATCAGGATTCAAGCAAGCCGGGCCGAAGAGGCTGAAATGCCAGAAACCGGTCCCCGGTAGCTTGTCTCCTTTCTGGTGAAGAATTGGCTTGGTAGTTTGGTCTGCCCTGTTCCCATGATGCACTGGGCCAGGGACAGACTAATTTGCATATAGCCAGGTTCTGAGCTGGGATGGGGCAGTGAGATAAATAATGGTGATGGATCAAGCCCTGATCTTTGGACTGGGTAAGAGTGGTCTGCTTAATTCAGACACTCTGTTCATCACCACCCCCTTTTCTGTATGGTTTTTGTCCACTATAGGTGTGGCAGGGTATACTCAGACATGAGTCCCTTTCTCACTGCTCCATCAGGATTCAAGCAAGCCGGGCCGAAGAGGCTGAAATGCCAGAAACCGGTCCCCGGTAGCTTGTCTCCTTTCTGGTGAAGAATTGGCTTGGTAGTTTGGTCTGCCCTGTTCCCATGATGCACTGGGCCAGGGACAGACTAATTTGCATATAGCCAGGTTCTGAGCTGGGATGGGGCAGTGAGATAAATAATGGTGATGGATCAAGCCCTGATCTTTGGACTGGGTAAGAGTGGTCTGCTTAATTCAGACACTCTGTTCATCACCACCCCCTTTTCTGTATCGTTTTTGGCCACTATAGGTGTGGCAGGGTATACTCAGACATGAGTCCCTTTCTCACTGCTCCATCAGGATTCAAGCAAGCCGGGCCGAAGAGGCTGAAATGCCAGAAACCGGTCCCCGGTAGCTTGTCTCCTTTCTGGTGAAGAATTGGCTTGGTAGTTTGGTCTGCCCTGTTCCCATGATGCACTGGGCCAGGGACAGACTAATTTGCATATAGCCAGGTTCTGAGCTGGGATGGGGCAGTGAGATAAATAATGGTGATGGATCAAGCCCTGATCTTTGGACTGGGTAAGAGTGGTCTGCTTAATTCAGACACTCTGTTCATCACCACCCCCTTTTCTGTATCGTTTTTGGCCACTATAGGTGTGGCAGGGTATACTCAGACATGAGTCCCTTTCTCACTGCTCCATCAGGATTCAAGCAAGCCGGGCCGAAGAGGCTGAAATGCCAGAAACCGGTCCCCGGTAGCTTGTCTCCTTTCTGGTGAAGAATTGGCTTGGTAGTTTGGTCTGCCCTGTTCCCATGATGCACTGGGCCAGGGACAGACTAATTTGCATATAGCCAGGTTCTGAGCTGGGATGGGGCAGTGAGATAAATAATGGTGATGGATCAAGCCCTGATCTTTGGACTGGGTAAGAGTGGTCTGCTTAATTCAGACACTCTGTTCATCACCACCCCCTTTTCTGTATCGTTTTTGGCCACTATAGGTGTGGCAGGGTATACTCAGACATGAGTCCCTTTCTCACTGCTCCATCAGGATTCAAGCAAGCCGGGCCGAAGAGGCTGAAATGCCAGAAACCGGTCCCCGGTAGCTTGTCTCCTTTCTGGTGAAGAATTGGCTTGGTAGTTTGGTCTGCCCTGTTCCCATGATGCACTGGGCCAGGGACAGACTAATTTGCATATAGCCAGGTTCTGAGCTGGGATGGGGCAGTGAGATAAATAATGGTGATGGATCAAGCCCTGATCTTTGGACTGGGTAAGAGTGGTCTGCTTAATTCAGACACTCTGTTCATCACCACCCCCTTTTCTGTATCGACAACTTCAAATAGACTGTATTTCTTGTGTTGATAGCATCCTGTGTGGAAATACGTCTATAACAATCCTTGTCATTCAGTTGTTTGTGGGCTTCCTCTAAGTACATTTTCCGCGGCCACAGCACCACATTACCCCCTTTATCAGATTGTCTGATCACCAAATTCCTGTTCTCTCTCAACTTTTTAATTAAGGTGTGGTATTCTTTGTCTCTGTATGTATAGCGTTTGATCGAATTAGCTGTTCTGATCTGTAGCTCCTTTAGTTGTGTTGTAACCCGATCATGGAAAATATCAACATTGTCTTTGAGCATCAGGGGACAAAACTTCGATTTACTTTTAAAGTGGGTCGGACAGACCTTGGGTAACGGTTCACCACCCAATGCAGTTTGGCTCTCTGTGATAGGACATAATTCCTCTTGCTGAAGCTCATATAGTTCCTGTGTGAGAGCTGCTCCTGTTATAATGGTATCACCGACATCACCAGGTGTATTGAGTATAGAAGCAGATGCTGACATAGAATGTGCAGGATTGTAAGCTAATCCACCACGGGCAGCAAAGTGTTTGCGCAATTTAAGCTCACGCACAAACTTAAATATGTCAATTTTGGTTGTAGCGTAATCAAAGTTGCCCTTAGGGCTATAAGACAAACCCAATGATAGAAGGGAGGTTTCCTTCGTAGTCAGAACTATGTCCGATAAATTTATAACTGCTTTATTCTCATGACCCCCTTGCTCTGCCGCAGTTCCTAAGGAGATTGCATTCATTGAGGCTGATTCCACTGTTTTCTGAAGCGCTGTTTCTTTGGCCTGGAATCTTTTTTTGCGGCGTTTGTTGCATTTGCGCCTCTCTGCGCGTTGCTTGTTGTCGCGCTGTCGCCGACTGCCTGTGCAGCAGAACGTAGACTTGCCTTTCGGTCTTGCTGTACAATTGCCATCTCCTGAGCCGGAGTGAGTTTGCGAAACCCCACCGCTTGTTGTCGTCGGTTTCTGTTTCTGACTCACTCTCGTATTGCGAACTGTCCCCTGACACTGATGCAGACGATATTTCAACCGGTCCTGTACTGGTAGTAGGTCCTGTACTAACAATGCTACTGGCTGTGGTGTTGGAAGTACCAGAGTTGTTGGAAGCTTGCCGCTGTTTGATCTTATCATACTTTTTGGCGAACGTAAAGATCTTCCCATTCTCATAGTCCAGTCTGTCACGCTGGAACTTATATGCTTTGCGTTTCATTATAATTTCCTCTTCGCGTTTGAGCCTTTTATTCATGTCATCTCTTAATTTGGAAATTTCTGCAGAGGGAGGTATTTTGTCAATTTCTGCGTTAATTGCATCAATTCTCTCCATCAGTTTGGCTCTGTCACTTTCTGCATATTGTACAAGAATGCCCATTAGACGCTTAGAATTCTCCAAATTACATTGCGCCCAGTCGGCTAACATTTGGGGGTCGGGATCCTCATAGGAAGGGGCTAATAGAGTGCGCAAACCTCTTGGCACCCGCCCCACCTCCAAGTAGCCCGACAAAGAAGTAAACTCCCACCACTTAGCTTGTTCGCTTTTGCTGCATTTCTCTAAGCGTTTGAAAAGTTCTTTGGTTTCTGAACGTTGCTCAGGTGCAGTAATTAAAATAGGACTCGTTGTGGACTCCCCAGCCGGGGGGTCCGAAAACATTCCCTTACACATCTCCATACGCCCTCTCAACGTGTCCGCCGACATGGTGCAAACAATGGGCAGTATAACAGTCAGGCACACTCAGACAACGGTTCCTACCGGCAATGCAGAACGAAACCGCTTCTGTACTCCACACAGGGGATATCTTGGTCCGCAACAGCAGCCGCTCTCGGTACTTGATCGGTGAGCCCGGGCACCGCGACCGACGAACGCCAGCCAGCAGTCTCTGAACTACTTCCGGTCTTTCCACGGAAGCGATTTGCAAACAGATCCGTTGGTCCCTGGGGCGTGTCGGCGTCTCCAAACACGGAGTTACTTGCAAAATCCCAAAGGAAGGTAGCTTCTTGCCGAAGTTTAGCCCAAACGTGGAGGGGTCTCGCAGAGCCGGGGAAGCTCTCCCGGCTAAAATACGAGGTACGTGAAGCTCCTGCTACGCAATGAACAAAACAGCAAGACTGTCAGGCAGCAAACAGGAACAGCGAGACCCAGAGAAGGTGCAAATGTTTTTATTGAAATTTAGCCCAGCACCAGTCCGCCATGACGCGTTTCGGCTAAAGATAGCCTTGATCACATGACAAGCGTCAAGAGGGCTGATCACCCTTTTAAAGTGCAAGCAGTGCCATCACATGTGATAGGAATAGAAAACATACTATTGAAGTTTCCATGTTGTTACATTATCCATATTTCGACATAAATGTCAGAATTACACATATTTACAAATCAATAATAGTCACAGCATGTTGGGTATATAACAAAATTAATTATTTAACCAAACTGTGCTATCCTTAACCACTAGATATATAATTGATAGAGCCAACATGGCAACGGCTACATCCAACTATCATATTGCAAATTAAGACTACATTGTCATGAGCTCCTAATTGCTTCAAATCATGCCCAAGTGGGCTGCTAGTTTTAAGGGCCAGTTGTAATTGATGTACATGTGCAAAAATTAGATGTTTGTATACACATGGTGATGGCAATATAAAGTGCTCCCAAAGTTGTGATAACAATATCAAATTGCTAGTGAATTAAAATGGTCATGGAGAGTTACAGGGACATATTTTCACATTAAAATAGAATTTCATGAGTCACATATCAAATAGTAAAGATTAAAACCACCAGTACAGGTACACGGTATGAACAAAGGAAGCAATGCATTACAACGATTGAATAGCATAAGGTAAATGCAATAGTACTTAGAGATAAGTGTGGCAATCCTCCCCAATATTAAGACCTTGCGGTGCCTTAGTGTCTAACAGTATAATGTAGCGAGTCTCCAATTTTCGCAAGAGAGACTCCCTATCACCACCTCTCCTCTGGGGAGGAACACAATCTATCACAAAGTACTTGAGTAAGGAAGCATTCCTTCCATGATTGCTATCAAAGTGCCTGGCTACCGGATATGTCACATCGGCATGGGTGATTGCTCGCAGATGTTGTCATATTCGCTTATGCACTTGCGGTCGGGTGCTTCCCACATACCTTAACCCGCATGGGCATTCCAGGACGTAAACTGCAAACTCAGATTTGCAGTTTAGTTTCTGTTTGATTTTGATAGGAATGGGAGAAAGAGGAGTAGTAACCTCTGTTTTGCTTATACCTTGTTTACATGCTTTGCATATAGAACACCTCAAAAATCCTTTGCTTCCACCAAGCCATGACGGTACTGCTACCTCGGGGCTACTAGACACAAGACTATCCTGCATGGCCCGGGCCTTACGATAGGTAATGCTAGGTTGTTTACCAATGAGGGGACCAATAATGGGGTCACTGGAGACTAGGAACCAATTGTCCTTGACTATTTTATGAATACTTTTATGTTGACTATTGTATGTCATAATTAGTCTTGTTTCCTCGCCCGCCCTAGTTGAAATTTCTGGTCGAACACTTCCTGAGCCCAGGAGTGTAGTTCTATCAATCTTGTTTGCCCTCACGACAGCATTATCTATAACTTCTGATCTATAGCCTCGTTCCATAAATCGCGCCTTACACAGGGATTGTGCCATCCAGCAATCATTGTCACTGCTGCAAATCCTCCGAATTCGCTGCATCTCCCCATACGGGATGCTGCGAATCAGATGAGCAGGATGCTGACTATCTGCATGCAGCAGTGTATTCCCTGCCGTCGGCTTACGATGGAGTTTAGTCTGTAACTTGTCTGCATGTACAAAGACCTCCACATCTAGAAAGACAACAGACGATCTACTGAGGGTGCTAGTAAAATTAATATTAGAATTGTTGGCATTTAATACTTCTATAAACTCAACAACCTCATCTTCAGCACCATCCCACACAAATAATAGGTCGTCTATATATCTCAACCAAAGTTTAACCTTAGCATTCATGGTAGCGGCATGTTGTTTCATTAGGACCTGCTCCTCCCAGTAGCCCATATGTAGACAGGCGTAACTGGGAGAGAAGCAGGCCCCCATTGCCACTCCTCGGGTCTGCAAAAAAAGTTGGTTAGCGAACAAGAATATGTTATTCTCAAGGCAGATCGTAATCATGTCAAATATCATTTTGGAGTGTTCCTGAAAACCAATATCTCTCTTATCAAGAAAATGTTGTATGGCCTTCAAACCATCTGCGTGGATTATGCTTGTATACAAAGATATATATTACGCTCCATGGGGTTGTCCAAGTAGCGGGTAGCACCCGAGCCTGCGTGCGCCTTCCCCAAAGCGTTAGTTGGTATGGGCAGTTGCGTGTTTGAAATAGGCCCGACGCGTTTCGGAAATTTATTTTCCTCATCAGGGGCCAGCAGTAAAGTGCACGACGTCTACCATCTCCCTGTATGAAAACACATATTGTGCTTGTGGGAGATGTAGTCCATATATCCTGGATGGATGCACTTTCAAATTACTGCTCGTTCCAAGGCTCTACCATGAGCCCCAAACATCACTCCTGTCCTCATCCTTCGCGCAGCTCCACATACGAGACTCCTTGGATAGCGAGTCTCGTGGCCCCCGTTTCTTCGGGGTGGTGCAACCCTGCGGCAGGACCGCCACTAATGTATTACGCTCCATGGGGTTGTCCAAGTAGCGGGTAGCACCCGAGCCTGCGTGCGCCTTCCCCAAAGCGTTAGTTGGTATGGGCAGTTGCGTGTTTGAAATAGGCCCGACGCGTTTCGGAAAATTATTTTCCTCATCAGGGGCCAGCAGTAAAGTGCACGATGTCTACCATCTCCCTGTATGAAAACACACATTGTGCTTGTGGGAGATGTAGTCCATATATCCTGGATGGATGCACTTTCAAATTACTGCTCGTTCCAAGGCTCTACCATGAGCCCCAAACATCACTCCTGTCCTCATCCATCGCGCAGCTCCACATACGAGACTCCTTGTATAGCGAGTCTCGTGGCCCCCGTTTCTTCAGGGTGGTGCAACCCAGCGGCAGGACCGCCGCTAATGTATTACGCTCCATGGGGTTGTCCAAGTAGCGGGTAGCACCCGAGCCTGCGTGCGCCTTCCCCAAAGCGTTAGTTGGTATGGGCAGTTGCGTGTTTGAAATGGGCCCGACGCGTTTCGGAAATTTATTTTCCTCATCAGGGGCCAGCAGTAAAGTGCACGACGTCTACCATCTCCCTGTATGAAAACACATATTGTGCTTGTGGGAGATGTAGTCCATATATCCTGGATGGATGCACTTTCAAATTACTGCTCGTTCCAAGGCTCTACCATGAGCCCCAAACATCACTCCTGTCCTCATCCATCGCGCAGCTCCACATACGAGACTCCTTGGATAGCGAGTCTCGTGGCCCCCGTTTCTTCGGGGTGGTGCAACCCAGCGGCAGGACCGCCGCTAATGTATTATGCTCCATGGGGTTGTCCAAGTAGCGGGTAGCACCCGAGCCTGCGTGCGCCTTCCCCAAAGCGTTAGTTGGTATGGGCAGTTGCGTGTTTGAAATAGGCCCGACGCGTTTCGGAAATTTATTTTCCTCATCAGGGGCCAGCAGTAAAGTGCACGACGTCTACCATCTCCCTGTATGAAAACACATATTGTGCTTGTGGGAGATGTAGTCCATATATCCTGGATGGATGCACTTTCAAATTACTGCTCGTTCCAAGGCTCTACCATGAGCCCCAAACATCACTCCTGTCCTCATCCATCGCGCAGCTCCACATACGAGACTCCTTGGATAGCGAGTCTCGTGGCCCCCGTTTCTTCGGGGTGGTGCAACCCAGCGGCAGGACCGCCGCTAATGTATTACGCTCCATGGGGTTGTCCAAGTAGCGGGTAGCACCCGAGCCTGCGTGCGCCTTCCCCAAAGCGTTAGTTGGTATGGGCAGTTGCGTGTTTGAAATAGGCCCGACGCGTTTCGGAAATTTATTTTCCTCATCAGGGGCCAGCAGTAAAGTGCACGACGTCTACCATCTCCCTGTATGAAAACACATATTGTGCTTGTGGGAGATGTAGTCCATATATCCTGGATGGATGCACTTTCAAATTACTGCTCGTTCCAAGGCTCTACCATGAGCCCCAAACATCACTCCTGTCCTCATCCATCGCGCAGCTCCACATACGAGACTCCTTGGATAGCGAGTCTCGTGGCCCCCGTTTCTTCGGGGTGGTGCAACCCAGCGGCAGGACCGCCGCTAATGTAAATACGCTCCATGGGGTTGTCCAAGTAGCGGGTAGCACCCAAGCCTGCGTGCGCCTTCCCCAAAGCGTTAGTTGGTATGGGCAGTTGCGTGTTTGAAATAGGCCCGACGCGTTTCGGAAAGTTATTTTCCTCATCAGGGGCCAGCAGTAAAGTGCACGACGTCTACCATCTCCCTGTATGAAAACACATATTTTGCTTGTGGGAGATGTAGTCCATATATCCTGGATGGATGCACTTTCAAATTACTGCTCGTTCCAAGGCTCTACCATGAGCCCCAAACATCACTCCTGTCCTCATCCATCGCGCAGCTCCACATACGAGACTCCTTGGATAGCGAGTCTCGTGGCCCCCGTTTCTTCGGGGTGGTGCAACCTAGCGGCAGGACCGCCGCTAATGTATTACGCTCCATGGCGCAGCGGCGTCTACGAGTGGATCCCCATCCTCACCTATACATAAACCAAGCTGCTGCTCACGTGCTACTCAAAGGTGGACACCTTCGAGCATTGATTTATATGCGGCTGTCCAGCCGCGGAGTATGCACCACCCCGGTACCCTGGGGGTCACGAAAGTGAAGCAGCAGTCGTACTTGGAATCGAGGACAGGCCCACTTGTGGAGTCCATACAGGACTTGATTGTGTGCTTCCCGGACCACACTTCCCAGAATGCACAGTCTCATTTGAGCCTCCCATCGGTGGGTGTGTTATATATAAATTGGGGAATTGGGTCGGCGGTTGCGCACACCGCTTCCGTTAAAGCCCCTGAAGAGAAGCATGTGGAGTTTCGAAACGCGTCGGGCAGATCCCGTACGGAGCGGCGCCTACGAGTGGATCCCCATCCTCACCTATACATAAACCAAGCTGCTGCTCACGTGCTACTCAAAGGTGGACACCTTCGAGCATTGATTTATACGCGGCCGTCCAGCCGCGGAGTATGCACCACCCCGGTACCCTGGGGGTCACGAAAGTGAAGCAGCAGTCGTACTTAGAATCGAGGACGGGCCCACTTGTGGAGTCCATACAGGACTTGATTGTGTGCTTCCCGGACCACACTTCCCAGAATGCACAGTCTCATTTGAGCCTCCCATCGGTGGGTGTGTTATATATAAATTGGGGAAGTGGGTCGGCGGTTGCGCACACCGCTTCCGTTAAAGCCCCTGAAGAGAAGCATATGGAGTTTCGAAACGCGTCGGGCAGATCCCGTACGGAGCGGCATCTACGAGTGGATCCCCATCCTCACCTATACATAAACCAAGCTGCTGCTCACGTGCTACTCAAAGGTGGACACCTTCGAGCATTGATATATATATATATATATATATGTATATACATATATATACTATATCCCAGTAAGGGGTGCTTACACCACCTTACCCAGGCTGCAAGTGCAGACCTGTGCTGCCATTTTGGAAGGCTGTCCAGGGGTGGCATAATACATGCTACAGCCCCTGGTAGGCATCTGGGGTACCTATGCCCTGGGTACCGAAGGTACCATATGCAGTGGCACTCAAGGGTGACCCAGTAACCAATCTGGTATGTACTTAAAGTACATGGTATCAATTTTGAGAGAGTACAGCTAGGCTGTGAACCTGATTAGCAGGGCCATAGCCAGACTAAAGTCGAAAAACCGGTGAAGCAGAGCAAAAAGTGGGGGTAACCATAGGATGCAGATCCTACTCTCCTACACAGAATACAACTTTAAAGAACGTGGTGTAGTGAGATTATGGTTGAACACTTTATCGAAGAGATAATCCAAACTCATGGTAAGCGTATCAGGAAATATATCGGTTAAGATATTCACACACTTACAAAATCTAATTACAAACAATAACATGCTCACGTTTTAAAACAAGCCTCAAACACTTCTCCATAAAATCGTCAAGATTGTCGAATTTCTCTGTCATGTCGGCCGTCTCCTGCCTGTTCGAACATCTTCCTGGGTCCAGTATACGCCAGTGCAGCCAATCAGCAGGACGAATGCTCAGACTCTGCCCTTGATGAGAACATGATCCTCAACACCACAACATGCTAATTCAAGGCTGTGGTGAGCGTAAGGGGAAATCATCTGCAGCAGCGGGGAAAGTGTTAAGGTAGCAGGAACATAGTGAACTGGGCACATCAATGGTAGCCATCGAGGCGATTTATATACGACTGAAAAAGTGCAGGCCATCACTGAAACACGACAACACAGAAGGGTTCCAGCGTGGGTAAATGATCTCCACATTGCAGGACGGCCGACGGATAAGTCAGGAAAACAGAGATGGATGCTACCAGATACATATGTCCTCCCTGTGGTCACAATGGTGCATGGGCCAGCCTACATTAGTGCGAAGGGCATCTGTAAAGTGTCAGATCCTGTATAGCAGAACAACAACATTCCAAAAGTTGCTGCTCACTTAGTAAAGTACAGTATGATATGCATGATGTAGAACCCTGGAAAAGGCACCCCTACACCCCCTGGTAACTTTGCACCGCCTTCCTTCCCTCCAGATGGATTTCATCAAAATGGAAAAAATAAACAATCTGAAATATATGTTAGTGGTTGTGTGTGCATTCAGTAAATGTATTTAGGCTTACCCCACCAAAGATAACACAGCCATGGCGACAGCAAAGGCACTCCTAAAGGAGTTCTTCCCATGTTTTGGTTTGCACCGTTTGATTTGGAGTGACAACGGAAGTCGTTTCAATTCAAACGTTATCCAGCTGGTGTGCGACGGCTTGCACATCAAGCAGAAATGTCATGCTGCAAATCACCCCCAGTCAGCAGGTTTGATTGAGAAGTACAACAGAACTCTCGAACTGAAATTGTCAAAGATTAAAGAGAGCACATGATTGCAGTGGCCAGATGCTTTGCTATTAGCTCTTTTGTCTACAAGAGCTACAGCTCACTCTAGGACAGGATTGTTTCCGTACAAGGTCGTGTTTGGATGCCTGGCGAATGTCTTGGGCGTCCTGCGACCTCAACGGTTTTCCGAGATAGAATACCCTTTACTTGTGGATTAATTATATGAGTTCACTAAAAGCTTGTGTTCAATTCACCAACATATCCACAAAGCTCTACCACCAGCTCCCAAGGGGCCAGGCCACGATATCCAGCCTGAGGACTACCTCTGGTGAAGAACTTTCAGAGAAAAGGCCATTTGGATCCACCCTGAAAGGGGCCTTTTCAGGTCCTCCGCGCTACACGCAGGGCAATAAGGGTGATGGCCGGAAGAACTGGATCCATTCTAATCACTGCCAGAGGGTGCCCCTTCCATTGCCCTATGATCAGTGGGTGCTTGAAGGAGAGGGTGACTCCGAAATGGTGAAGGTACCTCATTTGTTTCCATTCTCAGCTGACGTGGGCACAAACAGAGAGTGAACATGTTGCAGCATTAAATGAGGCGGTGCCTCCTGAGATCAGCGCCATCCAGGAGCCCCAGCCTGCTGTCCCACCTGTGCTTGAGCCCCAGTCCATTGGCCCCTTGGGTTTGAGCCCCTGTTTTGAAACCCCTCTGTCCCTGGAGTAGCTAGGAGGAAGGAGGAACAGTGCACCAAAGGGAAAGCTAGATTAGTACGGATGAACTCGATAATTCAGGCCTCAGTAGCATAGGGAGGGACGAGAGTGGTGCATTGTTCGGAGGGGGGGCGCCTTATCCTGAGCTTTGTGGGATTATTCAAGAGCTGGTCTGACAGCTCTACTGCATTCCTTAACCACGCTTATGCTTGGTTAAGACATATGTGTGGTTAAGGCAAGCGTTGTTCCGCTTGCGTTGTAACGGCATGAGTGGTTTAGTCCGCGTTGTTAATGCCATTTCCCCTTTGGATCTAGATGTCACTCGGTACAGCTTGCAATATGACCACACTTACCGTAGAGCTCTGAAGTTCTCTGTACGATGCTTACTTTTAGACGTTGGTGCCTGCCTCGGTGTACTCAGAGATGCATTTGTTGACCGTATCCTACTTAACCTTACAGTGCCTCTCCATTTTCCGTTTACCGCGCAGTAGTTGTGCTCTTGTTGAGATGCCAACCTTAACCAAATCGAGTTCCTCTTTTACCCTTAGGTGTGACTGTGCTTAACTTGTATTGCAACGCCATTTACTTTGAAATTTACATACATTTGCAAATTGGCTGCACAAGTATAAGCATGAAATATCCCCACTTGTTTTGATATGTCAATTGCTTCACCAAAACCCCAGTATAGCATCAACCATCAAACTGGTGTGCATCCTTGCCACCTTTGACACAGCCCTGGAAGCCTCAAACATCTGACCCTCACATACCACGAGGCTTGGGTTGCTCTCCCTGCACACTCTGGGGTGGATTTAAATCAGTTCAAGAGCAGGACGGTTTGTTTTATCACCAAATCACATTCATGTTTAATGCATGGGGAGGTTAAGGAATATGCCCAGGATCACAGGATGTTGAGTCAACGCTGAGACTCGAACCTACTTCCCCAGTTGTTAAGTCCACAAGTCTGTCTTTAATTAGATCTCCCTGCTCCACCCCCTGAGCCAAAGCCCTTGGCACAGTTCTTCACCCACCAACATGTTATTGTGTGTCTCCTTTGAAGCCAAAACAAATACCTGGTAAGGTCAATGAACTGCGTTTTATTTCAGTCATGCTGCCAGCTACAAACAAGATAACATGCATTAATTTCAACATCACTGATAACAGTCCAAAGCATCACACTGCTACTTTCACACTAAATATTTGTAAAAGAAGAGTCTTGTCTTTGTTTAAAAACTAAGTTACAAGCTAGAAGAAATTGTCAAGCCAGTAGCTCTTGCATAGGCAAAACCTATTAGCTTTGCCACTGCTTGTTAAAATTGTAAACACTGTCCGAGCAGTGGGTGCACCTCATTAGTACCCGCTTAACAACCTAATATAGCAAAACGTATCAAACGGTGACCAGTCAAGATGTGCAAAGGGTCTTCCTCTGCATCAATGGCAGATGATGGATTGTGTGGCAAATGCGGCAAACCTATATTTATGTGAAACTTGCAGCTGCCACTCAATTGCATCATTCCAGAGGCCTTGACTTTAGGTAAGGCTACGACATCAGGCATAAAAAATAAACTCCACTTATATTTCTTTATCAGTTTTATGGCCACTTATTAGCAGAAATGAGGAGTAAAAAGAAACAACGGGGCCAGGAATCAAAAGTAGAACCGCAGCTTCTCGGCTAAGGTTCAACACAAACAGAAACGCACAATTGCCGAGACTGCTGCACAGACGCGCTACAAAAAATGTAGGGAAAATAGAAAAAAACAAGTGTTAGACTGCTTCTCATTTTGTAAACAATATACTATATATTTGAATAGCATTGCTTAAACACGCCTGCAGCAACCATTATTTTTTTGAATGAACAAACGCAGGGTTTCTGAAGGATGTTGTGGTCTCTCGCACTGATTGAACAGTTGAGCGGGGGGGAGGGGGCTGCATAGAAGAGTATGTTATGTCTAGCTGGGGACATGGTGGGACCCCTTGTCCCCATCAGAAGCAGAATGCGTCAGGTCGTGGCTGCACGAAAAAACATCTGTAGCAGGGAGCGTTCGTAAATGACCGCGTGGCCTAATGGATAAGGCGTCTGACTTCGAATCAGAAGATTGAGGGTTCGAGTCCCTTCGTGGTCGGAGTGTTTTTGCAGAAAACGTGCCTTTTAATTGAACATATATAGGCAATATTGGCCCGTATTTCATACACTAGCAAAGTGAAAGCTGGTCTTCAAACTAAAACATGTGTAACGGCAGACCTGTGTGCAAGGGCAGGGTGACGCACGAAGGGGCAGTTAGTGTTGATGCAGAGGATGCCAGGTGTGCGCGCGCATCCTAACAGCTGGACATCAGATACTACATTAACTGCCTTGTTAAACCTATGGAGGGTGATGCACTGACTGCAGTAAATGTGTGAAGAGAATCTTGTGTCTTGAAACGAACACCAATCAAATCACAAGGGGAGGGTGGAGGCAAAAGGAGTTAGACTGGCCGTCAAAAATGTAATCAAATAACCAAACAAGCATTGGCAATGGTCTCGGCATCATTAAAGGTAGAGCTATTGGCATTGCTCATGACATTTTTTAATCATAAATAAATGGCATTGTCATTTACATTGCCAATAGCTTAATAGTTAAATAAATGGCATTGTCATTTACAATGCCAATAGCTTAATCGCTCGCAAATGCATAACCAATTGCATTTACACCCACACAGAGCCACACACACAAAGCCACCCACACACACATACAGAGCCACCCGCACAGAGCCACAGACACACACACACAGAGACACACACACACACACACACACACACAGAGCCACACACAGCCCCACACACACACACAGAGCCCCCCACACAGCCCCCCCAAACACACACACACACACAGCCACACACACACACACACACAGAGCCACACACACACACAGAGCCACACACACACACAGAGCCACACACACACACAGAGCCACACATACACACACAGAGCCACATACACACACAGGGGGCAGGGAAGCAAGCACAGCCAGGGGACAGGGAAGCAAGCACAACCAGGGGGCAGGGAAGCAAGCACAGCCAGGGGACAGGGAAGCAAGCACAGCCAGGGGGCAGGGAAGCAAGCACAGCCAGGGGGCAGGGGAGCAAGCAAGGACAGCCAGGGGAGCAAGCACAGCCAGGGAGCAGGGAAGCAAGCACAGCCAGGGAGCAGGGAAGCAAGCACAGCCAGGGGGCAGGGAAGCAAGCACAGCCAGGGGGCAGGGGAGCAAGCACAGCCAGGGGGCAGGGGAGCAAGCACAGCCATAGGGCAGGGAAGCAAGCACAGCAAGGGGGCAGGAGAGCTAGCACAGCGAGGGGGCAGGGGAGCAAGCACAGCCAGGGGGCAGGGGATCAAGCACAGCCAGGGGGCAGGAGAGCAAGCACAGCCAGGGGGCAGGAGAGCAAGCACAGCCAGGGGGCAGGGGAGCAAGCACAGCCAGGGGGCAGGGGAGCAAGCACAGCCAGGGGGCAGGGGAGCAAGCACAGCCAGGGAGCAGGGGAGGAAGCACAGCCAGGGGGCAGGGGAGCAAGCACAGCCAGGGGGCAGGAGAGTCTGTCTCCTCAACAGTCTCACTTAAAGGTGTAGCGGACGGGAGGTCAGTAAACATGCCTGTATCTGTGCTATCTGCAGGCTGAGATTGAGGCTGAGGTAACGAACTACCAGGCGCAGAATCCACCTTGGTGGTCAAAAAAGAAACATTGTCCTGAGGGTGAAGAGCTGGAGCGACTGCTGCAATGTGTGGGCCACCATCACACTCTAGAGCTGTGCGGACAGGAGCTGGGGGCTCAACAGTGTTTGGGGGCACAGGAACTAGTGGTTCAACAATGTTTGGGGGCAGCGCTGCTGTACCTGTAGAAACTTTGCCTGCAAACGCCTGCAGCACCGAGGGCTGTCGCAATGAATGTTCCCACGCAGCAGCGGCTGCGGAACGCAGCCTAGTGCTTCCTGCTACCCCGATATCTTTCACTTTCACAGCACTTTCCTCACCCTTCTGTTGGCCGCCACCACACCGCATCTGACCGGCGTCTGAAGCAAACACTGGTACAGCGTCTTTTAGAGCCCCCTTCGCCTCCTTAACACCATCCTATGTGGTGCCCGCATCTTTGAGCAGCTTGATCACCTTCGGAGCCATCCTGAGTGGATATTGTAATTTCCAACGTTGAAGAAATGTCACGATTCTCCGCAGGGCCAAGTTTATCCGTATCAGCCGCGGAGCCCCATAGGGAACGCCACAGAGACAGCCACCAGAGCCGCGAGAGGAACCGCAAGAGCCGCCCGTGACCCCCGAATGCCAGCAGCCAGCTCACCTCTTCCCTCCCCACAGTAAGTCCACCCGAGCATATCCTCTAAGTTAGCTGGGCATTGCGAGAGCCTTGTAGAAGGAGAGGAAAGTCCGCCCTGCTTTCCCTGTTATCAGTCAGCGGCCATCTTGCCTGAACCAGCTTTCTGGGTTATTTCGAGGGTGTGTGATAATGCTCCCGGGATGCCAACGGCTTCCGAAGTTTCGGAATTTCTCACGAGGGAAGGGGGGAGCGGGGATAATGGGAGGTGCAGGGGCAAGAGAAGAGCCACGCAGGGCGAAGGAGATGAGGGGAAGAAAAGAACAGGAAGAGAGCGAACAACAGGAAAGAGAAACGGAGGAAAAGGGAATAAGTAGGCAGAAAAGGAGTGTCCATGTCCAGGGTGATAAACTAGAGTAAAAGGCAAGAAAAAGACGAGCGCAGCTAGGGAAGAAAACTTACCGACTCGGGGGACGCCATGCACAACACCATCTATCTCAGAGGCGAGGCAGAAATGCCTCGGAGAAAGCACGGTCATTTTTCATATTCGGGGGCGTGTTTTCGTTCTCTCCTCTTCCCATTGGCTGCAAGGTAAAATTCCAGCCAATGGGAAGAGGAGAGAAAGTAAATAGAAAGAAGCTTAAAAAAACGCCCAAGAATCCGAAAAAGACAGGGCTTGAACCGAGTGACGCCCCTCTCCTCAAATGGCTGGCCTCCGTTTAGGAAGCCAGCCAATGGAGAAGAGGTGCGGGTTCAAGCCCCCTTACTAAAAAACATTAAATCTTCGGAGCTCCGCCCTTACTGCTTACAGCAGTGCGACGAGTCCTCGACCTAAAAAGAGTCCCTCCTGCTGGAGAAGAAAGGGAGACCTCACCTCTTTGTAGGACTGGGAAAAATAGAAGTGGAGAAGCGTGGCTCAGTGGTTAGAGGCGGCAGACCCGGAATCTGAGATCGACCGTGGACCAGGGTTCAATTCCCTGCCTCGGCGGGTCTCGGGCTCAAAAATTCCACAGACTCGACAATTCTCGCTCCGGTGCCTACTCGACTCACGGGTTCACACTCTGCGACTCTGGGCAATAGCTTGCTTAATCTCCACTACGGCCCCTCGCGGCGGGATGCCTGGCTTTCACCTTGTGGATACACAGGGTATCTCACAGGGGAATACCAGGACGGGTTCCCTAAGCAAGCGCCTTGATACCTTTGGGTGATACGTGCGCTATATAAGTCGCAATACAAGTCGCTACACCAGGGTTGCCCCATGGTGGCATACTTCACCATCGGGCAAACAAGTCAGGTTTACAGCGAGGGAGTAGCCTTGACGAATGTTTACAGCGAGGGAGCAGCCTTGAAGAAGGTTTACAGCGAGGAGGCATCCTTGAAGAAGATTTACAGCGAGGGAGCAGCCTTGAAGAAGGTTTATAGCGAGGGAGCAGCCTTGAAGAAGGTTTACAGCCAGGGAGTAGCTTTGAAGAAAGTTTACAGCGAGGGAGCAGCCTTGAAGAAGGTTTACAGCGAGGGAGCAGCCTTGAAGAAGGTTTACAGCGAGGGAACAGCCTTGAAGAAGGTTTACAGCGAGGGAGCAGCCTTGAAGAAGGTTTGACCACAGTCGTCCCTTCTTCCCCGCTGGACTCATGACATGAGGCCCATTCATGGTCTCTAACACGATTTTTGAAATTTAAACAGACTATTTAGGTGCTGTATGAATTTTAATTTTCTCTCTTTTTGTTCATTATTATTAATTATAAGTTGATATAACTTTAGGAGTGGGAGCATTTTCTCCTTGTTGGTTCTGAAGAAAAGCAGTGGGGTAGGGCTTGAAACTAGCTGACCAGGGAAATGGTGGGTAACATACCTGAAGCGTTTCCTAACATCCCCAGATTTTAGCATATCGACTAGGGGAGTGAATAAAGTTATTTTTTCCAATTAGTTTGATGTTTTGGATCCTTTTCATATAAGTAACCCATTCCATAATTCCAACCAACATAGGTGTATAGGAACATCCATTTACAAAGTGCTCCTGCGTCTATTAGGTGTAAAAGAGCTGCTGTGAAAAAAGTGATTATTCCTGGCCCACCACATCAGGAGGGAGAGGGTTTCTACTCCACTCTGTTTCTGGTGCTGAAACCCGGTTGGATCATATTGGCCAATTCTCAATCTGAATCAGTTGAACAAGTAGGTTCTCTTGGACCATTTCTTAATGGTCTCCTTACAGATGACAATTCCTTTGGTTCAGATGGGAGTTTATCTGGCGAATCTGGATTTGGAAGATGCATTCTTCCATGTGCCCATTCACTCCACCATTCAACCTTTTTGCCGGTTCTGTGTGCAGGGAAGACATTTCCAACTTCAGGCGCTGCCTTTCAGATTGTCAACTGCTCTGAGTACCTTCTTCAACGTACTAGTTCCAGTTGTTGCTTTTTTACAACTTTTTGTATTTTCTATCTTCGATTACCTGGATGACTTGCTAATCAGTGCTTCCTCTCTTTCACAGAATCCAGAGGCAGTCCTGGCATCCAAAGAGCTTTCCTGCAGGAAGTGCATGAAATTGAACTTCTAAAAATCACATGTGGCTCCAGTCTAGATAATCCAATTCATAGGTGAGATTGTCGATACCCAGAGAGGGTCTGTGTTTCTCCCTTCAGAGAGGATTGTGTCTCTACAACAGCGTCTTCAGACACTATTCTCCCATCTTTCTGCATAGGCCTGGACGTGGTTACGAGTCCTGGGCCTCATGGACTCAACAACGGCAGTGGTACAGTGGTCCTGGTTCCACCTGAAGCCCTTAGAGAACCACTTTCTGAGTCACTGGGATCTTGCATCACTGGCTGCAGTGTTGAAGGTAGTTTTTTTTAGCCTCTTTTGGAAAGGAAATGCCTCATAGTTCAGACAGACAATCAGGTGGCTCAATCGTACTTGTATAAATTTAATAGACAGTGGTATAGTTATCGGTTATACAGCGCCTTAGGAACAATCGCATATATATCAGTTCAGGATAGTGCTGAGTTACGGTGCTGTAAGGTGAGGAGAACCACCAAGCTCCCCCAAAGTTGTGGCCAAAGCCAACATAGAAATTCACAAAATCCTCACAACACGTCTGTAGAGTAATATTAAATACCAATGCAAGTCTATACAAATTATACACACAGTTTCATAAATCTTCTCTTTCTTTTATTCTTTTCTTTCTCATGAGCCAACATGTGTTGCGTCGCACAAACTGGGAAATTGTCCCGCGACTTTCTCAAGGCTTCAATGTCCTCGAGGACCGGACAAACTGATCTAGTTGCGGCTGTACTACTGTGCGGAGCAGGGTGCTTTTACTGAAAATTATGGATTTGCTCACTTCGAAGCAAGGATACTAGACTCACTTGCAGCCTAAAGCGTGTGGGATAGAATTTCACCACATGGAAAGTTGCTATCAATGACATTGAAGTCTTGAGAAAGTTGTGGGACGATTTCCCAGTTTGTGCGACGAAACACGAGTTGGCTGATCAGAAAGGGAGGGGCTTGTAGTGTCGTTGACGTAAGGGTGAGACCACCTCTCCCAGTTATGTAGGGGAGAGATCAGTTGAGACCCCCCGGCACGTAATTATGACTGGCTGCACTAGTGTACGCAAGTCCAGCATGAGGGAAGGCAATAAAGAGCCCGGGACTCCGGGCGTGGCTCAGTTTTCTGGCCACTACCGAACACACTGTGTACTGTCCATATTTTGGGTATCTTGGTTAAGCCTGCAGTCACCCAAGTGTGACCCTACACTGGCGACGAGGTGGCTATGCCCCCACAGTGTACCCCACCGGTTACCTGGCGGCACCAAAAAAGCAGTCGACCACATCCGCCATCCCTGCGGTACCACCTCTGCCCAATGAGAAGCCTTTGCATCGTGGCATCACTGCCGTACCTCCATTTCCAGCAGCTACAAGAACTGCGATACAGTGCACACATCGGATCACTGGCGGTGAACGCCCCGACCCTTACGCCGCTCCCGAGCTGAGCCTGTTCTGCACACAACAGATTACTGGTGGTGAGTGCCCCCCACCATGACACCATCTCCAAGCTGTGCCTGCTCCGTCTTTGGCCGCATACGGCGTTGCCACCGGCAAACCACCACAGCGCCCCCTATCGGGGCAGCAGTTGCATCGCAGTGAAGTTCGTGTTGCCCCAGCAGCGGCCTCCACGTGGCGTTTTTGTTCCACTGCACCACCAAGCCAGTAGCTTCCTGGGAGATGCCTGGTCCGCACGAGCCCCGAGTGCTCAGGCCCATGCCCTGATATATTGCTGTAAGGAAGGACCAATAAGAAGCCCTGCAAACCCACAGACTTGGCAGTTGGCTGGCCCACACAGCCCAGACAGACACTACCTGCTCTGCCAGGAGACTTTCCAGAAAACTCACACCTCTGAGCACCCTGCCAGAGCACCCCTGCACGGTCGTTCAGGGTCACGGCCATTTTGCTGTACGTGTAAGCCTGTGCCACAGCACCACCACCTATAAGCATGCCCAGAACTGCGGAAGCACAGTGTTGTAACCAGACCCCTGCGCACCTCCACTCTCCACCATAATGACAGTCCTGCCGCTAGAGTCGGTCGCCATCACGGATTCCCATCCCAAGCGGCATGATGGAAGGTGTGGGTTAAGCTCCTAGAGACCTATTTCGAAGCTGCAGAAATCACGGTACCATTAGATGGCCCATGCTACTTCCCCTGGGAGGAGCTGACATCCACAAGATCTCTAAGACAGTATGAGAGACCGGACCTCCGAGGAACTACACCACCATGCGTGATGCTAAGAACCCTATGCCAACCCTGACTGTGAGGGGTTTCTCCTCTGCCAAGCACTGCAGCTACCGGACGAGTATGTAAATGTCTTCTACGGGCAGCTGAGAGAACTGGCAAGCACATGCACCCTCCCGGATGAAGATGACGGAATCCGGGTACAATTCATCCAAGGGTGCGCTTCATCCAAATTGCGAGAACGCATCCTGCTGGAGCAAAACATACCCATGTGAGACATTCTAATGCTGGGGCACTCCAAAAAACTGTCCTGGGCGAGAGCGGCCCACATGGACCCCAACTCTGCAACGCCTATCAAAGAAGAGCCAGTCTACGGCGTATACATGGAGATGTGGGGAAACACAACAGAAACTCACCAAACCAGCAACACACTCAGCCAAGGAAAGCCCGCATAGTCACATGTGTGGGTGGTGCGGAGGCCCATACCCTCACTATGGAGCCTGCCCTGCAAGTGGTTAAACCTGCAGTGCGTCAGGGAAGCAGAACCACTTCTCCATAGTCTGCCCCTCATCACAGAGACGTCAGTCCAAAGGCCTACAGAAGCAAGTGAGTGCAGTTGAACTGCACCTGGATGACTCCTCCAACAGCGACATGGCAACTGTTTACGTGGTGAGGATGTTGAATACGCTCACCGCCACCTGGCAGAGTGCACTGATTTGCACGATTGGAGTGCAAGACCACTTGGTCACCGCGCTCATTGACACAGTAGCCACCATCAACCTCATGGCCACAAACATCTACCACAGCCTACCCAATCCACCAGCACTCTGCAACACCAACATGCAAGTATATGCATTTGGCAACTGTTCACCGTTGAAGTTATGCGGCGTCTACCAAGTCGATCTCTCTCTTGACACTACCCACCAACGTGCAAAGGTCTATGTGTCACATGAGGAGTCAGGGATCCTACTTAGCTGCCGCACCGCTCAAGACCTCAACCTAATCCAGTTTGCATTTGACGTGCACGCACACGACCTGGACTGCCTATTGCAGGATTTCACGCCATTGTTTGAGGGAATTGGGTGTTTGAATGGACCAGCCATCCAGTTATACATTGACAAGTCAGTGGCTCCAATAGCCCTCAGGCACTGAAGAATTGCCTTCTATCTCTGGCCGAAGGTAGAGGCTGAGCTACAACTCCTAGAAAGAGCATGTATCATCGAGCTGGTGCGAGGACCAATGCCATGGGTATCCCCCATCGTCATGGCGAAGAAGTCTAACCAGCCCAACGCTTTATGCATCTGCGTTGATATGAGAGGCCCAAACTTAGCGATTAAGCGGTAACGCGACCTTAAGCAGACTGTGGGTGATATCATCGGTGAGCTGGCAGGATCCAAGTGGTTCTCCAAGATTGACCTCTGGTCCGGCTACCATCAGATACCTCTGCAACCAGACTCCCACCCCACCACTACGTTCTCGACTCACACAGGGCTCTGAAGGTATACCATTCTCAACTTTGGGATCTCCAGCACTGCCGAAGTCTTCCAGAACAACATTGAAAATGTCCTCCATGGGCTGAAGGAAGTGCTCAACGTGAACAACAACATTTTGGATCATGCCTCCACGTTGGAAGAACACCTCCTTCGTTTCCAAGCTGTCTTCTCCCGCCTAAGAGACAGTGGGCTCACACTACACAGAGAGAAGTGCGACTTCCTGAGCAAAGACATCAGTTTCATTGGTTATCGATTTTCCGATAAAGGCATTGGCCCTGACCATGACAAGGTGAAAGACATCCAGGAAGCACCATCCCCAACATCAGTGTTTGGAGGTAGCAGTTTTTTGGGTATGGTAACCTAATTCAGACGGTTCGTCAAGAATCTTTCAGAACTAACAGGCCTGCTCAGAGACCTGACTAAAGCCACCAACCTGTGGACAAGGGTATCCGAGCAGGAAGAATTGTTCCAACAGACCAAGGCAGCCCTGTCTGTGGACACCTGACTGGTATATTTTGATCCCAAGAGAGAGTCAAAGCTTGAAGTGGTAGCCAGCCCCACCGGCATAGGAGCAGTCCTAGCTCAGTGTCAAGAATGCGGAGAATGGGCTCCAGTGACTTATGCCAGCCAAACACACACCAATGGAGCAGCGGTACTCACAGGTCGAGAGGGAAGCAATCGCAATCCTGTGGGGCAGTAAGCACTTTTACATATATCTGTATGGCCACTCGTTTGCAGTCGTCAATGACCACAATCCTTGAATCCCGCTATTTCAAGGCTCCTCACCACTCCCTCCCCCGAGGATTGAGAAATGGATTTTGCAACTGCAAGAATTTCAATTCACTATTGAATATCGGCTTGGCACCCGAAAACCAGCAGACTGCCTATCAAGGCACGCTTGACCTGCCACACCCCCGGAGACCGCAGAAGCTGCCGCCACAGAAGATTCTGTGAGGATGATCATAGAAAGATCCCAACCCTTCCCAATCTCCCTGGAAAAAGTCATAGAGGCACAAAGGAAGACGACTGCTTTCAGATTGCAATCCAAGCAGTCGCCTCGGCGATTGGAAAATGCTGCAATATCCAACACCACTCTGGACAGAGACAGTTTAGTCAATCCTGAAGACCCTG
Organism: Lissotriton helveticus; assembly: GCF_964261635.1. Lineage (NCBI taxonomy): Eukaryota > Metazoa > Chordata > Amphibia > Caudata > Salamandridae > Lissotriton > Lissotriton helveticus. Next base: position 348,081,812 of record NC_136058.1, read on the forward strand.
TACCAGGTTTGCCAGGAGCTATCTGTGACTACTGATGGCTACCTCATTATGGTCCACGCCTCGTGCTACCTGAATGCCTGGCCTAGAAAGCTGCTATCCTAGCACACAAAGCCCACCAAGGGATTGTCAAATCAAAAAAACGACTTTGGAATAAGGTCCGGTTTCCTGGCCTAGACCAAAAGATAGAAGCAGTTATAAAGCAATAACCCGTCTGCCTAGCTATTAGCCCACCAGATAGACCTGAGCCAATCATCACTGAAGCATTTCCCGGTGCCCCATGGGAGAGGATGAGCACGGATTTCGGCAGTCTCCCTGAAGGGAAACACATGCTTGTCGTAGTGGACGACTTTCCACGATAACCTGGGGTAGAAATGATATCCATAACGTCTACAGCTGAAGTAATCCCAAAGCTCGAAAAGCTCAGGCAACACACGGACTCTTTAGAGAGATTTGTACTGAAAATGGCCCACCATTCACCAGTGCAGAACTGATGGACTATCTAGCGTCCCACAATGTTAAACACCGCTGGATAACCCGGTGATGGCCTCAGGCCAATGGCAAAGTGGAGCGTCTGTAGGGAACCCTCAACAAGACCATTCAGATCGCCCTAGCAGAGAACCGCAACCTGGAGCAAGCCTTGTACCAATTCTTACGAGAATACCGGCTCACCCCGCACTGCACCACTGGTATTTGCTGGAAGCTGTGCTTCGGTCAAACTGTGATGGACACCATCCCACATCACCCTGTGTGGGAGGATACACCTAGACCCCAAAATCAATTGGACTCCAGAAGAACCCATAACAACGAGAAGGCCTTCCTGAAAAGATATGCTCAAGAACACTCAGGCCTTGTGTGGGGACTGGTTATTATTGAAGACCGCCACCCCGGAGGGAAGTTCTGGTTACCATTTGAAGTAGCCCCATGGATAGTAGTAGAAGTCAAAGGCACCAAAGTAACCACTCAAAGAGGTAAAGAGAGTGTAACCCGCAACATCTTGCTATTAAAGAATGTCCCGGAAGCCAACACTGAGGAGTTTCTAGCGTCTGGTTCACCACAGTGTTACGTCACAACACACCCTCCAAGTGCCAGTAGAGAAGGTGACGAATCTCCAAATGCGACAGCAGAGGACTCAGGTGCAAGGCCCTCCCTCGACACCTCCCATAGCTCGGAGCCGGAGCTCCCCACTGTCAGAGGTGAAGGTGCTAGAACCGGAAGGAGCGATGACCCATCAATGTCTTCGCCGACACGTCCACTAAGAAGCAGCCAGGGTCGACATGAGCTGTGGTCACACCCGATGCCTTCCCAGAGGTACAAAGACTCTGTGTCCTGCTGGCCTGAGATGACCACCGATCCAGTTGCTGTAGGCGAGTACCAGTGTTCTGCGACCAAGTAAGAAAGTTCCATGAATATTATGTTATGACGGACATTAGCCTGTGAACTCTAAGTGCATCCAATGTTTATTTTGTTCAGTTGAAGTTTGTTTATTTATTGCTATTTCCTTCTAAAGGAGGAATGTAGTGTCGTTGACGTAAGGGCGAGACCACCTCTCCCAGTTATATAGGGGAGAGATCAGTTGGGACCCACTGCACGCAATTATAATGGGCTGGACTGGCGTACGCGAGTCCAGCGTCAGGGGAGGCAATAAAGAGCCTGGGGCTCCGGGCGGGGCTCAGTTTTCTGGCCACTGCCAAATGATGTGTCTCGAGCTGTGCCGTGTTATGTCTCGAGGAAGTACTATGCTCTTCCTGGCTCGAGCACTACACGTTTGTGTTCTAGTGCTCGAGTCCTCGCGCTCCGTGTAGTGGGCATTTGTTATTAATTGAAAAGGGGTTTGAACATTCCTTAAGAATGTTAGAGGTAGCGGGCAGATTTTGTGGTGAGAGCTGACTGGTGGCTGCGTCCGAATTTCCTCTGTCAATAGGGGTCATGTTCCTGAATAAAGGATTTCCTACCATCCATGGAATACGTGTATTCATCTTAACACCAAACACACTGCGCACTGCCCATATTTTGGGTATCCTGGCTAGGCCTGCAGTCACCAAGGACAACACTACAGGGCTGATTGAGGTCTCTGTGAGGGGCACCAGGGAGGGGCTGATTGAGGTCTCTGTGAGGTGCACCAGGGTGGGGCTGATTGAGGGCTCCTTGAGGGCACCAGGGAGGGGCTGATTGAGGTCTCTGTGAGGTGCACCAGGGTGGGGCTGATTGAGGTCTCTGTGAGGGGCACCAGGGAGGGGCTGATTGAGGTCTCTGTCAGGGGCACCAGGGAGGGGCTGATTGAGGTCTCTGTGAGGGGCACCAGGGAGGGGCTGATTGAGGTCTCTGTGAGGGGCACCAGGGAGGGGCTGATTGAGGTCTCTGTGAGGGGCACCAGGGAGGGGCTGATTGAGCTCTGTGAGGGGCACCAGGGAGGGGCTGATTGAGGTCTCTGAGGGGCACCAGGGAGGGGCTGATTGAGGTCTCTGTGAGGGGCACCAGGGAGGGGCTGTTTGAGGTCTCTGTGAGGGGCACCAGGGAGGGGCTGATTGAGGTCTCTGTGAGGGGCACCAGGGAGGGGCTGATTGAGGTCTCTGTGAGGTGCACCAGGGTGGGGCTGATTGAGGTCTCTGTGAGGGGCACCAGGGAGGGGCTGATTGAGGTCTCTGTGAGGGGCACCAGGGAGGGGCTGATTGAGGTCTCTGTGAGGGGCACCAGGGAGGGGCTGATTGAGGTCTCTGTGAGGGGCACCAGGGAGGGGCTGACTGAGGTCTCTGTGAGGGGCACCAGGGAGGGGCTGATTGAGGTCTCTGTGAGGGGCACCAGGGAGGGGCTGATTGAGGTCTCTGTGAGGGGCACCAGGGAGGGGCTGATTGAGGTCTCTGAGGGGCACCAGGGAGGGGCTGATTGAGGTCTCTGAGGGGCACCAGGGAGGGGCTGATTGAGGTCTCTGTGAGGGGCACCAGGGAGGGGCTGAGTGGGGTCTCTGTGAGGGGCACCAGGGAGGGGCTGATTGAGGTCTCTGTGAGGGGCACCAGGGAGGGGCGGATTGAGGTCTCTGAGGGGCACCGGGGAGGGGCTGATTGAGGTCTCTGAGGGGCACCAGGGAGGGGCTGATTGATGTCTCTGTGAGGGGCACCAGGGAGGGGCTGATTGATGTCTCTGTGAGGGGCACCAGGGAGGGGCTGATTGAGGTCTCTGTGAGGGGCACCAGGGAGGGGCTGATTGAGGTCTCTGTGAGGGGCACCAGGGAGGGGCTGATTGAGGTCTCTGTGAGGGGCACCAGGGAGGGGCTGATTGAGGTCTCTGAGGGGCACCAGGGAGGGGCTGATTGAGGTCTCTGAGGGGCACCAGGGAGGGGCTGATTGATGTCTCTGAGGGGCACCAGGGAGGGGCTGATTGAGGTCTCTGTGAGGGGCACCAGGGAGGGGCTGATTGAGGTCTCTGTGAGGGGCACCAGGGAGGGGCTGATTGAGGTCTCTGTGAGGGGCACCAGGGAGGGGCTGATTGAGGTCTCTGTGAGGGGCACCAGGGAGGGGCTGATTGAGGTCTCTGTGAGGGGCACCAGGGAGGGGCTGATTGAGGTCTCTGAGGGGCACCAGGGAGGGGCTGATTGATGTCTCTGTGAGGGGCACCAGGGAGGGGCTGATTGAGGTCTCTGTGAGGGGCACCAGGGAGGGGCTGATTGAGGTCTCTGTGAGGGGCACCAGGGAGGGGCTGATTGAGGTCTCTGTGAGGGGCACCAGGGAGGGGCTGATTGAGGTCTCTGTGAGGGGCACCGGGGAGGGGCTGATTGAGGTCTCTGTGAGGGGCACCAGGGAGGGGCTGATTGAGGTCTCTGTGAGGGGCACCGGGGAGGGGCTGATTGAGGTCTCTGTGAGGGGCACCGGGGAGGGGCTGATTGAGGTCTCTGTGAGGGGCACCAGGGAGGGGCTGATTGAGGTCTCTGTGAGGGGCACCAGGGAGGGGCTGATTGAGGTCTCTGTGAGGGGCACCGGGGAGGGGCTGATTGAGGTCTCTGAGGGGCACCGGGGAGGGGCTGATTGAGGTCTCTGAGGGGCACCAGGGAGGGGCTGATTGAGGTCTCTGAGGGGCACCAGGGAGGGGCTGATTGAGGTCTCTGAGGGGCACCAGGGAGGGGCTGATTGAGGTCTCTGTGAGGGGCACCAGGGAGGGGCTGATTGAGGTCTCTGTGAGGGGCACCAGGGTGGGGCTGATTGAGGTCTCTGAGGGGCACCGGGGAGGGGCTGATTGAGGTCTCTGTGAGGCACCAGGGAGGGGCTGATTGAGGTCTCTGTGAGGGGCACCAGGGAGGGGCTGATTGAGGTCTCTTTGAGGGCACCAGGGAGGGGCTGATTGAGGTCTCTGTGAGGGGCACCGGGGAGGGGCTGATTGAGGTCTCTGTGAGGCACCAGGGAGGGGCTGATTGAGGTCTCTGTGAGGGGCACCAGGGAGGGGCTGATTGAGGTCTCTGTGAGGCACCAGGGAGGGGCTGATTGAGGTCTCTGTGAGGCACCAGGGAGGGGCTGATTGAGGTCTCTGTGAGGCACCAGGGAGGGGCTGATTGAGGTCTCTGTGAGGCACCAGGGAGGGGCTGATTGAGGTCTCTGAGGGGCACCAGGGAGGGGCTGATTGCGGTCTCTGAGGGGCACCAGGGAGGGGCTGATTGAGGTCTCTGTGAGAGGCACCAGGGTGGGGCTGATTGAGGTCTCTGTGAGGGGCACCAGGGAGGGGCTGATTGAGGTCTCTGTGAGGTGCACCAGGGTGGGGCTGATTGAGGTCTCTGTGAGGGGCACCAGGGAGGGGCTGATTGAGGTCTCTGTGAGGGGCACCAGGGAGGGGCTGATTGAGGTCTCTGAGGGGCACCAGGGAGGGGCTGATTGAGGTCTCTGTGAGGGGCACCAGGGAGGGGCTGATTGAGGTCTCTGTGAGGTGCACCAGGGTGGGGCTGATTGAGGTCTCTGTGAGGGGCACCAGGGAGGGGCTGATTGAGGTCTCTGTGAGGGGCACCAGGGAGGGGCTGATTGAGGTCTCTGTGAGGGGCACCGGGGAGGGGCTGATTGAGGTCTCTGTGAGGGGCACCGGGGAGGGGCTGATTGAGGTCTCTGAGGGGCACCGGGGAGGGGCTGATTGAGGTCTCTGAGGGGCACCAGGGAGGGGCTGATTGAGGTCTGTGAGGGGCACCAGGGAGGGGCTGATTGAGGTCTCTGTGAGGGGCACCAGGGAGGGGCTGATTGAGGTCTCTGTGAGGGGCACCGGGGAGGGGCTGATTGAGGTCTCTGTGAGGGACACCAGGGAGGGGCTGATTGGGGTCTCTGAGAGGGGCACCAGGGAGGGGCTGATTGAGGTCTCTGTGAGGGGCACCAGGGAGGGGCTGATTGAGATCTCTTTGAGGGCACCAGGGAGGGGCTGATTGAGGTCTCTGAGGGGCACCAGGGAGGGGCTGATTGAGGTCTCTGTGAGGGGCACCAGGGAGGGGCTGATTGAGGTCTCTGTGAGAGGCACCAGGGAGGGGCTGATTGAGGTCTCTGAGGGGCACCAGGGAGGGGCTGATTGAGGTCTCTGTGAGGGGCACCAGGGAGGGGCTGATTGAGGTCTCTGTGAGGTGCACCAGGGTGGGGCTGATTGAGGTCTCTGTGAGGGGCACCAGGGAGGGGCTGATTGAGGTCTCTGTGAGGGGCACCAGGGAGGGGCTGATTGAGGTCTCTGTGAGGGGCACCAGGGAGGGGCTGATTAAGGTCTCTGTGAGGGGCACCGGGGAGGGGCTGATTGAGGTCTCTGAGGGGCACCGGGGAGGGGCTGATTGAGGTCTCTGAGGGGCACCAGGGAGGGGCTGATTGAGGTCTGTGAGGGGCACCAGGGAGGGGCTGATTGAAGTCTCTGTGAGGGGCACCAGGGAGGGGCTGATTGAGGTCTCTGTGAGGGGCACCGGGGAGGGGCTGATTGAGGTCTCTGTGAGGGGCACCAGGGAGGGGCTGATTGAGGTCTCTGAGAGGGGCACCAGGGAGGGGCTGATTGAGGTCTCTGCGAGGGGCACCAGGGAGGGGCTGATTGAGGTCTCTTTGAGGGCACCAGGGAGGGGCTGATTGAGGTCTCTGAGGGGCACCAGGGAGGGGCTGATTGAGGTCTCTGTGAGGGGCACCAGGGAGGGGCTGATTGAGGTCTCTGTGAGGGGCACCGGGGAGGGGCTGATTGAGGTCTCTCTGAGGGGCACCAGGGAGGGGCTTATTGAGGTCTCTCTGAGGGGCACCAGGGAGGGGCTGATTGAGGTCTCTGTGAGGGGCACCAGGGAGGGGCTGATTGAGGTCTCTGTGAGGGGCACCAGGGAGGGGCTGATTGGGGTCTCTGTGAGGGGCACCAGGGAGGGGCTGATTGAGGTCTCTGTGAGGGGCACCAGGGAGGGGCTGATTGAGGTCTCTGTGAGGCACCAGGGAGGGGCTGATTGAGGTCTCTGAGGGGCACCAGGGAGGGGCTGATTGAGGTCTCTGTGAGGGGCACCAGGGAGGGGCTGATTGAGGTCTCTGAGGGGCACCAGGGAGGGGCTGATTGAGGTCTCTGTGAGGGGCACCAGGGAGGGGCTGATTGAGGTCTCTGTGAGGGGCACCGGGGAGGGGCTGATTGAGGTCTCTGTGAGGGGCACCAGTGAGGGGCTGATAGAGGTCTCTGTGAGGGGCACCGGGGAGGGGCTGATTGAGGTCTCTGTGAGGGGCACCAGGGAGGGGCTGATTGAGGTCTTTGTGAGGGGCACCAGGGAGGGGCTGATTGAGGTCTCTGTGAGAGGCACCAGGGAGGGGCTGATTGAGGTCTCTGTGAGGGGCACCAGGGAGGGGCTGATTGAGGTCTCTGTGAGGGGCACCAGGGAGGGGCTGATTGAGGTCTCTGTGAGGGGCACCAGGGAGGGGCTGATTGAGGTCTCTGTGAGGGGCACCAGGGAGGGGCTGATTGAGGTCTCTGTGAGAGGCACCAGGGAGGGGCTGATTGAGGTCTCTGTGAGGGGCACCAGGGAGGGGCTGATTGAGGTCTCTGTGAGGGGCACCGGGGAGGGGCTGATTGAGGTCTCTGAGGGGCACCAGGGAGGGGCTGATTGAGGTCTCTGTGAGGGGCACCGGGGAGGGGCTGATTGAGGTCTCTGAGGGGCACCAGGGAGGGGCTGATTGAGGTCTCTGTGAGGCACCAGGGAGGGGCTGATTGAGGTCTCTGAGGGGCACCAGGGAGGGGCTGATTGAGGTCTCTGAGGGGCACCAGGGAGGGGCTGATTGGGGTCTCTGTGAGACACCAGGGAGGGGCTGATTGAGGTCTCTGAGGGGCACCAGGGAGGGGCTGATTGAGGTCTCTGAGGGGCACCAGGGAGGGGCTGATTGAGGTCTCTGTGAGGGGCACCAGGGAGGGGCTGATTGCGGTCTCTGTGAGGGGCACCAGGGAGGGGCTGATTGAGGTCTCTGAGGGGCACCAGGGAGGGGCTGATTGGGGTCTCTGGGGGGCACCAGGGAGGGACTGATTGAGGTCTCTGAGGGGCACCAGGGAGGGGCTGATTGAGGTCTCTGTGAGGTGCACCAGGGAGGGGCTGATTGAGGTCTCTGTGAGGGGCACCAGGGAGGGGCTGATTGAGGTCTCTGAGGGGCACCAGGGAGGGGCTGATTGAGGTCTCTGTGAGAGGCACCAGGGAGGGGCTGATTGAGGTCTCTGTGAGGGGCACCAGGGAGGGGCTGATTGAGGTCTCTGAGGGGCACCAGGGAGGGGCTGATTGAGGTCTCTGAGGGGCACCAGGGAGGGGCTGATTGAGGTCTCTGAGGGGCACCAGGGAGGGGCTGATTGAGGTCTCTGAGGTGCACCAGGGAGGGGCTGATTGAGGTCTCTGAGGGGCACCAGGGAGGGGCTGATTGAGGTCTCTGTGAGGGGCACCAGGGAGGGGCTGATTGAGGTCTCTGTGAGGGGCACCAGGGAGGGGCTGATTGAGGTCTCTGAGGGGCACCAGGGAGGGGCTGATTGAGGTCTCTGAGGGGCACCAGGGAGGGGCTGATTGAGGTCTCTGAGGGGCACCAGGGAGGGGCTGATTGAGGTCTCTGTGAGGGGCACCAGGGAGGGGCTGATTGAGGTCTCTGAGGGGCACCAGGGAGGGGCTGATTGAGGTCTCTGTGAGGGGCACCAGGGAGGGGCTGATTGCGGTCTCTGAGGGGCACCAGGGAGGGGCTGATTGAGGTCTCTATGAGGGGCACCGGGGAGGGGCTGATTGAGGTCTCTGTGAGGGGCACCAGGGAGGGGAGGGAGGGGCTGATTGAGGTCTCTGTGAGGGGCACCAGGGAGGGGCTGATTGAGGTCTCTGTGAGGGGCACCAGGGAGGGGCTGATTGAGGTCTCTGTGAGGGGCACCAGGGAGGGGCTGATTGAGGTCTCTGTGAGAGGCACCAGGGAGGGGCTGATTGAGGTCTCTGTGAGGGGCACCAGGGAGGGGCTGATTGAGGTCTCTGTGAGGGGCACCAGGGAGGGGCTGATTGAGGTCTCTGTGAGAGGCACCAGGGAGGGGCTGATTGAGGTCTCTGTGAGGGGCACCGGGGAGGGGCTGATTGAGGTCTCTGTGAGGGGCACCAGGGAGGGGCTGATTGAGGTCTCTGTGAGGGGCACCAGGGAGGGGCTGATTGAGGTCTCTGAGGGGCACCAGGGAGGGGCTGATTGAGGTCTCTGTGAGGTGCACCAGAGAGGGGCTGATTGAGGTCTCTGAGGGGCACCAGGGAGGGGCTGACTGGGGTCTACCCAAGGTGCACCAGGGAGGGGCTGATTGAGGTCTCTGAGGGGCACCAGGGAGGGGCTGATTGAGGTCTCTGAGGGGCACCAGGGAGGGGCTGATTGAGGTCTCTGAGGGGCACCAGGGAGGGGCTGATTGAGGTCTCTGAGGGGCACCAGGGAGGGGCTGATTGAGGTCTCTGAGGGGCACCGGGGAGGGGCTGATTGAGGTCTCTGAGGGGCACCAGGGAGGGGCTGATTGAGGTCTCTGAGGGGCACCAGGGAGGGGCTGATTGATGTCTCTGTGAGGGGCACCAGGGAGGGGCTGATTGCGGTCTCTGAGGGGCACCAGGGAGGGGCTGATTGAGGTCTCTGTGAGAGGCACCAGGGAGGGGCTGATTGAGGTCTCTGTGAGGGGCACCGGGGAGGGGCTGATTGAGGTCTCTGTGAGGGGCACCGGGGAGGGGCTGATTGAGGTCTCTGAGGGGCACCGGGGAGGGGCTGATTGAGGTCTCTGCGGGGCACCAGGGAGGGGCTGATTGAGGTCTCTGTGAGGGGCACCAGGGAGGGGCTGATTGAGGTCTCTGTGAGGGGCACCAGGGAGGGGCTGATTGAGGTCTCTGTGAGAGGCACCAGGGAGGGGCTGATTGAGGTCTCTGAGTGGCACCGGGGAGGGGCTGATTGAGGTCTCTGAGGGGCACCAGGGAGGGGCTGATTGAGGTCTCTGTGAGGGGCACCAGGGAGGGGCTGATTGAGGTCTCTGTGAGGTGCACCAGGGAGGGGCTGATTGAGGTCTCTGTGAGGGGCACCGGGGAGGGGCTGATTGAGGTCTCTGTGAGAGGCACCAGGGAGGGGCTGATTGAGGTCTCTGTGAGGTGCACCGGGGAGGGGCTGACTGGGGTCTACCCAAGGGGCACCAGGGAGGGGCTGATTGAGGTCTCTGAGGGGCACCAGGGAGGGGCTGATTGAGGTCTCTGAGGGGCACCAGGGAGGGGCTGATTGAGGTCTCTGTGAGGGGCACCAGGGAGGGGCTGATTGAGGTCTCTGAGGGGCACCAGGGAGGGGCTGATTGAGGTCTCTGTGAGGGGCACCGGGGAGGGGCTGATTGAGGTCTCTGTGAGGGGCACCGGGGAGGGGCGGATTGAGGTCTCTGAGGGGCACCAGGGAGGGGCTGATTGAGGTCTCTGTGAGGGGCACCAGGGAGGGGCTGATTGAGGTCTCTGTGAGGTGCACCAGGGAGGGGCTGATTGAGGTCTCTGTGAGGGGCACCGGGGAGGGGCTGATTGAGGTCTCTGTGAGAGGCACCAGGGAGGGGCTGATTGAGGTCTCTGTGAGGTGCACCGGGGAGGGGCTGACTGGGGTCTACCCAAGGGGCACCAGGGAGGGGCTGATTGAGGTCTCTGAGGGGCACCAGGGAGGGGCTGATTGAGGTCTCTGAGGGGCACCAGGGAGGGGCTGATTGAGGTCTCTGTGAGGGGCACCAGGGAGGGGCTGATTGAGGTCTCTGAGGGGCACCAGGGAGGGGCTGATTGAGGTCTCTGAGGGGCACCAGGGAGGGGCTGATTGAGGTCTCTGTGAGGGGCACCAGGGAGGGGCTGATTGAGGTCTCTGAGGGGCACCAGGGAGGGGCTGATTGAGGTCTCTGTGAGGGGCACCAGGGAGGGGCTGATTGAGGTCTCTGTGAGGGGCACCAGGGAGGGGCTGATTGAGGTCTCTGTGAGGGGCACCAGGGAGGGGCTGATTGAGGTCTCTGTGAGGGGCACCAGGGAGGGGCTGATTGAGGTCTCTGTGAGGGGCACCAGGGAGGGGCTGATTGAGGTCTCTGTGAGGGGCACCGGGGAGGGGCTGATTGAGGTCTCTGTGAGGGGCACCGGGGAGGGGCGGATTGAGGTCTCTGAGGGGCACCAGGGAGGGGCTGATTGAGGTCTCTGTGAGGGGCACCAGGGAGGGGCTGATTGAGGTCTCTGAGGGGCACCGGGGAGGGGCTGATTGAGGTCTCTGTGAGGGGCACCAGGGAGGGGCTGATTGAGGTCTCTGTGAGGCACCAGGGAGGGGCTGATTGAGGTCTCTGTGAGAGGCACCAAGGAGGGGCTGATTGAGGTCTCTGTGAGGGGCACCAGGGAGGGGCTGATTGAGGTCTCTGAGGGGCACCAGGGAGGGGCTGATTGAGGTCTCTGAGGGGCACCGGGGAGGGGCTGATTGAGGTCTCTGAGGGGCACCAGGGAGGGGCTGATTGAGGTCTCTGTGAGGGGCACCAGGGAGGGGCTGATTGAGGTCTCTGTGAGGGGCACCGGGGAGGGGCTGATTGAGGTCTCTGAGGGGCACCGGGGAGGGGCTGATTGAGGTCTCTGTGAGAGGCACCAGGGAGGGGCTGATTGAGGTCTCTGTGAGGGGCACTGGGGAGGGGCTGATTGAGGTCTCTGTGAGGGGCACCAGGGAGGGGCTGATTGAGGTCTCTGTGAGGGGCACCAGGGAGGGGCTGATTGAGGTCTCTGTGAGGGGCAACAGGGAGGGGCTGATTGGGGTCTCTGAGGGGCACCAGGGAGGGGCTGATTGAGGTCTCTGTGAGGGGCACCAGGGAGGGGCTGATTGAGGTCTCTGAGGGGCACCAGGGAGGGGCTGATTGGGGTCTCTGTGAGGGGCACCGGGGAGGGGCTGATTGAGGTCTCTGAGGGGCACCAGGGAGGGGCTGATTGAGGTCTCTGAGGGGCACCAGGGAGGGGCTGATTGAGGTCTCTGTGAGGGGCACCGGGGAGGGGCTGATTGAGGTCTCTGAGGGGCACCAGGGAGGGGCTGATTGAGGTCTCTGAGGGGCACCAGGGAGGGGCTGATTGAGGTCTCTGAGGGGCACCAGGGAGGGGCTGATTGAGGTCTCTGTGAGGGGCACCAGGGAGGGGCTGATTGAGGTCTCTGTGAGAGGCACCAGGGAGGGGCTGATTGAGGTCTCTGTGAGGGGCACCAGGGAGGGGCTGATTGAGGTCTCTGTGAGAGGCACCAGGGAGGGGCTGATTGAGGTCTCTGTGAGGCACCAGGGAGGGGCTGATTGAGGTCTCTGTGAGGGGCACCGGGGAGGGGCTGATTGAGGTCTCTGTGAGGGGCACCGGGGAGGGGCGGATTGAGGTCTCTGAGGGGCACCAGGGAGGGGCTGATTGAGGGCTCCTTGAGGGCACCAGGGAGGGGCTGATGGAGGTCTCTGTGAGGGGCACCAGGGAGGGGCTGATTGAGGTCTCTGTGAGGGGCACCAGGGAGGGGCTGATTGAGGTCTCTGTGAGGGGCACCGGGGAGGGGCTGATTGAGGTCTCTGTGAGGGGCACCAGGGAGGGGCTGATTGAGGTCTCTGTGAGGGGCACCGGGGAGGGGCTGATTGAGGTCTCTGAGGGGCACCAGGGAGGGGCTGATTGAGGTCTCTGAGGGGCACCAGGGAGGGGCTGATTGAGGTCTCTGAGGGGCACCAGGGAGGGGCTGATTGAGGTCTCTGAGGGGCACCAGGGAGGGGCTGATTGAGGTCTCTGTGAGGGGCACCAGGGAGGGGCTGATTGCGGTCTCTGTGAGGTGCACCAGGGTGGGGCTGATTGAGGTCTCTGAGGGGCACCAGGGAGGGGCTGATTGAGGTCTGTGAGGGGCACCAGGGAGGGGCTGATTGAGGTCTCTGATGGGCACCAGGGAGGGTCTGATTGAGGTCTCTGAGGGGCACCAGGGAGGGGCTGATTGAGGTCTCTGAGGGGCACCAGGGAGGGGCTGATTGAGGTCTCTGAGGGGCACCAGGGAGGGGCTGATTGAGGTCTCTGAGGGGCACCAGGGAGGGGCTGATTGAGGTCTCTGTGAGGGGCACCGGGGAGGGGCTGATTGAGGTCTCTGAGGGGCACCAGGGAGCGGCTGATTGAGGTCTCTGAGGGGCACCAGGGAGGGGCTGATTGAGGTCTCTGAGGGGCACCAGGGAGGGGCTGATTGAGGTCTCTGAGGGGCACCAGGGAGGGGCTGATTGAGGTCTCTGTGAGGGGCACCAGGGAGGGGCTGATTGAGGTCTCTGAGGGGCACCAGGGAGGGGCTGATTGAGGTCTCTGTGAGGGGCACCAGGGAGGGGCTGATTGCGGTCTCTGAGGGGCACCAGGGAGGGGCTGATTGAGGTCTCTGTGAGGGGCACCGGGGAGGGGCTGATTGAGGTCTCTGTGAGGGGCACCAGGGAGGGGCTGATTGAGGTCTCTGTGAGGGGCACCAGGGAGGGGCTGATTGAGGTCTCTGTGAGGGGCACCAGGGAGGGGCTGATTGAGGTCTCTGTGAGGGGCACCAGGGAGGGGCTGTTGAGGTCTCTGTGAGGGGCACCAGGGAGGGGCTGATTGAGGTCTCTGTGAGGGGCACCAGGGAGGGGCTGACTGAGGTCTCTGTGAGGGGCACCAGGGAGGGGCTGATTGAGGTCTCTGTGAGGGGCACCAGGGAGGGGCTGATTGAGGTCTCTGTGAGGGGCACCAGGGAGGGGCTGATTGAGGTCTCTGTGAGGGGCACCGGGGAGGGGCTGATTGAGGTCTCTGTGAGGGGCACCGGGGAGGGGCTGATTGAGGTCTCTGTGAGGGGCACCAGGGAGGGGCTGATTGAGGTCTCTGTGAGGGGCACCAGGGAGGGGCTGAGTGGGCTCTCTGTGAGGGGCACCCGGGAGGGGCTGATTGAGGTCTCTCTGAGAGGCACCAGGGAGGGGCTGATTGGGGTCTCTGAGGGGCACCAGGGAGGGGCTGATTGAGGTCTCTGAGGGGCACCAGGGAGGGGCTGATTGAGGTCTCTGTGAGGGGCACCGGGGAGGGGCTGATTGCGGTCTCTGTGAGGGGCACCAGGGAGGGGCTGATTGAGGTCTCTGTGAGGGGCACCAGGGAGGGGCTGATTGAGGTCTCTGTGAGGGGCACCAGGGAGGGGCTGATTGAGGTCTCTGTGAGGGGCACCAGGGAGGGGCTGAGTGGGGTCTCTGTGAGGGGCACCAGGGAGGGGCTGATTGAGGTCTCTGTGAGGGGCACCAGGGAGGGGCTGATTGAGGTCTCTGAGGGGCACCAGGGAGGGGCTGAGTCTCTGAGGGGCACCAGGGAGGGGCTGATTGAGGTCTCTGAGGGGCACCAGGGAGGGGCTGAGTGGGGTCTCTGTGAGGGGCACCTGGGAGGGGCTGACAGGGGTCTACCCAATGGGCTTCCAGGGAGAGGAGGAAGGGCGGGGTGAGGGCGGGTGCAGATTTACCTGCTCGGATTGGTTGAGCTTTGGGAAGAGTCACAGGGTCGATGACGTCACGGCTTAAAATGCCAGCTCCGTGTCTGGTCTTCAGTGCTGGGGGAGAGCAGCGCCCCCCAGCGAGGGTTCTGCCAGTGTCAGGATGTGATGAGCGCCTCCAGCTTGGTACTGAGACCAGTGATCTCTCCAATAATGCACGACATCAATAGAGGATCTGTTTCCAAAGCAGTCACAGAATGGAGTCGGGGCCGCCGAAATAGCTCAGTTGGGAGAGCGTTAGACTGAAGATCTAAAGATCCCGGGTTTCGGCAGATGCTTTCTGTTTTAAAGGTATTAATCAGTGCTGCATAGTCAAACTGTAAACCCTCTACAACTTGTTCAAAGAAAACACTGCTGTAGCAACATCACTCTTTATTTGTTGCACGCTCCAGCTTCTTTCTTCCTCCCCTTCATTTCTTACGAACACCCTCTTTCATGTATTCCTTATTTTGTTTATTGAAACACCTTCATCGCAATCAAACTCCGTGTCAGTCTCACAATGAAGGGAAGTCTATGTCCAAGTTCATGACTTTTCAATTCCACCCGACTGAGCCTTCGATAGCTCAGTTGGTAGAGCGGAGGACTGTAGTGGAATCCTTAGGTCGCTGGTTCAAATCCGGCTCGAAGGATTTTTGCAAACTCTACATTTTTTCCTCTTCTTTACAATTGAAGGCGCCTCTGTCTCAGACCCTCACACGCCGGGGCTTTTCCTGCCTCCTCTCTTCACCTTTACAGCCCAGCTCTCTCCTCCGGCTGCGGGGAGGGGAAGGGGGGGGTCTCTCCACCCCCCTGTGTGCCGCCCCCGCTACAATCCCCCCTCATCAGACAGAGCCGGGGCCCCTGGGCTGAAGAGCCAGCCCGGGGCCCCGTCTGAAGCAGCCCTGGGAGCTGGTTGTGGTGACTCTGGCAGCAGGTGATGCTGCTGAGAGCGTCTGCTGGGAGGCGAGAGGGAGGAGTGTGTTTGTGGAGCCTGTGGACACTGTGTTGGTGTCAAGGAGCTGGAAACGATAAACATCAGTTACAGGCAGAACAGGGCGCGTTGAAGGAAACGAGAAGGAGCTGCTCAGGAGAAAAGAGTGCATGGGATCCTCGTTAGTATAGTGGTCAGTATCCCCGCCTGTCACGCGGGAGACCGGGGTTCAATTCCCCGACGGGGAGGATGTAAATTTTTGTTTTTTTTAATACTCAATCTACATTTTCAAAATATGACGATTGAACATCTATTTTAAATGTAATCTATAATCATTCTATTGAGCACTGACGCTTTTCATTAATGACCTACTCTCGTCTCAGTAAAATATTTACTAATACAACCACATACCTTTTAAAATCGATCACGGGCATTTTTTAAGAGACACACTTTTTTATTTTAATCTTGTGTACATACTTAAAAAACAGAAATGTGTAAAACAAAGGTTATTATTTACATACAAAACCAATATTAAATAAAACAAATTTCAACTAGTGTGTTTTTTCTCGCTAAATAAATGAAATGATGGTGTAGGCTCTGACTGTTTAATATGAAGGCGACACTTTTTAATCTTTATAAACTTAATGGTTTACAATTTACAGGCATATTGTCAAAGCGAAAGTATCACTACCAGGAAGTGCCCGCCCCGCCGTCCTTATCATGGATTTTATATTCCCAAAATCCAGGCATTACTGCCAAAATCAGATCAGGTTATAGCAGTGTATTCTGGGACTTGTAGCCCTTGTTTTCTAACTCTCTAAACTGAGGTCGAGGGGACCCAGCATCCATAGCAAAACCTGGACTCCGACTGGATGAAGTGCTAGTTCTCGGATCTGGGAAACTTGAGCGCTTTGTCCAGGCCTTGGGCGACCTTCAGAGGTCCCCGAGAAGGGCTGCTGCCCTCCTGCAGGGGTCCCTCGGAATATGTGCTGCCCTCATGCGGGGGTCCCCTAGATGTGCTGCCAAGTGTCCCACCCCTTGATTCTTTATTGGTTCTTGCTGTTTTTCCTCACCAGTTGTGTGTTATGAGAGTCTCGTACATCTTCGGCACTTTAAAACTCTTAACAGATTTCGTTTAACATGGTCTGCCTCAAAGTAGTGTGTTTTCTGTGTCTGTTGATGTTTTCATAAGTTTAGTGAACAGTAGCTTGAGAGTGTTACCCTGATGTGTGTTCTTGGAACCTACATCGGTCAATGAACATAACCCATGAGCACACGCAGCCACACACGGAGTCGTGAAACATATGCCATTACCAATATGTATACACTCCCTGGTGGTCTAGTGGTTAGGATTCGGCGCTCTCACCGCCGCGGCCCGGGTTCGATTCCCGGTCAGGGAAGATGAGTTCATTTTTTCCAGTGTATACTTCTATCCCGGCCAGGGAAGAATTAATTAATTATTTTAATTTTGATCTTGTCGCTAACAAATTTCACGTATTTTTCTTAAATCACAAGTGTTTCATATCATCCATTTCTTCTTTACGTCACTTGCCACCAGTAATAACATGTTATTTTATTTATTTTTATTTAATGCGTTTTTATATAGCGCAGACATTACCTGAAGGCGTCTGAGCGCTTCACAATAGGAACAGTAGTGGAACATGAGGAACAATTACAAGTCAGCATGTTACAAGAGCAAACGTTACTTTACATGAGGCAATAGTGACAATTGTGCATGTATCAAGAGCAAACAAAATACAAGAGGTAGCAAACGATACGTTACAAAAGGAAAAAAGTGACGTGTGTACGTTACAAAAGTTTACAAAGTATAAATACAAGTATAATACTGCACTAAATGGGGGCCTGTTTCTTTTTCTTTGTGGGCTTTGCTTAGAGAAACACCACATTGATGGACACTTCAATGTAAGACAGGGAAGCATGGAGATGTTTAACCAGAGCAAGACAGAAACAATCCTCCCTGGACACATAGCAGCAGCAGCAAGCGAGCAGAGGGTGAGATCCTGTAAGAGTCCATGCAAACAGCCCTGGAACCATGGTTTATTTGGACGCAACTACTCACCCCGCAAGGGTCTAAAGGCGCGGGGGTCGCAGGTTCCAGTCCATCAAGGAGGGGGTCTGTCGTAGAGCCAGGTTTTGAGGTTTCTTGCGAAGATGGGGAGCGATGTTGTCTGTCTGAGGTGGAGCGGAAGGTCGTTCCATGCTCTGGCTGTGAGGGAGGAGAAGGAGCGGCCTCCTGATCTGGTCTTTCTGGTGCGGGGGACCACGGCGTTGGAGAGCTGGGCTGATCATATGGTCCTTTCGTGTGTGTGGATTTTGAGTTGGCTGTTCAGGTATGCTGGCCTGGTGTCCTGGAAGGCCTTGTGAGCGTGGGTGAGCCAGTGGAGTGTGCACAGGTGCTGGGAGATGTGGCAGTGTCTTGGCAAGTTGAGGACCTGACTTGCGGCGGCGTTTTGGATGTTCTGTAATTTGCAGTGAGGTTTTTGTTTATTCCGGCATAGAGTGTGTTGTCGTAGTCAAGCCTGCTGGTGACCAGGGCGTAGGTGACGGTCTTTCTGTGTTCAATGGGGATCCATTTGAAGGTCTTACGTAGGAGGCGGAGGGTGTGGAAGCAGGAGGACGAGACAGAGTTGATCTGGAGGTCCACTTTGAGCTCTGAGTCCAGAATGATTCCCAGGTTGCGTGCGTGGTCCGTGGGGGTGGGCGGGCTGCCGAGGATAAGGGACTACCAGGTGTTGTTCCAGGCATCAGGGTTTGGGCCCATGATGTGTACTTCATGTGAGAAGTTGGCCTGGCATATGCTGTCCACTATTCTAGTGGGCAGCTTGTACCAGTCCAAACTACCCTTATTGGTGGTAGGTTTAAAGACAACCTATATAGAAAGCTATCCTAGTGGTTGCTGTGGAGAGCAGCCTTCAGGCTAAGTCTTTAAAGAATGTAAAGCAGCTTGTTTTACCAGTCTATAATCTCATGAATGACCAAATGAAAGGAGAACCACACCAGGTATATATATAAAATATATGTATTTATTCTTAACACATTCCTCTAGTCTCTTTATGAGGCTAGAGGCAAAAGTACATTCAGTAAACTTATTTAGCACACAGCAAATTAGCACAATATATGTTAAGCCCTAGGGGGGGGTACCAAACCATATACTAAGACAGTGGTATAAGAACCACGACTGATGAAGATACAAGGCCTGGAGCCTTGAGAACCACTGAGGCCACCAGGAACCACCCAAGGTAGTGACACAGGGGACCCACGGGGGACGTGTGCAGTGTCTAAAAAAGCTGCGAATCACCATTAACTTCTATGGGGAAAGTCGTGGTTGGAAATTTACAATTTAAGGGCAATTAGAAGAGGACTTGGAGCAAACCCCTTTAGAACTAGGAGTCAACACCCACGGGAGCACCAGAGTATTCGAGTTACCTCACCCAGGGAAGCCGGGTGCGTAGGTGTCTTTTTGTGTCGGGTTTTGTCATTGATTTCAATGGCGAGCTGCTGAAAAGTGTTACAGGCGACCAAGTGGAAAGTGTCCGGGTGGAGCCAAGGGTGGATCAAAGATCTGAAGAACCTGAAAGCAGAGGGGACAGAGTCTGGGTCACTTGCCAGTGACCAGGAATTTGATGAGAAGATGCCAACCAATGTCGGGTGATTTTAGGTGAAGAAGGTGAAGCTTGACTCTTCAGCCACGAGGACCAAGAGGCGTCAAGCTGTATTCGAGCTGTCCAATGAAGGAGGTTGAATGCTGCTGTGTCGGATTCCGGATGGGACCCAACAAGCCATGGCAACAGCAACCCACGCGGAAAGCAAAGATTTGCTTCGGTGCAGACCAGCAAGGTCTGAGGGACTCATCCTTTGGAGGGGAGTCAGGGCACGTCTGGAGACAACCAGGAAAGTCCAAGAAACAGAAGAGTTACCTTCGTGGGGACACACCAGTCGACGGACCAGGGATTGCAAAAGGGCCTTGAGCAGAAACGCTAGAAGCGGGCTCATGGAACACTCATGGAGTGTAGGCCCACAATCTTTGGTGCAGATGGTGCTCAGGGCTCGAACTACAAGTAGCCAAATGCACAACCTCGGGAAAGCTCCGGAAAGCTCGGGAAGTCAATGCACTTGAAAATGTGCACGGTGTCCAGGAGTTCCGGTCCCACGTCACTCGTGAGGGCAGTGGGTCTCAGCTTTGCTAGAATCTCGTGTCGGCCTCTGAGAAGTCTGGAAGTCTGTGTCCTGAGTCATAAATCCATCAGGATCCGGTGGGAGCCTTTGAAATGCAGACCGGCAAAATGCTTCTTTGGTGCCTGTTTGGACAGGGGAGTCACTCCTTGACCCCAAGGGAGATTCATCTGTCTTCTAGTCGATGTAGAATGTCGAAATTCCAGGATATATGTTGCAGAGTTTCGTCCAGGGTAATCTGAAGTCCGAAGGACTGGGTTCCTAAACTTATACTAAGACAGGGGGTTGGCCATACTCTGGGGACCCACCTATGGGAGGATCCAGGGAGGGGGTGGCTACACCCCTTTCCCTTTGTCCAGTTTTGTGCCAGAGCAGGGGCTGAGTGCCCCTGCAACTGGTTTGAACTGGGATATGCACAGGGACACCAAGTGTGCCCCCAGCACTGTCTGAAAAGCATTCTCTGAATGCACCCACCTAGCCCCAATACACTAAACCCTGTCTGGGAGGTGGTTACACCTCCCTGTGACAGGAAATCTATTGTCCAGGCCTCCCCTTCCGGAGTTTCATCCAGCAGCAGGAGGTCAGACTTGTGTCTGTGGGGGCAGCATCCATTTTGTGATGCTGGGGCTCTTATAAACTATTACCGGTTAGGTCAGTGTGTACATGTCTCTCCCTCTAGAAGGGTGGAATTCTACCCCCACCACCAGTACTGACGGGGGGGGAGGGTAGGATTCCAAAGTGTTTGACACCAAACACAATATGTTTCCATGCAACCATTCCAAAGTTAGCATTAATCACGAGGAATTAATGCACTTAAGAGTATATGGTCTGGCTGCCTTCCAGAACAGCTACAGAGAATTGATTCTGAAAGCTGCAGAGGGATCCTGCTCATGCATGGGCACCCTGTCACACACAATCAAGCACTGTGCCTTCAGGATTGATAAGGCCTGCTATAGGAGTGACTTATAGATTTATATGTGTCAGTGATTAAAGGTAGATATAGGTAACCTATATCTTAGTAAGGGGTGCATGCACCACCTTACCCAGGCTCCAGTAGCATACCTGTGGTGCCATTTTGGGAGGCTTCCCAGGGGTGGCATAATGCATGCTTCAGTGACTGGTAGACCTCTGGGGTAACTATGCACTTAGTACCTAAGGTACCATATACTAGGGACTCACAAGGGTAACCCAGTAACCAATCTGGAGTGTACCTAAAGTACATGAACTCACTTTAAAGAGGAAAGTAAATAGGCTGGGGCCCTGATTAGCATGGATCCCAGCCAAACTAAGTCAAAAACCATCAAAACACCAGGAAAAAAAGTGGGGGCAACCATGCAGTCAGATTCCACCTTCCTACACAACCCCCCCAAACGAAAGGAGATGAGGCTAACCTTGTCCAGGTGACCCTTTATTGACTAAGTGGCCATATAAGGAAGTACCTGCACTAGCATGGTTACCCCCTGTCTTATGGTCCACTAAGCAATCCCTCACCCTAATGGTATCTTTAATACTCTCCCGACTTGATTACTGTAATGGTTTAATGGCGGGAGTGAAAAAGTCCACCCTTAAAAAGCTGCAGAGCATACAACATGCAGCTGCCAGATTGGTGTTGGGACTTCCTAGAAGGTCATCAGCTTCAACGGCGTTGAACATTCTCCATTGGCTACCGCTACACAAAAGGATTCTTTTTAAACTTCTCCTCACTGTTTTCAAAACTATGAAAAACTCAGGGCCCCATTACTTTGCAAAGCGTTTCATACGCTACAACCCCTCGCGATGTCTGAGATCCTCTGGTACAAATCTTATTACCATTCCAAGATTTAAGTACAAAACCAGGGGTGGGAAAACCTTCACCGTCCTGGCAGCTAGGGCATGGAACAATCTACCTGTCACTCTTAGATTAACTGACAAGGAGATCACTTTCAGAAAACTCCTAAAGACATGGGTCTACCAACAATCAGATATCTCAGTATTGGCAGCTATCTAGTGTTAGTCTCCTCACCACGTACCATCTCTTATGTACTCGCTGCATGCTAACTCAGCGCCAAGATGCTCCTTCCGGAGCGTAAGTCTGCGCTCTACAAATACCCATAAATATCAAATATCAAATATGTGAGGGTCTGTACCACCGGGAATTACTACCTGTAGTGTGTTTTGGTAAAGTAAAAGGCTGGTGAGAGGTCTGAGTGGGTAAGTTTGGCCCTAATAGGGTTGGTCTCAGCTTCCTCAGATCACTGGTCACCATGGATGCCTTTCTTTCCATGACTGAGTTAAACCTTTGGTTGCCTACAGCTTGGGGTTGGGTCCCTTTGGTTGGGACACTGGAGGGACATGGTACGTTGGGGACCACAAGGTCCCATGTTTGCCTTTGCCAAAAAAAAGCCCATCTGGGGGCGGTCCCTATTCAATGTCAAAAGGGATCCCTCAGGAGGTTGAGGAATTTTCACCTGGCTAGGGCTACTAGACTGGGTGCCCCTAACCTGATGATGGGTTGGTGGTGGGCGTTGGTGGCAGCTCTGAATTTGATATGGGCTTCTGTGGATCTGGTGTTCCTCCAGGCCTTTTCGAGGTGGCGGCAAGTGCGTCTGGACTCTCGACGTTTGGTGGTAAACCATCTAGCTTTCTTGGCGTGGGTGTTGTTGTTTTTCTTGAGGGGGGCTATGGTGTTGGCGCTGTCGGAGATCCACCTGTGCAGGGTTTGAGCTGTGGTGTTGGGGTCGTCGTTTTCCACGATCGTTGGGGTGGAGTTGCTGAGTGATGAGGTTACCTGATCGTCGATGATTCTGGTCCAGTTTCTTCAGGGGAGCAGATGCTGGTGTCTGTGGATGGTGGGTGTTCTGAAGGTGAAGTGATCGTATCAATGGTCAGTCCATGGAAGTTCGGTGTTGTGGCTGAAGGTGATGGAGTTTCCTGTTGTGAAGAGGGGGTCGAGTGTGTGTCCTGCTGAGTGTGTGGGTTCGGTCACGATCTGTCGGAGTCCAATGTTGTGGAGGTTGTCCAGGAGGGATGTGGTGCTGGGGTCCAGTTGGTTGTTGAGGTGGAAGTTGAGGTCTCCCAGTAGGGTGTAGTTGGTGGACGCGATGGCATGCGGGGAGATGATGTCTGTGATGGAGTTGGCGAAAAGCCAGTGGAGTCCAGGGGGTCGGTAGATGAGGGTTCCTCATAGGGTGGAGGTATGGCTGGCCAGTATCTTGAAGTGAAGGTGTTCCATCAGGTCTGTGGGCTCGTCGGGGATTGTGCTCAGGCAGAGGGTGGATTTGTGGACGATGGCGATGGTGGTGGTGCGGTCCTTCCTGAAGATCTTGTATCCTTGGGGAAAGGCGATGGCGATGTCCGGTTCCGAGGTGGTGTTGGTCCAGGTTTCGGTGAGGAATGCTACATCCGGGGTGGTGCTGTCGAGGAGGTCCCAGATTTCGTTGGCGTGTTTGTGGAGGTATCGGATGTTGAGGAAGATGAATTGCAGGGTCTTCGGTTCGGTTGTGTTCTTGCAGGCGGGTTGTGGGTGGTCCGTGGTCTTGGCGGTGCTGCAGGTGTACCGGCAGCGGTAACAGCTGAAGGGTCCATGGGCGTCGGCTAGTGATGCTAGCTTGCAGTTGTTGTTGTGGCCTGGGTTGAAAGCGTGGAGTGCCGCTGGATCATAGCATTGGCGGTGCAGAGATCCAGGGTTCCTGGTGTTGGTCGCGGTCAGGTCACAGACCGGCACAGATGGACTTGCCTTCAGCGCTCCGGTGGCGCGCCCGCGCAACCGCCTCCATAAAGTAGGGCTTGGGGAGGGCTTGACAGCTGGGAGGCGGGAGGGGAGCTGGATTGGGCCGGTCGCGCTGGTTGTGCTGGGGGGGAGGGGCAACAGGGGCAGCAACGGGATAGGGAAAATTGGGCGAAAAAAGGCAAAAAGAGAGGGAAAAATGGAAATAAGGCAAAAATGTGCAAGAAGATTGGAGGACACAGAAGGAGAGTGAAAGGGGGAGATTGAGATGAGGGTAAAAAGCGAGTGAAAAAGGAGGTAAGACAGAAGGAGAGTAAAGGGAGAGATAGAAATGAGGGAAAAATTAGTGAAAAAGGAGAGAAAAAGTGGAGCGAGAGAAAGGAGACAGGGGTCCACTGGGCCATCAGGGATGAGGCTCAGGTAAAACCTGCGGTTGGTGGAGGGACTCGAACACAAACACTCGAGAGTGCAGGGGCTCGAGGGAAGGCCTCACTTAATGGTGGAGCTGCGAGTGAGGGATAGCAATTACGGTCTTGCCTACATATGTGTATTGCTTTGTATACACGTGTATAATAATTATGTTTGAAAAATATAGCTATTTGTTAGTTCTGCTTAATAAATTTACATATTACTTATAGTTACATTATTCTATATTTTTAACATGTATATAAGTGACTGCATAAATAAGTAAAGCTTTTATCATAACTATCTATCTACAATTGCTCCCTACTCCACCTCAGCTGAGAGAGGGCCACTTCACCGTCAGCTTAAGCTTCGGCAGTGGCCAGATCAGTTGCCCGCTGCCTCTACCTCTTCTGATGCTGCTCGGGGATCTGAGCCCTCTTCACCTCCCGCAGGGCCCCTGTCAGGTTTTCAGGGCCAGTACGCACCAACACCGCCTCAAAACAATTTAGGGTCAGGTCCTTCATCTGTGCCCATGCCCTCGCTTCACTCTGTCTGCTTCTGCCATTGGGGGCCCATACCCTTTACATGGCACCCTCCGTCAGGAGGTGGGCCTCTTCACTTCACCTGTGTTACAATTGCTACCTTCTGTGTTCAGGGCACTCTCGGCTGTCTGCTGGCCGTGCCCTGTGAGTAGTGTCACCAGCTGCAGGGTATCCGTGGGCCTCTTCTCCTTCTTCTCCCGATCTCTAGTCTGCTGGTTCTCCCTGTCTTCCTCAACAGCCAGGGTTCTTGCCCGGCCCTGCTTCCTGGTACGACTCTTATCTGATCAGCTCTCCGGTGATGGGGGCAATGACTCCAGTACCGAGGGTCACTCTCACCTTCATCAAATGTCGCCTCCCTTGAGTGGCCGGTGCTCCGTTGGCCTCTATGCACCTTCTCACAGGCGGCCCTCTCCCACTTCTGGGGGCCAGGTCTTGCTGCTCAGCACCCCCTCCACTCACTTGAAGGTCCTGCTTAATGTCATGAGCCCCAGGCACCTCGATCGACACAGTCAAGGCCTCACGAGGCACTCCCTCTTACGGACTCTCTTTTGCCGTGGCCCTCTCTGCTGGTTTCTCGCGCTCTCCTCCGACACGTCCCTCTGCACGGGGCCTCTTCCCTTAATAGACTGCGGGCTGATGTCTCCTCGTGCTGTCATCTCTGCAAGCGTGTGGGCGCTGTTAAACATCAGGGGCCCCAGGGGCTTTGGCTCACCCCTGACTAGGCCCTCTCTCTCCCGGGCCTTATAGCTGCTGCGGCCACCGTCCCTGGTCTCACACATTCCCCCCTCTGTGGTACCTCTATTTCCTCCGCAGGGGGCCTCCTGCCCTATCGGGCTATGGGTCTCTGCTCTCCGTTGTCTTAGGGCTCCGAGCAACTGGAGGAGTGTGCACCTCGCTCGATCTGCTTGGATCTGGCCAGGCCACGCCCGCTGGAGTCCTCAGCTTACAGAGCCCAGAGCGCGGCTCCACTCAAGTCGCCATCATCTCTGGCGAGTTCTGGGGGTTCAATTGCACCCCCACTCTCATGAAGGCCCCCTGGCTGTCAGGGGAGCCGCCGCTGCCGACCTGTGCAACGCAAGGCAGCCGATGCACTGGCGGCGGAGTAAAAACCTCTCAACGGGCATGGAGGGACGGAGTCCTGCAACTCACTCCATGACCACCTTCGCCAAGCCCCCTTGGATTACTTTTGATTACTTTTTAGATTACTTTTTATAATCAGTGTGATATGCCTAGATATCACACTGGGACATTTCCTAGATAGAAGATAAGTAAAACAGTGCTGATAAAACCACCATTTCTTATGTTTCCATACAAACACCCTCAACACAGAAGATTTTCACAGGAAAACAGTCAATGCAAGCGTATGGAGAAAAAATGAGGTTATCGGTTTGCAGGTAAGTCTTGAGTGTTGAGTTTCTGGGTTTAGAACAACTGTTCCCCAGGGTCAAGGATGCACTCAAAGAGCACCCTCAGTGGCACTAGGGCGGCCAAGTGCAGAGTGCTGAGGCTCAATGTTAACCTATGGGACTAGGGGGCCTTCAGTTGGTGGCTGGTCTCAGGCAGGCCACAAGGTTGAGGCCGCAAAGCACCTAGGGTTAAGCTCAGGACAAAAGGGGATCCAAGTTAGCACACAACATTCTGGTTCGTTGTTGGATGCCCTGTAGTTTTCAAATGGGGAATCTCTGGTCGGAACAAGCACTACAGGTTCAGGCAAAGAGGCTTCCTGGAGGCGACCACCAGTTGGAGAGGTAAGTTGGGATGCTGGGAGTTGCCTGGACACCGTCAGTTGAGCTACCCAAGGCTGCGAGGCTTCGAGTGCAGGGGTGTCTTGATGCATCGGGTTTTCCTTACCAGCCAAGTTCACAGTCAGGGGGACCCTCCAAATAGAGATTGCAGGCATCGTTCGGAGGCTTGAGGCAGGTCCGAGGTCACCAGGGCCGAAGTCAGGAACACTGGGGGGACCTCCTCTTGGGGTTGGGTCACTCAATATTGGGCCGTGGGAGTTGGGTTCAGGCGTGGTGCAGAAGCGTGGATTCGGTCGGAGCCAGAGTCTAGTTCTTGAGCAAGTGTGGTGCTCACGGGAGACAAAGTCTTTGTAGAGAAGGCAGTACATGTCCTCTGGGTTCTGGGGGCTGCTGGTTGCAGGAAATGCAGAGATTCCACTGGAGCAGGTTGAGGTTGGGAAAATCCGGTAGGGCTGGGGGCCCAGTCAGTTGGTGTCCTCCTCTTCTTCCTACAGCACAGTTTTTCAGTCCTTCTTCCTCTTCTTCTTGCTAATCTGAGGAAACAAGCTTCAGGATTGCTCCTAAATACAAAATGTAGGGATCTTTCTGGTAGGTACAGGGCGGGACCAATGGGCCCCTTCCTTGGGGGGGGGGGGGTACTCCCCCTATTATGCCACACTCCAGCCGAAGGGGGACATAAGCTTTACTCTGGTTGGCTGGGTCCCCGTATCTTCAAGTTGTCAGGAACTGAGAGCTGTGCTTCGCCTCGCCTCCCCGCCTATCTTGGTTTACCCACCGATTCTCCCTCCCAAAGTGGGGATTAGAACCAGTGGGGGCCAGTTGCTTGGAGCTGTGAAACACAGTGAGCAACCCAGTATACCCTTGAGGGCTTGGGTAGGAAATAATCGGATGGGTAAGGAGTGCCTCCAAGGGAGTTTTAGTAAAGAAATATTCAGATGTTTAAACGGTAAATCAAGAATAGGCTATTTAATAGTCCTAATTGAGTTTAGTTCAGGTGATTTTATGCAAAAAAATTATCAAACTTGACAAACATCTACTACAATAGACAATTAACATTAAACAGAAACAACAGACATGTGTATAGGCAAAATAGTAGACTTTATCAAAGAAATCTCAAGGGGTTATACAAAACAAATATACAAACAGAAATACAGGAAAACTATATTGAGATGAAATCAATTTCTCTGTAAAAACTGTAAACACCTATCCAACATACAAATGTTCTAAATTCTATTTGGATAAAGGTAAAAGTCGACGTTTCGGTCTCTTATGTGTAAATCCTCGAGACCATCTTCAGGACTGGTTAATGAATATTTGTAAAACCCTTATATTAACGTTCAACGAGGTGGCCTGCAAAATGCTGGGTGGAGTGGGATGATCTGTCACAACTAAAGCTATTTTCAGGGGTCCTTATTACGCCTTGAGTGTGGCAGTTTGGGACATCAAACGAAAAACTGTCAGGCATCAGAGAAACCACCTCGGTTTGTGACAGACGGTGGTTTCTCTGATGCCTGACACTTTCTAAAAGATCGATCCCTTGACGATCTTCGCCATATAAATCAATCAACTACAATTCAAGTTGTTCACTCCTTATTAAAGAGTGCCATCTTTTTTCAGCCAGTGATATCACAAACTTCGCTATATTCAATATAAAACTCTTATGATTCTGAATAAGATTTGCATACAGTTTTTCGTTTGATGTCTCTGAGTGCATTTGGCATTAAATCCCACATTGGAATCAGTGTGGGTTTAATATGCTGAGAAGGTTGATATCAAACTTCTCAGATTACAGTAAAGCCATTATGGTGCTTTGGTGTTCCTAAAGACAATCTCCCAGACCATATACTCTTTATGGCTTTACTTCAGTTACAATGTCTAAGAATGGACTGTAAGTAGGGCTACATGGCTCATGCGCCTATACCCTCACCAGTAGCTAGAGGGGGGCTTACCTATGACAGAGGCAGTGGTTTGTAGGCATGGCACAGAGGGATGTGTGCCATGTCAACTCTTTACTTTTCTCTGCAACAAAACACACAGCCTGCAAAGGCAGTGTATGAGTGTTAAGGTACAGGGCCTCTAAGGGTGGCTCATATGTGATGCAGTCCTTACAGGCCTTCTCTGGTCACGGTGCCCTTGGCACCCATGGTATGTTTTACAAGGACTTACATGTGGTCAGAGAGTTTCCAATTGGGTTTGAACAGTACAGGTTTAGGGAAAAAAACATAGGCCCTGGGTACCTGGTTGGCAGGAACCCAGGGCACACTTAGTCAAAGAGCATCAACATCAGACAAAAAGTGGTGTCATATAGATATGCTTTGCCTCCACACTGTGTTAAGTTAGCATGAGCTTATTAGGAGGTTAAATGCCATTTTACCTTTCTGCTGCTTCTGCACACGGCACATATTGTTATTATATCTTTGAGCCTAGTAACATGTTTTGCTTCACACGAGAATAATATGTTTTTCTATTGTATCAGCTTTGCTTTGTAAGCTATGTCTGTACAGTGAGTGCCGAGGCCTTCAAGGATATTTCAACAGAGTGGTTGTTGTGGGATCTGATCTTCGCACGTTCTAGACATAACATACATACAGCTGCGGCCAAACTCTGGCTTTAGGCGCGTTTAATATTGCACTGCCCAGAGCATAACACACACTTGATGATGCTTCGCATGCAGAGAGCTGGTGGAAGATGATGTGATCCCTTTCCACTAGGATCAGAGGTATGGGGCCACCCTGCTAAAACCCAAAGAGACCTTCTTAGATATAATATAATATACTAGCAAGGGAGGGTGAGATTTAGGTGTCTTTTACCCTTCTTCCCTCCAGCATTTTAACATGCTTTCTCCCTTCGTATTCTATGGACTAGTAACTATGCTGATTGCTTTGTTTCTTATTATATGTTTGCTTGTATTAGCTAAGATACTGCGCTTGAGAACACTGCATTAGAAAATAAACATTTCAAATGTGCACGCGTCCTCATTTACTCCTCGTTATGGATTGATATGATTGTATAACGAAAGAGTGTTCATGTGTTCCACGTTACCTGAGATGTTCTAAGTCCATGTTCTGGGTTGTCTAAACATTGGGAGTTTGTAAGAACCAATGAGACACTGATTGCAAGTCTGGTAGGGGATTTTGGGTACTAAGGTGAGTTTTGGCACACCCTAATTCACTGAGGTTCCGAGTCTCTATGCACAGTTCTGTGTAGGAGCAGAATCCCTGCAACATGGCGTCCAATCGTTGGTGGTCTTATTACATGACACTTGAGTAGTGCAATATTCAGTCCTTAACACCTTCACTATTGTTTCCGGTTAGCGGTAGTGTCGGACAAACCTACCTATATTTAAATAGGTCTTTTCAAGCTTGATTCTTTCGAAACGGTTTCCTTGAATTACTACCCAGTTGTGCTACATAGTTTTCTTTGTACCACTTTCTTTCTGTGTCACTATGGCCACGGTGGACATTCCGCAACATAGTCGCATTGCGGTGCGCAATCATTTGCAGACTTATAATGTCCCCGTGGATGGCATGGGCGTAATAATGGTGGTGAGTGCAGAGGTGGCTTACCCGTGCAAAATCTTTTACTCGTGGGTGACCTTCCCGGCTGTGAATGCAAATACTACTGTGTTCGACACGTACACTCCCACTGCTGTGCCGCAGGAATATGCTCCGTATAGGGCACAGGAAGTTCCGATTGACGCTTGGCAGCACCTCCGAGTTTGGTTTAATGGCGCCCTACCCCACTCTTTGACAGCTCCGAGGTTAGGTCCTTTGTACATTCCAGGCGCGACTTGGCCTGTTTTGGCTGGATTTACACCTCATCCTCAGCACGGGGCGTGTACCGTATTTGAGTTAAGACGACTACATGTAGTCGCAATTAGTGTGATTAGGTCGTTAGTGCAAAACATTACCCGTAATCTCCCGGGCGGGGACCCAGGTGGTGCGGCGCTTCCTGCCGGACAGGGCGGAATGAAGCTTAGTCCTGTAATGGTCAACGCTGTAATGGGCAAGCGCCCCCAGGATAAGGATGATTTTCCTTTCTGGCTTGCCGAAAAGTTTGACCAGCTAGAAGCGGTATTTCCTAACCCGACTCCTGGTGAAAAACACAGGATTCTGACAATTAGCATGCCAAAAGACTTGACCCCAGAAATTGGTGACTGTGAGTCGTGGGGTAAAACCTTGGCGGCAGTATATGCGAGGTGCTACGGCACTCCGTCTATGACTGTCCTTCTGACGGTCATTAAACGTGTTCAGGATGAGCATGGACCTGAGACAGCGGTTGAATTGGGTATGCGCCTATGTGGCTCCTTTGACGTAGTTTCCGATTTCATGCTTGCGAATGTCAAGGGTGATGCAGTGAACTTTCAGGAGTCCAATGCTTTGCAGGCGGTTCCCGGTGCCGGCAAACCCCGACAGTTACCGAGGATTATTGTGGCGGCTTACAAGACCGTGGGCCGCAATAGCATGGGAGTCAAGCCATTTTCCACTAAGGAGAAAAAACAACCCCAAGGGCAGAAGTCTGAAACTGACAAACAGCCCAAGACCAAAAAACAAAATTTGCCGAAAAAACAAAAACAGGGTAAACAACAACAGAAACAGGAGTCTCCTCCTGCATCTCCATTGCCTGCGCTCACAGAATGTATTTATGACTTGCGCGATCGCGCGACGATACAATCCCCTGATCGTTTTCTGGTTTCTGATCAACGCTCTCCTTGCTCTTTTCAGGACTCATCAGCCTCATCGACCGGTGGTGGAGGGGGCAGCAGAGGTCAGGGTGGCCAGCAAGGACGTGACCAGCCCCGCCCGAAAGACGGTAAAGGCAAGCAGGACGATTCTACACCGAAAAGACCCCAGTTTCAGAAAAAGAAAGATGCCACTTTAAGAGCGAGATATGCCACAGATAGTGAGAATGCAGCTTCGGAATCAGACATGGGCTCTGACCTTGCTGGACAGCATGGCGGAGATTTCCATAGTGCGAGAGGCCCTGCGTCCGCTACTGAAGGTGACAGCAACTGACCGTTATGTTGTTGTGGAGACGGCTGACACTAGAGTAGCTCCCCCTGATAAACTTTAAGAAATAGTCCTTTTTATTGAAGGTGACATACAACGTACCATAAAAGGGGTGTTTGGGAAAATATTACGACTACCTATGACATTTTGTTAGCGGAGGCTGACTGGCCCCCACCTTTTGTGCTCGCAGCTCCGAGAGGGGAGGAGGTAATCCTCCCTAGTTTTGCGCACACTGTCTCGAAGGAACATGCGCTGAATTTTGCAGAAGAGTGGGCTAAAGCCCTTGCACCGGCTCTGTACTGTACACACTGTGGTTGGGACAAATTTTCCCCACATCACGAGATTCCTTTACAGTCTATGCCACAGCCTCCACCTTAATATTCCATAAGACGCGAAGCTAAGGCTTCCGTTGCAGAAATCCTTGAACAATTTGAATATCAAGGAGTGATTGAAACATGTGTGTCACCTATGAATAACCCTCTTTTTACTGTGACCAAACCTGACGGGTCATATCGTGTGGTATTGGATTACCGGCATTTAAACTCGCATTGCCGTACCTGTGCAGTACAGAATAATCACGGCTCTGCTTTAGTGGATAGTCTTGTGCGTAAGCGGTTTAAAACCACGCTTGACATATCCAACGGTTTCTAGGCCCACCATTTGGATGGTCTAAGTTCCCAATGGACCAGTTTTACGTGCGGCGACGAACAAAAACAGTTCAAACGTTTACCAACGGGCTATAAGAGTAGTCCAGGCGTATTTGCTGCCCGCATAGTCTCTCTCTTGGAGAGAGTAGACCCAGATGCGTGTTCGTATGTGGATGACATTTATCTCACAGACGACGAACTTTGGGCGCATCTGTGTCTAGTTGACCGCATAATTTGTAGCTTTGCAGACTTCAGCTACAAATTCAACTTTGCAAAGTCTCACATTGCAGAGTACACAGTGTTGTTCCTGGGCTACGAGCTCAACAATGGAGGATGAGGATTGGCTCCTCACTTCTTGGAGAAATGCACACAACTCTGAAAAAATTACAGTCTTTGCTGGGATTTTTGAATTTCGGGCGAACATACATTCCTGAATATGCCCAGCGAATCAAGCCTTTGTATGCTTTGATACAACCTACTTTTACCAAATTGTGATGGCTGCCAGAACACTCAGCTATTTTGCAATCTTTGGAGACTGATCTTCTAGAATCTAAATTCTTACTGACTCGTGATAACCACACCAACCTGGTGATAAGAATCATCCCTGGGGGGTGGGTTTCACTTACCTTACTTTTACCGAGGAGACACAGTACCTATTGCTTATAAGTCACACTTGTACACGTCGGCTGAAATGCAATTTTCCACTGTGGAGAAAGTTTTAACAGCAGTGCAGATGGCGATTCTTAAGGAACGTGCTCTGTCACAGGGAAAACGCATGTTGGTTGTTACCCCGTTTCCTGCATTAGAGGCAGTTACAAAAGCCAGTGTACCACATTCTAAAGCTTTGCACCCTCGGTGGATACAATGGGCAGGATCATTGACATCTCCGGATGTCACCTTTATTTTTTATGCCTCCTTACAGTCGCGGGAGTTTTTGCAATATAAATTTGTTCATCCTGCTCCTTTAGCTATGCGGCCTTTGGAGGATTTCCATTGCCTCATATACACTGATGGTTCAGCGCAAGTTGCGCATGGGTCTAAGCACACATACGTTTCTGCTTGCGCCATTGTGGTATGTGCCATGGTGAACGATGAGTTCAAGTCCAGAGTTGTGCACACGCAGACTCTAGGGGACTGCACCGCACAATTGGCAGAGCTTCGTGCTCTGATGCTTGCATTGGAGTACGCTGATCCTAGTGTGACGACTCTTATTGTGAATGATTCTTACTACTGTGTCCAGTCTTACAATGAAAACCTGTTCTTTTGGGTTCAGAATGATTTTCGTGATTCCAAGGGTAGCACGATAAAACATAAAATGATCTGGGTCCGAGTGGCTGAGCTTAAGGCGCAGTTGCCGCTCGTGTGTGTAATTCATACTCTTGGTCATCAGCGCGTGGGAGTCCACGCTGTTGGCAATTCGCTTGCCGATGAGGCAGCAAAATCAGCAGTATCGACATATTTGGTAGCAGCAGTTACATGTTCCAAAAGTAAGATTGATGATGATATCTTGGCAGCTGTTGCTGCGACTGAGAAGGGAGGTAAATATCCTAAGGGGTTCCCTTCGAAGTATTCATACCACTTAAGTCCCGATAAGGTTCCTTATGTGAAAATACCTGACGTTGGGGAGAGATTGATTCCCAACGCGTATCGCAGACACACATTGCTCACAGCGGCCCCTGAAGGAGTTGCGTCTGCGCATGCGTGCGTTTCGGCTACTGTGGCTCAGTTACAACAGCGTTTCTGGTGGTGGGCACTGTACAAACAGACGCGTGATTATGTCCTTCAATGTGACATTTGCCAGCAGATCAAGCCTTCAACTGCTGCGCGTCAACCCCAGACACAGTTGTTCATTTCTAATAAACCACTTGGTTGTGTTTACTTAGATCACTGCGGTCCTTTGTCTTCTGATACTGCGTATAAGTTTATCTTAGTAGCAGTTGATTCATGCACACGCTTTGTGTGGGTATGGCCTCACCGCAGCGCTGATTCACGGACTGTCATAAGAGATTTGCGTGTCTTTGTAGGGATTTTTGCCTGTGGTACCTTCCATTCAGATCAGGGTCCTGCTTTCTCCTCTAAGACGTATAAGATGCCATGGCTTCGTTGGGGGTCCAAGTCAAGTTTTCGTCTCCATACAGACCTGAGCGTAATAGTGTTGTGGAACGAATGAACCGTGACTTAAAGCAATCTTTGACAGCTCGAGTTATAGGCACTGGCAGGAACTGGCTAGCCCACCTCAATGGCGTGCAGCGTGCACTTAATAATCTCCCTAGAAGGT
This sequence comes from Lissotriton helveticus, assembly GCF_964261635.1. Taxonomy (NCBI): domain Eukaryota; kingdom Metazoa; phylum Chordata; class Amphibia; order Caudata; family Salamandridae; genus Lissotriton; species Lissotriton helveticus. Next base: position 348,115,191 of record NC_136058.1, read on the forward strand.
CTCTGGGTGGGCGGACACCATACGAAATGCTCTTTGGTATCAAGATGTATGTACCGGACCTTGACGGTCTAGACTCGGCGGCTGTTGCTGCCTCCTTTGACGTAGATGAACATTGCAATGTTTTACAGACTCTACAAGAGACGAGAGACAGTCTTGCAAAGGAACATTTGCCCTCCACCTCGGATGATGCGTTGCAGATCCCCGTAGTTGGCTGGCTACCCCAAGTTGGAGAATTGGTTTGGGAGAAGATTGAAAACAAGAAAGAATTTGGTCCCCCTTATCGAGCTCCAGTTCCAGTGCTTGGTGTGAAGGGCACAAGAACAGTCATTTTACCACCACTTCCTGGTCGTAAGGAAAACAGGTATATCTCCATTGACAATGTCAAGATACACAGAGTGGACGATTCTTCTTAGTATGACACCCGCAGTCTCATGTCCTTCGATTGTGAGAAATTCTGTATTGGCCACAGCTTCGAATCCTGAGCTTGAGATTGCCCTAGAGATGCCTGCAATTTCTAGTCCTTTATTGAGTACATTGCCTGGCACTCAACTTGATGAAACTGACTACACTTACCCAACTGACTTATCAATGCCTGATTTACAAACTCGCTTGGCCACAGAATCCAGATTTTCATTTGACACTGTTTCACACGCATCAAGAAAGCCTTCACGGATTACTGTTTATGCAAGATTGTTTAAAACATTTTTTTTTAATTCACTCTTGGACTTCTATTTGCCTGGTGCTTTTTTCGATTTACCTTTTTATGTCAATTGGTTTTGTGTTTTATTTTTTCCGTATCGTCATTGGACACTATGTCGAAGAGAGAACATGCATTTGACACCTCAATGGAACATTGGCACCCCATTCCTCCTCGCACACCGCACACAGATTGAGGAGAGACTTGGCTTTTGTTAACATCACTGCTTGGCCTGTCCTGGATGGGATTGTATGGGATGCTGTTAAATTTCAAATCCATGGCCCCACTGAGGTTATAAATGTCCCTAATGTGCTTAGAGTTAACATGGGGGATGTAGTTAAACAAAACATACGTTCTGATGATTGGGATGTTCAGGCCATAGAATCATTGTTTTCTGATTTGAAATATTATGCTGCCTTTGATGCTGAAGATTTGTATTTAGAATCTGCTAATTACTGTGATTTATTTTGTTACCAACATTTTGGCAATCACTACCTACATAAAACTAATACCAGGAGGAGCAATGTAAATTATACACAATGGGAACATTGTCCAGCTCCTATACAAGGCAGTTCTGTTTCCTTTTTGAAAAAGTACACTTATTTTACTGATTTTAATTAGTCCAATCTCAAAGTATTTTTTTTAAAAATGATCTAAAAATCCATATCCAAAGTTATACTTACCAATACTAAATTACTGTACTCGAAGTCCTTTCTAGACCAGCTAGCTGTTGGAGGCTACGAGTTGTGGAAGGAAATAGTTGACCTTAAATCTGTTTGGGGTTCTAAAAGTTGGCAGGTGCAAGGCACTGAGGCTTTGTACCGTGCATATCTCATCCCGAATCATATGTTGTTTTGATTTCTACAATTTCACAGACAACAAGCTTTGGATTGGCTACCTCTAAAAAATGAAATGCTCCTTCTTTCCCTGATTTTGAAGAATATTCAGGTTGGGGTAATACTACAAATTTTTGGATCAGAGAGTTGCAGACTCTGTTGCTAAATTCTTCTTTTAACATATCCAGTTTGGATCCCAATGGCTGGTTGCTCTGGCACAGAAGTGCTGACTCATGCCAACATCATTTTCTGGGTTTGGCTCAAGGCTTTACACAAGTCAGGGTGGATCCTCGTTTTGAAAGTGACCATTCTGTAACTACCTATTCTGTAGGCAAATTATGTCAGAATTGGCTCAAATATTCTACCTTGGCGTCAGGTAAACTGCATTTATCTAAACTGACTGACTATGTTGATCTGAATGATTTCATAAAAGGCCCAGCTAAAGGTAGATCTAAAAGATGGATATATGCTGTTTATAAAGAATTCTGGAAAACATCCCAGATTGAGACGGCTACCCGCCTTAGGGCTATAGATCAAGCCAATTTGGAATAGGTGCTAGCAGATGTAGATAATAGCATTAACATGCTTTCTTCCCGCATTTACACATTGGATAATATTGTGTCATCTGTTGTTGATATTGTGCAAGATGAAGTGTCTGTATTGTACCATGGTCAAAATCAATTGCGTTCTGTTATGCAATTTGCTTTGACCCTGCAGACGCTCAAGGCCAGAAAAGTGCCATGGCATTAGATGAATACCTCTTCCCTATTTGCCCCATTTAATTTGACTGATAAGCAACGTTTACTTTCAATGAAGGATGCTTCTTTTTCCATGAAATGAAATTAAATGAAGAAAGTTCTTAATAAAGCGCACTGCGACCAAACGGCTTCCTGGCGCTGAGAGTAGAGAGCTAAAGAGAATGGAATTTGCCGAAAGGAAATCAGCCGGAGTACGCTATGGAGAACAGATGTGTCTTGAGGGCTTTACGGAATTGGGGGTAGGTTGGGATAGACCTGATTGACAAAGGGAGGCTATTCCAGAAACGGGGAGCTAATACCGAGAATCTGGTGCCTCCCGTTTTAGATCTACGAAACCGCGGAACATTAAGGAGGAATTGGTTGGCAGAACGAAGGGCGCGGGTGGGAGTATAAGGGATGATGAGTGAATTGATGAAGGCTGGGGCAATACGAATGCGGGCCATGAAAGCCAGGCAGCCCATCTTAAAGAGAGATCTCTGGCAGATGGGAAGCCAGTGAAGGGATTTCAAAACAGGCGTGATGTGAGAAGATTTGGGCAGGTGATGAATAATTCGAGCAGCCTGGTTCTGAATGGCCTGCAATCGGGGCAGTTCGTAGGCCGGGATGCCCACGTAGAGACTGTTCCCGTAATCGAGACGGGAGAGAATCATTGCTAGCATAATAAGTTTGAGGGCATTGGTGGAAAAGAAAAGGGACACTTTCCGAATAATACGGAGGGAAAGAAAGCATGAAGAAACAACGGAGCTAATCTGGGCATGCATGGAGAGGTCCCCACTGACTTTAATGCCCAAGGTCTTTGCAGAGGCCGCTGGTATGGGCGAAGGGCCAAAGATGGAGGGCCAAAAGGCAGACGACCAAGGGGAGATGGAATGGCCAGTCAGGACCAACTCCATCTTGTCCAGATTAAGCTTAAGTTGGTTACGGTTCATCCACTCCGAGATGAAAACAAGAGTTGAATGAAATTTAGGTAGGGAGTGCAAGGGGGAGGAGAGGTCAAAAACAAGCTGGAGGTCATCCGCATAGTTATATACGGAGACCCCCATGTCAAGGAGGGAAAGGATAAGGGGACGAATATAAAGATTAAAAAGAAGAGGGGACAGGGAGGAACCTTGGGGGACCCCACTAGGGACCAAGCGGGTTGGGGCAATGTGGCCAGACAGATGGACAGCCTGAGTCCGTCCATTAAGAAAGGAGGCGAGCCAAGAGAGGGCGGTACCCCGAACGCCCGCTGCGCTGACACGGTCGAGAAGGATGGAATGGTCGACCGTGTCAAACGCAGCGGACAGATCAAGGAGCACCAAGGCTTGAGGCAAGTTGGAGTCCGCCTTACTCTTGAGCTCGTCTAGGACGGACAGGACCACTGACTCGGTAGAGTGGACTGGGCGGAAACCAGCTTGGTGGGAGGCTAAGAGATGGCTATCCTCAATGAAGGAGGAGAGACAAGAGGTAATGTAGCTCTCCAATATCTGTCCAAGGTAAGGGAGAAGGGAAATGGGTCTGAAATTGGAAGGAAGGGAGGGGTCTGCACCAGGCTTTTTTAAGATGGGGCGAACTATTGCTGATTTGAAAAATTGCGGCACCAGACCTGAGGAAATAGAAGAGTTAAGAAGGGAAAGAGGGGGATCAGGACAGTGAGTGAAAAGCTCTCTCAGAATGCGAGCTGGAGCACAGTCAGCCGGGGAGCCTGACTTCACTTTCTGAAGTAGAGCCAGAAAGGAATTTAGAGAGATGGGTGGAAACTGATCAAGGAACGAAGAGGACAGGGGAAGTGAAGGGGAGGGAGGGGAGAGAAGGGGTGAATTTGTTGGAGGAATATTGGATTTGATCTTCGCGATCTTCTCTAGAAAGAAGTCGTTAAGAGACAGACAAAGAGCTTGAGAGGGGACAGGGTTGGAATTGGCTCTATCCGAAGCAACTAAGTTGCGGATTATGGAAAAATTTCCTTAGGTTTGTTGGCTGATAGAGATATTCTCTCCGAAAAATACGTAGTTTTGGCTAAGAGAATAGCCTTCTTGTAATTAATCAAAAGAAGCTTATATTTGGCTCGCAGAGAGGGACAGTAATTGCGTCTCCAATGGCGTTCGGAGCGCCTAAGGTCCAATTTAAGGATTCTGAATTCGTCTGTGAACCCTTTTTGGGCGTCATGGTGCGGCAGATCTTAACTTTTCTAAGGGGGGCAACGCGATCACAAGTGGAGGACAACCACTGATTCACAGCGTCTGCTTGAAGATCAAGAGAAAGAGTACCTAGGTCAGGAGGAGAAGCAGTAAGAGAGGAACAGAGAAAGTTGAGATCAACCCGATTCCAATTACGAGCTGTAACATTCTTGGACAAAGGGGGTTTTTCTTGGGCTCCAAGCTCAATGAGAAATGAGATCAAAAAATGATCGGACCAGGTGCAGGGGAGGACTGTGGGGGAAAGAATAGTACAGCTGGCTGACCATATCTGATCTAAGGTATGGCCGTGGATATGGGTAGGGGAGTGAAGGTGAGAAAGAAAATGAAGACACTGAAGAGTAGCTGAGAAGTCTTTGGAGGGCAGGTCCTCCCTAGGGTCACCTGGCCAATAATTAAAATCTCAGAGAAGGAGCACTGAGGAGTTATTGACCACAAGCGTGGCCAGTAATTCTTGTAAGACAGGCACAAAGGTAGGCATATTCTGAGGGGGACGATACATTAGAACTATTGTGATGGGAGCTAAAAGGTTAACTGAGCGGGCAACCAAAAAATCTATATCGGGTATGGGAGGATGGGGAAGAAGCTGAAACTGAAGATGGGAGTGAATGATCATCGCCACACCCCCGTCGGCCTTACCAGGTGGACGATCCGCCCTAAGGGCGTAGTACAAGTCGGGGAGGGCGGACAACAGATCAGGAAAGGAATCAGCAGCAAACCAAGTCTCTGTAAGAAACAAAAGGTCCGGAGCGTCAGTGTCCAGTAAGTTAAAAAGCTCATACTGGTGCTTGCCTGCTGATCTAGTGTTTAACAGGCAGGCAGTGGCCATAATGGGTGAAGAGAAAGAGAGGGGAACGGGGGGAGGGGGAATCTGTAACCGGGGAGAGAGCAGCGTGGGTTCAGATGAGGGGATAGAAGGGACAGAGATGCCCAATGCCGCAATGTGCAAAGACAGGGAAGGGATGATGGACTGAGCTGTATTTAAGGACAGAAGTTGAGCTGGGGTGTAGGTGAGGGCTGGGGCAGAGTGCGTGGCCCCTGTTCCCTGTCGGTCGCGGACGGGCGCAGACGGGCTTGCCTTTGGCGCGCCTTCGGCGCGCTGACGGCGCACCCGCTGCGCCAGTCTGCTGCGCGTACGGGGAAGGCACATTATTTATAGGGAGAGAAGCAGAGGGGGCGTGGCCTATTGGTGGTGGGTGTGGCCAGTGGCCTCTGGGGAATGGCGGCGAAGATGTTGTAGCCCGCTGCAGCTATGCAATCTGTTGCGCGGGAATGCCCAGAGTGACGAGAGCGAAAGTGCAAGTGCCCAGGAGGGGGAAGTGAGTAGATAAAAGCACAGTCAATACACAATTTTTAAAAGAAATGACAGTCCTAGCGTCTCCCGGCTTCCGCCTCAGGAGTGAGATTAGCTTCTGACTCGCGCTCGCATTCAGCGCGTTTAAAAGCCTTCGGCGGGGGGGCGGGGCCTATTGGTGGTGGGCGTGGCCAGTGGCCTCTGGGGAATGGCGGCGAAGATGTTGTAGCCCGCTGCAGCTATGCAATCTGCTGCGCGGGAATGCCCAGAGTGACGAGAGCGAAAGTGCAAGTGCCCAGGAGGGGGAAGTGAGTAGATAAAAGCACAGTCAATACACAATTTCTAAAAGAAATTACAGTCCTAGCGTCTCCCGGCTTCCGCCTCAGGAGTGGGATTAGCTTCTGACTCGCGCTCGCATTCAGCGCGTTTAAAAGCCTTCGGCGGGGGGGTGGCCTATTGGTGGTGGGCGTAGCCAGTGGCCTCTGGGGAATGGCGGCGAAGATGTTGTAGCCCGCTGCAGCTATGCAATCTGCTGCGCGGGAATGTTACACATTGAACAATTAGAGTCCTTACCATTTTCTGTGGCAGAGGCCACTACTGCAACCTGGCTTATCCATGGATTAATAACTCTGTCATTTCCTCTGTTCGAGTTTAAAAATTGAATGAAGTATTTTGCCATTGGTAGATACGAGCCTCTTGGTAGTTCCTATCTCCATGAAGCCTGGTCCTTTCCATTTACATATAGATGCCTTAGGGAGGGCAAGGAAGTTTATCTGAATGGTGAAGAATGCATTGAAACACCTGATCACTCATTAATGTGTAGACATATCCAATTACACGGCTCCTGTAATCAAGACGAGCCTAATTTAGCCTGTGTTTTGAAAGGTACCCCCGTGCCCGCTATCGTTCCCACATTCACATTACTGGCAAATGGGAGTTATTTATTATTAAACAATGAGTACTGCTGTGGGTTAATAAATGGCATTGCTTATGTCGTTACTGTCAGTGAGCGTGTGGTTTGCTGTAAAAATGTAATGTATACACCCACGCATGGGAAACTGGATGTTTCCATCTGGCAGAGGATTCCGACCTTGAAAGTAGAGTTCAATAAGATGAGTCGCATAAGAGTTCTTTTGTCCCAAAAAGAAGTTGCCCTCACATCTGCTCGTGAAACATTTGTCCTTCTCGTAGCTAACACCCGCACAGAGGTGCATACTTTATTAAAAACTGACTTGCCATTACATTTCGGTGAATTAATTCGCACAATCTTTAATGCAACCTCCACAACTGGGCTGGCGCACTTTTTTAGAGTGGTTAGCAGCAGCCTTGTGACTTTGTAGGGTTTGTAAGGGACTGTATGTGTTGCATTTTATTTTTTAGTAAGAGTAATGTGTTTATTCCTGTAAAGTTTGTAGAACTATATTCTGAGTTTCTCTGCATTTGGATAACTATTGTGATAAAATCATTTGGTAAGTTAATGTGTTTAGCTAGTCACCTTTGTCCAATAAAATGCAGTACTAAAAAAATGTAGAATGTGTGCAGTCAATTTTTTAGTTGTAGAATATTTAATAGTGTTGCTTTTGTAGAATTAGGTTTGTATTCTAAATCTACAATTTTGTAGTCAGTATATATAGATTGCTATATATACTCTTGGGCAAATTTACAAGCCTCTTGGGCGTCTTTCTTCTTCTATTGTGTCTCATTTTTGGATGTAATGTTGGTAAAATAAATAATGGTGGAAATTGGTAATGTATTTGGAAAATGAGTCACGATTGTCTACTGAAATGTAGTGATCATATATATGGAATGTGTTTAGATGCTAAAATGTTTTAGTGTGGTAAATGTGTTTTGGTGAAATGTATGGTTTAAATGTTTTTGTCTAGAATCACACTGAGCGTCTGTGTAATTTAGAGAATTAAACTTGCCCCTTTTTTCATAATTTTTGCTGTCTCTCTCACAGTCTACCTCACTTCGCTTATAGTGTCCCCTCTCTTCTGATATTTCCCTTCTTTCCTTCTTTTAATTTGTCTTTGTTGACAGTGCCACTTCTTCTCATACTCCCTTCTGTTCTTTTAGTCCCCCTCTGTCCTTATTGTCTCCTTCTGTCTCCTAATAGTCCCCCTTCTTTTTTTAGTCTCTCCTCTGACATTTTATTCTTCCCTTTCTCATCATATGTCTCTCTTAATACTTTTCCAGTCAGTATACATTGACTGCTGCATACATTATTGGGCAGATTTATAAGCCTCTTGGGCCTCTTTCTTGTTCTATTGCGTTTCATTTTTGGATGTAATGAGGCCCAAAAAAAAAATGGTGCAAATTGGAAATGTATTTGCAAAATGAGTCAAGATTGTCTACTGAAATGTACTGGTCATATACATGGAATGTGTTTAGTTAGTAAAATGTTTAGTGTGGTAAATGTGTTTTGGTGAAATGTATGGTTTAAATGTTTTTGTCTAGAATCACACTGAGCGTCTGTGTAAATTAAAGAATTACATTTGCACCTTTTTCCATAATGTCTGCTGTCTCTCTCACAGTCTACCTCTCTCTGCATATAGTGTTCCCTCTGTTCTGATATTTTCCTTTATTTCCTTATTTTAATTTGCCTTTCTTCACAGTGCCACTTCTTGTCATACTCCCTCTTGTGCTTTTAGTTCCCCTCTGTCCTTATTGTCTCCTTCTGTCTCCTAATTGTTCCCTTCTTTTTATAGTCTATCCTGTGACCTCTTATTTTTCTTTCTCTCATCATATGTCTCTCTTAATAATGCTTGAGTCAGTATATATAGACTGCTGCATACATTCTTGGGCCACTTGCACGTCTCTTGGGCCTCTTTCTTGTTCTATTGTGTTTCATTTCTTGATGTAATGTGGCCCAAAAAAATAATGGTGCTAATTGGAAATGTATTTGCAAAATGAGTCTGGATTGTTTACTGAAATGTAGTGGTCATATACATGGAATGTGTTTAGTTGCTAAAATATTCTAGTGTGGTAAATGTGTTTTGGTGAAATGTATGGTTTAACATTTTTTGTCTAAAATCACACTGAGTGTCTGTGTAAATTAAAGAATTACACTGGCATATTTTTCCATAATGTCTGCTTTCTCTCTCACAGTCTACCTCTCTCTGCTTATAGTGTCCACTATCTTCTGATATTTCCCTTCTTTCCTTATTTTAATTTGTCTTTGTTGACAGTGCCACTTTTTCTCATACTCCCTCCTGTTCTTTTAGTCCCCCTCTGTCCTTATTGTCTCCTTCTGTCTCCTAATAGTCCTCTTTCTTTTTAAAGTCTCTTCTCTGTCCTCTTATTTCTCTCTCTTTGTCATGGTGTACAGTCATAATATCGAGTCAATTATTTCGACTGGACAGAATATCGAGTAAAAAATATAGAATGGACATAATATCGACTAGACATAATATAGACAACAAAAATATCGACTAGAGAAAATTAATATCGAATAGAATGGACATAATATCGAATCAAAAATATAGAATGGACATAATATCGACTAGACATAATATAGACAATGTGTAATATAAGTCTGTAGCGGGTTGTGGGTTTATAGGGGAATAGGGTGGGAAGTAATTTAATTCTAATTAATTAAATATGTTAATTTATTTATTGATATATATTTAGAATTAATTGTTAATTAATTATTAATTGGTAATTAATTAAAATATAATTGGTAATTAATTATAATTGATTAATTGATAAATATTTTAATTTTAGTAATTTATTTTCTGTAGCGGGTTGTGGGTTTATAGGGGAATAGGGTGGGAAGTAATTTAATTATAATTAATTAAATATGTTAATTTATTTATTGATAATAATTTACAATTAATTGTTAATTAATTATTAATTGGTAATTAATTAAAATATAATTGGTAATTAATTATAATTGATTAATTGATAAATATTTTAATTTTAGTAATTTATTTTCTGTAGCGGGTTGTGGGTTTATAGGGGAATAGGGTGGGAAGTAATTTAATTATAATTAATTAAATATGTTAATTTATTTATTGATATTTTTTAAAAATTAATTGTTAATTAATTATTAATTGGTAATTAATTAAAATATAATTGGTAATTAATTATAATTGATTAATTGATAAATATTTTAATTTTAGGGTTCAGGGTCAGTTTTCAGTTTTTGGGTAAAGGGGTATTTTTAGGGTTCAGGGTCAGTTTTCAGTTTTTGGGTAAAGGGGTATTTTTAGGGTTCAGGGTCAGTTTTCAGTTTTTGGGGTAAAGGGGTATTTTTAGGGTTCAGGATCAGTTTTCAGTTTGTAGGTAAAGGGGTATTTTTAGGGTTCAGGGTCAGTTTTCAGTTTTTGGGTAAAGGGGTATTTTTAGGGTTCAGGGTCAGTTTTCAGTTTTTGGGTAAAGGGGTATTTTTAGGGTTCAGGGTCAGTTTTCAGTTTTTGGGGTAAAGGGGTATTTTTAGGGTTCAGGGTCAGTTTTCAGTTTGTAGGTAAAGGGGTATTTTTAGGGTTCAGGGTCAGTTTTCAGTTTTTGGGTAAAGGGGTATTTTTAGGGTTCAGGGTCAGTTTTCAGTTTTTGGGGTAAAGGGGTATTTTTAGGGTTCAGGGTCAGTTTTCAGTTTTTGGGGTAAAGGGGTATTTTTAGGGTTCAGGGTCAGTTTTCAGTTTGTAGGTAAAGGGGTATTTTTAGGGTTCAGGGTCAGTTTTCAGTTTTTGGGTAAAGGGGTATTTTTAGGGTTCAGGGTCAGTTTTCAGTTTTTGGGGTAAAGGGGTATTTTTAGGGTTCAGGGTCAGTTTTCAGTTTGTAGGTAAAGGGGTATTTTTAGGGTTCAGGGTCAGTTTTCAGTTTTTGGGTAAAGGGGTATTTTTAGGGTTCAGGGTCAGTTTTCAGTTTTCGGGTAAAGGGGTATTTTTAGGGTTCAGGGTCAGTTTTCAGTTTATGGGTAAAGGGGTATTTTTAGGGTTCAGGGTCAGTTTTGGGTTTTTGGGGTACAGGGGTACTTTGTAAAAATAAAGTAAAATTACATTTAAATTACATTTATTTAATAAAATTAAATTATATTAAATTATATTATAATATTTTTTATTAATTTATATTCAAAAAATTATTATATACTTACCAATACTTATGTTGTAATGGTATGCGTTGTAAAGGTATATGCGTTGTAAAATCTTGCGTTGTAAATGTATGCGTTGTAAAAGTTTTTGCGTTGTAAAAGTTTTGTTGTAATGGTAGGCGTTGTAAAAGTATGCGTTGTAACGTCATACATCCCTGGAGTGGGAATAGTAATTTTAACCTCTACGCTATCCAGCGCTTTCCCTACTGTTGCACCCACTGGAGTGGGAGTAGTAAATTTTACCTCTACGCTATCCAACACTTTTGCTAATGTTGAACTCACTATAGTTGTAACAATAAATTTTAAACATTTTCTAAAATGTTATATATGTTTATTTAATAATATGTTTAAATATATATATATATATATATATATATATATATATATATATATATATATATATATATATGTGTGTGTGTGTAATTTTTGGTGATATAATTTTTTTAATTAGATAAATTATTTATTAAAATTATATTTTTTTAATAATTATTTCTAAGTTTATATTAAATATATTTATTACTATATTAGTTTTAACTTACTTTTAAGACATTTTAAAAAATCGATATTTTGACAGTCTATATTTTTGTAAGTCGATATTTTGGAGTCGATATTTTGGTACTTACCTGTTTGAAGATAGGGAGTCGATATTTTGTCAATCGATATTTTTGACTCGATATTTGTGTATCTCGATATTTGTGTCGTCGATATTATGTCAGTGATCCCTTTGTCATCATATGTCTCTCTTAATAATTCTTGAGTCAGTATACATAGACTGCTGCATACATTCTTAGCAGATTTACAAGCCTCTTGGGCCTCTTTCTTGTTCTATTGTGTTTCATTTTTGGATGTAATGTTGGCAAAAAACTAAATAATGGTGCAAATTGGAAATGTATTTCCAAATTGAGTTAGGATTGTTAACTGAAATATAGTGGTCATATTCATGGAATGTGTTTAGTCACTAAAATGTTTTAGTGTGGTAAATGTGTTTTGATGAAATGTATGGTTTACATTCTTTTGTCTAGAATCACACTGATCATCTGTGTAAATTAAAGAATTACACTTGCACCTTATTCCATTATCTCCGCTGTCTCTCTCACAGTCTACCCCTCTCTGTTTATAGTGTTCCCTCTGTTCTTAAATGTTTTCTTTTTTTCTTTATTTTAATTTGTCTTTCTTCACAGTGCCATTTCTTCTCATACTCCCTCCTGTGCTTTTAGTCTCCCTCTGTCCTTATTGTCTCCTTCTGTCTCCTAATAGTCTCCCTTCTTTTTATAGTCTATCCTCTGACATCGTATTCCTCTCTTTCTCATCAATGTCTCTCTTAATAGTTTTCCAGTCAGTATACATAGACTGCTGTGTACATTCTTGGGCAGGTTTACAAGCCGCTTGGGCCTCTTTCTTGTTGTATTGTGTCTTATTTTTGGATGTAATGTTGGCAAAAAAGTAATGCGGGAAATTGGAAATGTGACTGCCGCTTTGTGTATGCAAATGCTGGGGGATACCACAGGTACCCCCTGTGTGCACCCTCAATTATACCTGCCCTCTGGGGGCCCCCACAGTAAAGACCACATGTCTTTCCGTGGCAAAATAACTCCTACGGAAAGGCATCTGCAGAGGGCCATCATGATATGTCTGGTGGTGTGTATTAGACACCGCCACTATATTAAACCCTTTCCGCACCGGTTGCAAGGCAACCAGGTCAGAAAAGCGGTGGAGGGTCTTTCTGACCGCTGCAGATTCTCCAGCCATACAAATATGGCGGGGGGGGTCATTCTGGTAGAGTTGGCGGGAGGATTGCCCCTGCCAGGCTGGTAGGGGAAAGCTGCCCGCCATCCTAATGGGTCCCTTAGTGTCTCTTTGTCCTTATTGTCTCGTCTGTTTCCTAATAGTCCCACTTCTTTTTAGGAGGTACGCTCTACGCCTCACCTGGCTACGGCTCAGGTAGATGGAGCCCCTCACTCTCAGTCGGTACTCCTGGCGTCCTCCGAGCCATTCGGGTCACCAGGAGTACCGACGGAGAGTGCAGGGCTCAATCTACCTGAGCCGTAGCCAGGTGAGGCGTAGAGCGTACCTCCTACCCAATAGCAAAGAGGAGCCATACCTGTCCAAGGACTATCCTTTTCCTGACAGGAATATAATGTATTCTTATTTTGATCACATCTAAAAAAGCAGTAGCTAGCGTAGGTCCTGATGAATGCAACTGGACACCCGGGTGGGTCCGTCTATGCAGAAACATGTTGACCATATTACACTGACAATAGTAGATATCTATATTCCTACTATTTCTAGCACTATTTTAAACTTGGAAATCTAGGGGCCACTCATTAAAGTTTTTTCTCCTACATTCTCCAATTTTATGTTCCCTACACTTATCTCACATTTTCACATTGCACTGCTTTTCCAGTTTCCTAGTTGGTTCTAGCTACACACCTTACACCTACTAGGGCTACCACTGAGGAATTTCTTTACAGTGGTAGACACAATCTCCTTGATGTGAGGAGACCCAAATGATGAAGGGCGGAACCAATCAGAAACTGATGGGTATCTTTACAACTGTGGAGTCACCCATAGTTACACCGGCATAGAATCACTTTTTGGTTTCATTTGTCCCTCCTTGTTAGTCAGGCATAACCCATTCACTAGTTCTTAGTAGACTCACAATCATTTGTTTGTATTCATAGCTTTTCAGGGGAATATGATTGTGTGCAGTCTTTAAACCCTCCCTTTGACCCTCTTAGTTTAACTGTTTGTGTCACGAAGATAGTGACTGGCCATCTGGACAAATTGAAAACGTGGAAGTGTCTAGAACTGAAGAAATATATGAACATTACATTGTTCATCCACTGCATTCCAAAGAAGTGATGGGGAATACTATAGAGTTATTCCAAATGAAAGAAGCAAAAGGAAGTCCCATTAGTGTATGGGAAAAAAGCTTGGAAGCTCGTTGTTTCCCTCATTTGTTTCCTACAGGAAAAGAAGGACGATATGATGACCGACCTGTGCAGATTCCTGCATCTGAATACCGGACATTAAGATTGTATGCAGAAGATCCAAGATTTCGACAATGTATTCCGTATTTGTTTCATCCTTTGTTTGAGAGTGATTTGTCTGGACTTTCTTATGAAGTGAACCATATATTAAAAACAGGTATAAATCTGCAAAATGTTTCGGCAAAGGAATTTATGGATAAAGTACACCAGAAAGATAATGTTTTGGAATCTCAGCTAATTAATCTCATGGCATGTCAGCGTGGTACTAATGAGTACTGGTACCGTTGTCATGGAGAACTTAAATGTATGTTAAGGAACTTAGGAACTCCTACATGGTTCCTTACTCTAAGCTGTGCTGATAATGCTTGGGATGATTTACTTCAATTTCTTCGAGAGGCAAATCCAAATATAGTAAATATTGAATACAAGACACCTGTAAAATTGTGCTCTTTGGATCCAGTTAATGTATGCAGGTATTTCAATCATATATTTGAAGCTATGATGTCTTTTATCACCAATTTAAAAAATCCTCCTCTTGGAGAGGTTCTTTTGGAGAAAGGAGTATCAAGCAAGAGGTGCTCCTCACATACACATGCTACTATGGATCAAAGATGCTCCCAAATTTGGAACAGGGTCAGATGATACTGTGATGTCTTTTATTGAAGAATACGCTACATGTGATATACCCAAAAGCACACAGGATAAGGACTTAAAACAACAGGTCTTACGATTCCAAAGCCATCGTTGTGGGAAATACTGTCGTCAAAAGTACAAATCTAGGGACAGGGAAGATTCTTTCAATGCAACTAAAGATAATATCGAATGTCCTATTTTTGCTAATTATGTGAAAATGTTGAACGATGAAATTGAACAAGAAGCTACAATTGCAGCTGAGATTGCTAGAGACAGTTCTCAAGACAGTCAAACTTCTGCTCCGGTAAGTCAGGATCAGTTAGGAGAACCAATTATTCAAAACGAAGCAACAACTGCTATGGAAGAGGTGGAAACAGCAACATATCAAGCTCAAGAAGATGTAAGAAACTTAGAAAATTTTGAAGAACAACTAAATGTTGAGCAGAAACAAATATATGAGGAAGTCAGAGAACAGATTAACCATTTATTACTTCATGGAAAGAAAGAGTGCTCTTGCTCATTATTTCAACCTATCCAATTGTATGTGAGTAGACAAGCTGTAACAGGAAAAAGTTTTTTAATTAAAGTAATTTCAACTTATTTACACAAAACAACTGACTCATATTTGCCTTGTGTTGTCACTGCTCCAACTGGGTTGGCGGCACATAGTATTAAAGGAATTACTTTACATCGTTTATTAATGCTACCAGTAGAGCATGAAAACAAATTAGAATACCAAAAACTATCTGGAGAAGCTTGTTTTGAAGTTGCAAGAGTCTTTAAAAAAATGAAAATTCTCATTACTGATGAGGTAAGCATGGTATCAAACTTAATGTTTGCCTTTGTGCAATTAAGAATGCAGCAAATTCTTAAAACAGAGTATGACGTATTATTCGGAAGAAAACACATCATAGTTTTTGGAGATCTTCTACAACTTACTCCTGTGAAAGGACAGCCAGTGTTTAAAACATTGTCGCATGAAGATACCAGAAAGTCTTTGGGGAGCATTGGAAATGTAAACATTTGGTCATATTTTGAGTATAAGGAGCTTATTACAAATATGCGACAGGCAAATGATGCTGATTATGGAACTATTCTTCAAGATGTAAGAATTGGAAAAATTACTGAACATGGCAAAGAAGCTTTACAGAGACGATTACTTTCGAATTTGTTTCCAAATGAAAATATTGTCCCAGAGAAAATATACATGAGAATTGCAGAAAAGCAATCTGTAATCTGCTTAATGCCAACACTACGTGAATGTTCTATATGCAATGAAGAAATGTTAAAGTTGGAAAATGAGGAAATTATAAAATTGGAAGCTATTGATAAAATAGAACATGAAGGAATCACTATTATTTTGACTGAAAAGTTGAAGAGGAAATTGGATTCTTTAGAGAAATCGATAAGTAAAACTGCTGGTTTAGAAAATAATTTATATGCATGTGTAAACTGTAGGGTAATTTTACGACGTAATTTGAATGTGGAAAAAGGTTTAGTAAATGGAGCAATGGGTAAAATTGTTGATTTTGTTAATTATGTAAATAGAGATGGGATTGAATTTTTGAAAATCAAATTTGATGAAATTGCTCAAGTACAACAATTTAGTCGTTGTTCATCTCGGTTTTTGCTTGTAAAAGATTTGTATGTACGCAGAAAACAGTTTCCTATTTGTTTGGCATATGCGGTGACCATTCATAAATCTCAAGGTGTAAGTGTAGATAGTGCTTTAGTGAATATTGGAAGTACCGTGTTTAAAGAGGGTATGGCATATGTTGCTTTGTCCCGAGTCAGAACTTTATCTGGATTGTACTTGATTGATTTTGATGAGACAAAGGTTAGTGCAGATGCAAATTGTGTGAAAGAGTATAATAGGTTAAGACGAAAATATGCTCCCAATTTAAGTCAATATCCAGTATTTGAAAAGTGTGTGGTAGGTAGAAAAAGAAGATTTGAGAATATCTGTAGTGAAACTGTAGAGAAAGAAAAAAAACAAGATGAAGTTGCGCCTGCAAGCAAAAAGAAAAAGGACAGTGTTGAAGAGAATGTTGGTTATCAGTTTGAAAATAGTGGTGGTGTCAACTGTTATGTTAATGTAGTACTAAATGTTGTTTTATTTCTTGAAAGTTTGCAACAGCAAATTTTTGAAAATCGGGACGAAAGATTCTGCTCATTGTTGTATTCTGTTTATGAGAAATGTAGTAGTGATAAAAGTAAAATACAAAGTGTTTCTGATATTCGAAATGTTTTAGACGTATGTTCTGGTTCTACTCAATTTATGCAGAATATTCAACAAGATTGTCAGGAATTTGTAATGCTTATGCTTAGTGTACTGGAAGATGAAATATATTAAAAATATTTTTGGCCTTTCTTGTCAATGGCAACATGACTGTCAAAAGTGTTTGTTTACATATAACACTAACATAGACACTGAAAGATTCATATATTTGACTTTACCAGACTGTGAATCAGTGTCCTTTAACAATCTAGTTAGAGGAGCAAGTCAAAACATGGAGTGTAGCCAATGTAAATCAGAAATGTAATCAACATTATTTATACAAAGATATGGACAGTATGCTATTTTAATGCTGGAACGTTGTAGAGCTGATGGAAGAAAATTGGAAACTTTAATTAAAAATGCTGTAGCTGGTCAAGTTTCAATATCAGGAAGAACTTTTGTAGCTGTTTCAATTATTTTTCATGATGGACCTTCTACAACATCTGGACATTACACTGTTTATTTAAAATGTCTGAAAGGTTGGATACATTGTAATGATACTCAATTAGTTTTTAAGCAACGTTTGCCTAAAGAGTTACCAAATTCTTACCTAATATTTTTAAAGCCAAAATTTTAAGATCAAAATTTGGCCTTTCAGGACTACTGTTGTTAAGGTAGATTCGTCTGGTGTTGTACAGTATTTTGTAAGTGAGGGTGAGGAGCTTGAAGGTTATCCTCTTATTGATGTTGAGGCAGAGTAAGTGTATCATGTCGTGGGTGATGTGGTTGTAGCAGGGGACATTGAAGATCAATCAGATGGAGGTGCTTTGGATTGGTTGTAGTCATTGTAGGTGTTTGGCTGTAATTCTTGTGTAGAGTGTTTTGCCACAGTGTAGTCTGTTTCTTATTGTTTTCATTAGGATGTAATTGTAAATGTTGTGGAGAATGTTGAGAGTGTTATAGCAGTATGAGGAAATGCTGTAGACCTGTTTACACTTGTAGAGGGAGGAGTTCAATATGAATCATAGGTTGTGTACATGGTCAGTAGGCGTTGGTACTGTTCACAGTGTAGTTGATCAGCAGGAGGTATCTGAAGCTAAGGGGGTGAGTTTGAGAAAGAGTATCTTCATGTTGTGTGAATTAATGTTTAAAGAGCTGCTCCTTATCCACTTGGTGACGTGCTTAATTGTGTCGTGGAAGTTGTTTTTGGTGGTATGTGGTCCTTGGTGAAGAAGAGGATGAACTGGGTGTCGTCGATGTAGGAGATAATGTTGTGGTTCAGTTGGTGGGCCATTTGTGTAAGGGTGGCCATGTAGATGTTGAATAGCGTTGGACTGAAGAATGAGCAGTGGAAGACGATGCAAATGATTTCAGTGGTTTTGGATCTGAATGCTGGGAGGCAGATGCTCAAAGTTTCTATTGAACAACTTTTAAACAAAAAATTTCACACATACTATTTGGCCATGGGGAAACGTTTGTGAAACTCTTAATGACTTTTTGTTATAAATTTTGACTGCATATATTTGTAAATAATATTGTTCATAATGAAAGAAAATTAATGATGGTGTATTGTTTTTTCAAGATTGTTTGCCATATCTCATAGTTACGTAAGAAATTTGTCTTTGAAAAAAATATTTAGGATTGTTATTGAGATTGTTGTTTTTTTTTAGATAATCTTCTTGATTGTCTTTTTTTTGCCCGCTGTTATGTGATGAGTACTATTGAACTCACAGTTTCTAGTGAATTTCAATATATTCTGAGAACAGCAAAAAAGGCATCTGAAATGCTTTACAAATGATTTTGTGTTGTAAAAGATAAATTGTAATTGTATTTTGTTGTCTTCTACAGATGCTAAATTTATAATATATTTTTTATTTTATTTATTATTTTGAAGGAAAGTATAACTAACTTTTAAAAATGATCGATGGGATGTACTTCTACAGAGCTGAAGTAAGAGAATGTCCATAGTGTACATAAGTTTGTAAAGGCGGTTTGTATCTTTTAAACATTTTTCAAGAAATTAAAAAATATATATACAGAGTGTACCGGTATTCTTTGCATTTAACTACAACACATCAACTACTTTGAAACTGGTAAGGTGAATAGATATTTTGTACTTTTTTTAGTACTGCATTTTATTATAATAGCCCTAGGTTTTTCTATAGTGATAAAAAGTGACTGGTTTGAAAATATAAGAAAAATGTAAAACTAAAAATTCATATAAGCAATTTCATTGATATAATCATATAAAGTAGTTGAGAATAGTTTTTGCATAATATTTTTTAAATGACAAAATATTTGATAAACCTAGTTTTGTATTATGTATTAGGAAAAATGATAAAATGAAGTGTTTATGTTTTTTCTACAAGGAATAACAACATAAAAAAATGTACTATGGAAGAAGTTCAGATCAATACGGAAATTAGTTTTGAAATTAGTAACACTTTGATTGAGGAGCTAAATATACCTTTTATGGGGAGCGAAAATGAAGATGAAGGTATTGCTGCTGGAGATGTCACCTGCGATTTTTTAGACAAAACATTGGATGATGATTTTGTTCAAGCATTAGACGACATGGAGTTTCATGAAATGACTTTTGAAATAGATCATCCAGACAATGAAATTTCAGACAAAATGATGTTAGAAGCTCTATTAAATTATGAAATGTTACAGGAATAAATTTATGATTTAAAATTAAAAATGGTTTGAGAGAATCTTCTTGTAGAATTGTAATCATTCAGGTAGTATCTAAGTAATCATGGTGGAAAGTGAACCTTAGGACATGTACTGCTTCAAACTTCTATTGATTATATATGCACTCTTCTATGCACTAGCAAAGTTGTGTTTTATACCTTTTATTTCCAGGTCTATATTCCTCTGTCTCCCTCCCTCTGTCTTCCTCATTCTTCCTTTCTGTTTGTCTCCCATAGTTTTCTTCTTTCTCTGTCTCCCTCCCTCTATCTGTTTCCCTCCTTCTGTCTGTCACCCTCTATGTTCATCTCTATCTGTCCCTATCTTTTTCCATCTGTCTCCCTCTCTATCTCTGTCTGTTTCTGTCTCTATCTCTCTGTCCCAGTCCCTGTATCTATCTCTATATGTCTGTCTCTGTCTTTATCTCTTTCACCCTCCCTCTCTCTGGCTCTCTCTTTCTCTATCTCCCTCTCTCTCTGTCTTTTTCTATCTACCTTCGTCTGTCTCTCTGTTTACCTTCCTCTTGCTTGTTCTCTAACTCTCTCTTTCTCTTTCTTCGTCTGTGTCACTCACTCTCTCTGTTTCCCTCTGTCTCTGTTGCTACAAGACCGCAGAGGGGGACGCCAGCACATTTTGTAATTTTCTTTCAGCAGAAAACCCTCCCTTGCACCCAATTGAAGTTGAGTTCTATACTGGTTTCTACCCTGAAAGGGGTTTACTAGAGCCCTTTGCAAGAGAAGATGTCTGCTGTGTAGAGACCACTGACACAAGAAAAGCTTAGCCTTGATCCATACACAGAGCACTTCTTCAATAGGGGTTAGTCTTGCTAAATTGTGCACAGTTTTAGCTTATAACACATCATGAATATTGTACCATCAATAAAAGAGAGAGCTAACAGGAGGAGCGTGCCTTGAATTTTCAGAGAGCAGCCATGGAACGTCTCTCTAATGGTTCTATGCACAATAGCTCTGGTGTCCACCAAAAGTGAAGATAAACTATGAACGCATGCACACACATTTTTAACTTGGCATGCATATTGTACATCCAGCTTCTCTGCAAGAGGCTTCCCTGGCTTCGCTGTGTGCAAGCAGCCAAGGCCAAGGTTAAGGCTTTGTGCAGCAAGTTCCAGACATCGAAGGAATTTCCACAAAAGGAATTGCTGCGCCCGATTAACACTGAAAGCCTTTAGTGTGCTTTTTTTGTAGGTGATAGACAGGCAGCATTTCATTTCGTCTAGCCTGGACATCAGAGCTGTTAGCACTGCTGCACTTCACAGGTTGGCACAGGTACACCATTGAATTATGGTGGAGGGGAAAAGGAGAGGCATGTGCCGTAATCCATTCACTACATTCAAACAGTAATCAGCAGATGTACAATAAGTGGTACATCTTCAGAGGTATGTCAGTTGTTGTGCACTGTGACCTCACCACAATGGATGCACCGTATTTACAATGTGGTATATCATGGAGCAAAAACGACACAGATATGTGATGTATTTGTGTTGTGAAGATGGTGCATTGCTTGACTTGCGTTCCAAGCGCAACGTAGCTCCAGCAATGTTGTTGAGGCCCTATGCTCATAATGCTGTGTCAATCCTTACACCTGCTTCAAGCAGATCCAGGGTTTTGACGCAGCATAAGCCCAAAAGTGTCTATAAAGGTGTTTATGAGGTAAAGTCGGCTTAGGGTATGGACTGTTTCAAACCCCTTTTGACTATGTATGCACTGTTCTTTGTACCGGCAAATTGATGTTTTATACCTTGAATTCCCTAGTCTCTCTCCTTACACTTGCAGCAAACACTTTTTCACCTAGACACTCTCCTTGCACAATTGTAATCATTCACGGCCTCATTTATGAGACTTCTTACGCCATTGGAACGTCACTTTTTGTGATGTTCCGTGGCACAGCTGTCAGCGTGATATTTATCAGGCAGCACTAAGGCACTTTTTTGGGTGTACTGTTGTCTGATAAATATTAGCCCCTTTAATGCAGTGTTCTGCGTTAAAAGGGGTGCAATGGGTGTTGCTGAGGGTTTTCCCAGCAACACCCATGGCCTTTTTACACTGACGCACATTTATGAGAAATCGAGGCACTGCTAAAAACTTATGCCTCCCCAGGGGAGGCGTAAGGAAGGTGCAACGGGGAAAAATAGTTTTTTTGTCTTCATTTTTTCGTTTTCTATGTGTGCTGCTTTCTGCAGCATATGGTAGGGTAAAAATACTTTCCAGGGGTTTTGTTATTGTACAATTCACATAGAATTTCCAACAATGTTTGAGGTCCTTATATGTATAAGACCAATAGTGCAAAGCAACAATCTCAAATATTCATGCAATTTATATAGGTCACTGCAAGTGATCCAAAATAGAAGAGAGGGAGAAGGTGTGTATGAAAAAAGTTCGTATTTAATACTCCAGAAATAAATTATTTTTAAAAAGGGTACAGAAATATAACAATGTTATAGGAGAAAGTGATTCAAGAATAACAATCTAACAAAAATTCTCTATAACAATTGTAAGCGCTTGTCCGCTTCTTCACAGTTGATCAATTAATTAAACAGACAAAGCGTATACGTCGACGTTTCGGTCTCTAGTCTTGAGTTGAAGAGACCATCCTCAGGACATATAAATCATATCTGGAAAAACCCTGAAAATACAGAGTTGTAATTAAAAAACAATCTCAATCGCCTATACTGGGATGAAAATAATTTTGACTACTCTTCTATACATATCACACCATACCTCTCTATGTTTAAAGATAATCATTCGACGTCTAACTGAGTTCAAATGTACATTGAGCCAGCAATTTATACATCTATTTAAGCGTTGTTACAGAACTTTGTTACACAATACATCTAAATTTCAGAAAATTATACATTTATATCAACTTTACATCACAAGCTGGGCGTGTCTATCATGACACTACTGTTTGTGTTAACCCTTTTTAAATATTTATAAACATTGTGTTTGCAGGATGTATTTGTCTTACTGAAGCACTCGCATACTTGGAGTTCTAATCGGAAAGGCTTTTGATTTAATCGCACAGATTTTTAAATGGGAATTCCTACAGCATGTAATGGTATGGTCTTGATCACATACTCAATATATTTATTTGCAAAACATTCTAACAACCCTAAAGGCGGAGAAAAAGTTGGTATTATGCAATGGGAGAATTTACGTGTCCTTACACTCCTTTTACTTCAAAGTTTATAATCCAGTTACTAAATGCAAAGGTTTACATATCACGAAATCTACCTAAGATCTATATATACCTGATAAGATGGGGTCTTGTAGCCTCCAAATACACTTTATTGATGATTAAAAAAGGCGATCGATAATGCCCTGTGTAGGAATTACTGCAGCACTTGTAGAAAAAGGGAAAGTCTCTTGTGATTATTTTTCTTCAGAAAGGTTTCCCAACCTGTACAAAAATAATCATCCTTGCAACGCAGGCACCCTTGTACCATTGTGCAAAGGTTCCTGCGTTGGTGCAGGCAGACCATTGTGCGCTGGCGCAAGGGGAAATAATAGGAATGCAGAGTATCTTATAAATATGGTGCATTCCTGTCTTTTTTTTTGCCTTCGGGAAGCGTAGTAGGAAGGCCTGCTGCAGTTTTCTACAGCAAAATCTCATAAATGAGGCCTATGTCAGTAGTCAAGTATTCATGGTACAAAGTGGGCCTTAGGGCGTAGAGTGTTTCAAACTCCTACAGACTGTGCATACACTGTTCTATGTACCTGCATATTTGTTTTATTTATGTTGAATGTCACAGTTTCGATCTTTTCACTTCCGCCAAACAGTCTGTTACTATTGGTATAGTTTTCTAGTGACTCATTGATCAGTGTGTAGTAAGGCATTCACTACATTAAAACTGTAATTAGTAGTTGTACAATAAGTGGTATATCCCCGGAGATATGACAGTTATTGTGCACTGTGACATCACCACCATGGATGCATCGTATTTACAATGTGGTGCACTATGAGGAAAAAATGGCACAGATATGTGATGTATCTGTGCTGTGCAGATGGTGCATTTATTTGACTTGCATTGGAAGCGCAATGCAGCTCCAGGAATACTCTTTGGGCCCTATGCTCATAATGCTGTGTCAATCCTTACACCTGCTTCAAACAGGTGCAGGGATTTGACGCAATATAAGCCGAAAAGTGACTGAATCAAATCTTTTAGATTGCACTTAGTTACTTTTAGGAGGCGTTCCTGCGCCAGAACACCCCCCACCTGCGCAGGAAAGCCTCCTTCTGGTGCAGGGCTTTACAATATGACGCACCTTCCAATTACGTCACATTGTAAACACCATACATTATGGTACATCTTTTGCACCACCACTGCATCACAAATGTGATGCAACAGTTGTGTAAAAGAGGCACAAGGGGGTTTTAAAACTGCCCTTAATACATACAAATTCATCCAGGCAGTTTCACCAATAGTGCAAATTGAAGAATAGACTTGTAACATATTTATATGCATAAGTTACATTCAAGTGCTTCGGAGGTACTACAGTATACTATAGGTAAACACCTTATAGATTTATGCTGCAGCACTTCCTTACAGTTATGCACTTTCACATTCACCATACACTACTAATGTATTCATTCATTCATTTATAAACTACACATTATTTCTGACAAACTTTTACAGACTAACATAGAAATATAGTTCTTTTTTTGACCAGTAGAGGTAGTTCTGAAAAGAACTTTTTTTTGTCTTTGTTGTTTTATGTTTTTTTTGTATTTTTTTCAACAATTTTTGTTGTTGTTTGTTTTTGGGGAAAAAAACTAGAAAAATTTAACTTTTGAAACAAAATAACTGTGGACCTGGAACAAAAAAGTTTTTTAAAAAAGTATTCCTTCGGGCAACGGTGCTGCTCCTGCCTCTTGACAATCAGGTCCACAGATTGCTCCCCATAGCAAAGTAATTGCTTGCAATGTTTGCAGTTGAAAATTATGTTAGCAAACTGGGGAACAATAATAGGGGTTGGAGTGCTTCCAGGACGTGGTGGTGCACTTGAGGTGCTAGCCACTGCAGGTGGTGGATTGTCCTGTAGGCTGCGTGTTGCCTCCCTTGCATAGTTATTCGGATGCAAGTTTCTAACGTGACGGTCCATGCTCGCAGTACCGAAAGAGTACTTTTTCGTTGGGTCACCTCTCGATAGTGTCACGTTACAGATCTTGCATGTGACCTTAGGTGCATTCACCTTTTTTTCACCCTCTGGAAAAGTGAAGAATTTCCATATAAAAGCTTCTTTTTTTTTCTTCTGAGGAGGCTCATTTAAAAATTCATTTTCATCTGATGACTGGTCAGAGGGTGTTTGTGCACAAGTAGGAATCCAGTTTACTGGGTCCCGAGACCTAGATCATGTTGTGGCAACTGACCTCAATGATCAGTGAAACCTTACTGGAAAGAAAATTTTCTTTCTAGTGTCCCCTCACTCACCGGGGTTGTCCCACGGTGACATGCTTCATCATTGGGGCCATCCCAGTTCTCTACGAAAAGGGGCGTGCTACGACTCACGGACTACGCAGGAGCACTTTTATGTGAAAGACTATGTGTTGTGCAGACAAGTGGTGGAGTGGGTGTAGGTGAGTTAAAAATACCGTGCTTAGTGGGCCTCAACAGATTTATTATGCTCCTAGACAGGTATATTAAAAGTGGGGTGTGTATCACTGTTAACCAACCTATAATGAGGATTGGTTCAGTGAATGGTCAACATGTTTCATGCTCCCTTAGCATTTCTTCAGGACCATACAGGGACCAGCCCTGTATTTGCCACTCCTATATCCCCAAATAGGGAGTGATTAAGTAAAAAAACACTCTTATTCCCAAAAGCATGCGTTCGTACTAGAAATACATACGTTTGTACTGATTTCAGATTCTGTAAAGAAAAAACATACAAAATTAGTAGCCTTCATACCCTTCCAGAGGGAAGGGTCACATAGTATACCTTCATGCCGCAATCATCCGATAATACAGTGGATGGTTGCACCATACTGGTGCGTGCAGACTTACATGCCAAGTGTTGGACGTTTAATATGCTAAGTGATTGTGAATTCACACATAAAAACAACTCAGGACTTAATGTGACCAAGA
This sequence comes from Lissotriton helveticus, assembly GCF_964261635.1. Taxonomy (NCBI): domain Eukaryota; kingdom Metazoa; phylum Chordata; class Amphibia; order Caudata; family Salamandridae; genus Lissotriton; species Lissotriton helveticus. The sequence continues at coordinate 348,140,677 of NC_136058.1, forward strand.
CGATAGACACAAAAAACATATAATAGATACAAAAGTTAAGTCGGACTCTCAATATTTACTTGGTATCATGCTTAATAGCACTTCATGGCAGAAACCGGTCCCCGGAAGCTTGTTTCCTTTCCAGTAAAGAATTGGCTTGGTAGTTTGGTCTGCCCTGTTCCCATGATGCACTGGGCCAGGGACAGACTAATTTGCATGTAGCCAGGTTCTCAGCTGGGATGGTGCAGTGAGCTAAAAAATGGTGATGGATCAAGCCCTGATCTTTTGACTGGGTATGAGTGTTCTGTTTAATTCAGATGCTCTGTCCATCACCACCCCCTTCTGAATTGGTGTTTTGTAGTCCCATTCAGAATCAAAGAGGACCTCTTCTAGTATTTCAAGGGTTTCTTTATGCGGAAGACTAGTATAAAGATTTTCCACGTCCAGACTGATGAGAATGTTGGATGTGGGGTCAAAACGTTTTGTTCTTTAAGTAGACAGAGGACATCCTTTGTGTCTTGCAGATAGGTGTCTGTTTTTTGCACCAAAGGTCTTAAGAATGCGTCAGCATATTTTGAAAGAGGTTCAAGGATAGAGCCTATACCAGAGACTATAGATCTTCCCGGTGGTTTGTCCATGCATTTGTGAATCTTGGGGATTGTGTAGAAATAGGGAATGACTGGTTTATTGTTGACTAGGAACTCGGTTTCTTTTTTGCTCACCCAGTCATTGGCTAATGATTCTTCAATGAGGTACGCGATAGATATTCTCAACCGTTCTGTAGGATCCTCTTTGATGATGATGTAATTTCTGGCGTCTGCTAGAAGTCGTAGGCATTCTTGTCTATAGTCTGATGTGTTTTGAAGGACAATGGCCCCACCATTGTCTGCTGGTTTTATAGTCAGTGTACTATTCTTGGATAGTTCCTGTATTGCTTGCAATTCCGTATTACTTGTATTCTGGAACACTTTGACTGTGCGAGGGTCAAGTTCCTTCACCTCCTTCATGATGGCTTTTTCAAAAGCCAAAATTTCAACTGGTAAATTTCCAGATGGGGGGGCAAAAGTTGACTTCTTCCTTAGTCCTATGTCTGATTTAGAGGGTGTTTGTGGCAGACCAGCCATATTGATGAAAATTGTTCTACCTGACTGCAGCTCCAAAGAAAAGATCCTGCTCCGCAGAAAGTCCAAGTAGAATAATCAAAATGGGAGGGTTCTTTCAACACTTGGAGTAAGACGTATTATGAACCAATGAAATCTCTTCTTTTAAAGTCACATGACTGTGCGTACTCTTACGGTGCGCTTACAGAGCTCTTACGGTGCGCTTACGTACGACGTACCGTCGCGATGTGCGTAATTGCTTTTCAAAGTAATATACACTTATTAAAAGTTAAAATAAACTATTTTCTTCTTTATCCTAGACAATGTCTACCTTTAAACTTTACAATAAATATATAGACATATCGTTTTAAACATTAAAAAACTTTTGCGAGGTACGCGCACGGTGCATCGTACAAACACAAATGACGTCACACGGAAGCGCTGATGCGCCGCTTAACGTCAATACGTATTTGTGACGTATGCGCGTGTACGCGCTGAGTACGAGTTACAGTACAAAGGACTGTGCGTTCACCGTACGCGTACGGTGCGATTATTCAAAAAACAAAAAGGAATTATATCAAATTTAATTTTTCTATTTAAAAAAAAAAAGTTTGTATTTAGTTTTGTTATTAGTTTACATTAAAATATAAATAAAAATAAATAAAATGTAAACATTTATTATAAAAATCAAAAAAAGTTTAAAAAGAAACAAATTTAAAAATGAATACATTTAACAATTATCATTTACAAAACCTTTGAAATTCACTGAAAAACCATAGGTTTCACACACGTTATAGTTAGGAATTAGCATTTAAAAAACCTTACAAATTCACTGATAAAACCATAGGTTTCACACACGTTATAGTTAGGAATTAGCATTTTTAAAAAACCTTAGAAATTCACTGAAAAAACCATAGGTTTCACACATGATATAGTTAGCATGACATTTCAGTCATACAAAACCATTGAAATTCCCCCGTTATAGTTAGTTCAGCTAACTATAACTCGCGCGCCCGCAATGCACTGCTGATGATGTCACATATTACATCACTCATGACATGGTCAGTGACATCACACATGACATCTCAAATGACATCACTGATGACATCATCCTTGTGAAAGAGTGGCAGACCTCCTCTCAGCGTAATATAACCCTTGATACACACATTCAAAAACAGAAACTACAATTTTCAAAATAATGTAGATACCAATCCCAGTTACAACAACCTATTTAGTAATTCCACCTCTACATACACATCCTCTCATTTCACCAACAGTTCTATATAGTCACTCACACATGTACTCATTCATCATATGTACTCATACACCTATACATCCTGTTACACACCGACACTCATCCATAGAGTTACTCACACATATACTCACACATGCAAATAAACTATCGAACATCCATTTATTTGCATATACAGCTATACACACACCACTACACTTACTTTTACAGAAACGTACACACTTACTCTCTTAAACAATCACTTATAGAAACATATACTTATTTATACACGAATTCTTCCAATCTCTCACTCTTACATATAATCATTTATATACATCAATACTCACATATAGTAGATTAAAACATATGTAGTTACTCATAAAGAAACTATTGAGACAGTCATTCACTCACTAACACACCCATACACACACTCATCCACCCATATAGTCCTGCACACATGCTGTCTTCAAAACACACACAAACAGTGAGTCAGTCACTCATCCATCTATGTGCTAAGTAATACCCTCCACTGAACCATACAGACATTCATACTGATACTCAAAAAACCAACTAATAACCTATATAGACACTCATGTAGCTACTCACCAACCCATGCAGCCACTTATTCACAAAGTGTGAGACTGATACAGATATTTACATATTTAAACATTACTCACTAACCCTTGTATTCAATAGGATACAATTAATCAGTCAGTTATGCAATCAATTTTACAAACAAATCATCCATTTAGACACTTATATACCCATTTATTCTTCCATCGACCTTGAGATATACATATATCAAAAATATTTATTTTTCAGAAAGACACACATTCACTGGATGATGTCATCAGTGATGTCATTTGAGATGTCATCAGTGATGTCATGAGTGATGTCACTGACCATGTCATGAGTGATGTAATATGTGACATCATCAACAGTGCATTGCGGGTGCGCGAGTTATAGTTAGCTGAACTAAGTATAACGAGGGAATTTCAATGGTTTTGTATGGACACACTCATTTGGAAGGCAGCCTGATTTTCCACAGAATCACAGGATGTTGAGCCACGCAGAGACTCGAACCCGGTTCCCCAGCTCCGAAATCGGCAACTCTAGCCATTAGGGAAAGTCCTCCCCAGAATAATAAGTGCCAGGGCTCTAGTTCGGAGGCAGTTTACACCAGTACATTTCTCCTGTTAGGGCTGCCTCCTGAGGAGAGCCCCAGCACTTTTTATTTTACAAATTAACCACTGACGCTAAGTATAACATGTGTGAAACCTATGTTTTTTTCAGTGATATATATATATATATATATATATATATATATATATATATATATATATATACATATATATATATATATATATATATATATATATATATATATATTCACTGAAAAAACCATAGGTTATAGACCATATATAGTTAGGAATTAGCATTTAGAAAACCTTATTTTACTCACACAAAACCATTGAAATTCCATATATAGTTAGTTGCACTAACTATATATCGCGCACCCGCAATCCACTGCTGATGATATCACATATTACATCATTCATGACATGGTCAGTGACATCACTGATGACATCACTGATGACATCATCTAGTGTCTGTGTGTTTTTGTAAAGTTTAAATACGTTTTACATATTGAAGAATGACTGGATGGATGGAAGACTGAGTGTGTGTGTGGCTGGCTGGGAGGTGTGTGACGCTGTGCATATCAATGTGTACTTGTATCAGTGATTGTATAAGAGAGTAAGTATGTGTTAGTATATGTGTGAAAAGTATGGTGTTCTGTGTTTAACTATAGATGAGGAAATCGAAGTGTGATTGATTCTTCACAGGACTGACTAGGTGTATGAGTGCATATGATAGTGTTCTAATAATAACTGACTGTATGTATGAGTAATTGTATGGGTGAATGAGTGAATGTGTGTGTAGACGTACGAATCAGTGAGTGCGTATGTAGTAACTGGTATTGGTGTGTCATGATGTCATCAGTGATGTCATTTGAGATGTCATCAGTGATGTCATTTCAGATGTCATTAGTGATGTCATCAGTGATGTCACTGAAGTATGGTGTTCTGTGTTTAACTGTATAGATGAAGAAATGGAAGTGTGATTGATTCTTTACAGGACTGACTTGGTGTGTGAGTAACTCCATGGATGAGTGGCAGTGTGTGACTGTCTGCATAGGTGTATGAGTGCATATGATAGTGTTGTAATAATGAGTGACTGTATGTATGAGTGATTGTATGGGTGAATGAGTGAATGTGTGTGTAGACGTAGGAATCAGTGAGTGCGTATGTAGTAACTGGTATTGGTGTGTCATGATGTCATCAGTGATGTCATTTGAGATGTCATCAGTGATGTCATCAGTGATGTCATTTGAGATGTCATCAGTGATGTCATCAGTGATGTCATTTGAGATGTCATCAGTGATGTCATCAGTGATGTCACTGACCATGTCATGAATGATGTAATATGTGACATCATCAGCAGTGGATTGCGGGTGCGCGATATATAGTTAGTGCAACTAACTATATATGGAATTTCAATGGTTTTGTGTGAGTAAAATAAGGTTTTCTAAATGCTAATTCCTAACTATATATGGTCTATAACCTATGGTTTTTTCAGTGAATTTTCAAGGTTTTGTAAATGCTAATTCCTAACTATATATGGTCTATAACCTATGGTTTTTTCAGTGAATTTCATTGGTTTTTTAACAGCTAATATCTGTAGCTGTAAAATGTATTCTTCTTTAAATCCAAAAATATATTTTATATGTTTATTAATACATTTTTTTTAAAATATTTTTTTTTCTTTGTTCCCGCTTCGCGAATCGGGAAGCTTCCCGTTAGCTGACCTTGATGCCGCGAAATAGACCGCGAGCCGGTAAACGTTTCTTTACCGCAACTGCTGCGTTAGAAAACAACATCGTGACGCCTCCCGTCCGCATGACGTTTCGCGTTGTCGCGTGATACGTCATATGACGTGCTACGTTAGCGAACTGGTACGCTTACCGAGTCGCAAAGCACAGGTTTCTGGAAGCAAACCGGGAGGCCCTGCAAAGCGCTTAACGTAAACACAGCAGGTCATGTGACTTGGTAATAACACTTTTCATTGGTTCATTTCACTTTTGGTTTCCTAATGATGTAAGACTAGGTCATATAATCTAAAATGAACACTTTTCATTGGTTGAGAACTATTGTTTTTCCCAAATGATGAAAATCCCTCCTTCTTTCCTCACTCTGACTTTCATCATTGTGAGAGAAAGACCCTTTGTTACCAGTGAGCAATGGCTTCTTTAGTAGCTTCAGCTGGTGCTTCCCCACCACCTCCACCACATCCAAGGAAGAGTGGACCACCTGCTCAAGTTATAATTCAGCAAGAAGAGGAAGAAGAGGAACAGAACGACGAGCACGAAGAGAGGCACTTTTTGCCTGAGGAGCCCAGGACGTCTCACCGGAAAGAAAACTTCATTTGGCAATTTTTTAAAATTCCCAAAGGTCAGAAAAAAGTAAATGCAAGATACGTAACTTGCCTTATATGTCAAGATAGACTGTCCAGAGGGACCGACAAAAAATACAGTTTCGGAAACTACACAATGCATCGCCATATGACTAGGTGGCATCCTAACAACTACAGTGCTGCACAGTTTCGTAACGACCTAGATAATCTCCCTATTATGGCCAGAAGATCTGTTGTACCGGAAGTAACGGGACCAGAGGGCAGGGAGATGGTGCCAAATATTCAAACGAGATTTCATGAAGTAAAACACGTCTGCGTACATTGCAATGGATTCATTTGCTACGGAGAAAGAAGCATCACTCTGATCAACAGAGCTATTGACTATCATATGCAAGTTTGTACGAAACGCCCCAAATAATAAATACTTTTTTTTTGTTTTGTTGCTCCTGTTGAGCCCTTTACAATGAATCGTTTTCATTGCCCCCTGCAAGAAAAACCCAAAAAAATATAAAACTGTTCAGAAAAATTCAAAAAAAGTAAAAAAATGTTCAGAAAAATAATAAAAAAAATATAAAACAACAAAAACAATAAAAAAAAAGTTCTTTTCAGAACTACCTCCCCGTTATTAAAAAATTGGTACAATATTTGGAACTGTGCCAACCTCTATTTCTCGTAGTTCGCTTCCCAGTTCGCTCGCCGGTACGCGAACCGGAAGTGAACCAAAAATTTTTTTTAAAAAAAAGAACAGTAAGTATAAGGGAAGGAAACAGACACTTATGTTAAAAGAAAGACAGCTATAGGGGAGTAAACTAGAGATACTATTACCCGTAATCCACTGCTGATGATGTCACATATTACATCATTCATGACATGCTCAGTGACATCATCAGCAGAGGATTGCGGGTTTTTTGGCAACGTGCCTTATCCACGGTTTAATAACGCTGCCTTTTGCTTTATATAAGTTTTCAAACTGTATGAAATGTATACCAATAGGTCGTTATGAACCTTTAGGTAGTGCTTTTCTTCATGAGGTCTGGTCGCTTCCATACACATACAGATGTTTCAAAGATGATCAAGAAGTTTATCTGAATGGAGAGGAATGCACTGAGATGCCAGATCATTCACTAATGTGTAGGCACATACAGTTACACGGTTCATGCAACAAACACCGACCAAATATGGCTTGCGTGTTGCAAGGCACGCCAGTTCCTGCTATCATCCCCACGTTCAAGTTGTTGGAAAATGGTAGTTATTTGATGCTCAATAATGAAGATTGTTCTGGGTTAATTAAAAGTATTCCTTTTATCGTAACAGTAAGTGAACGGGTTATTTGCTGCAGAAATGTTCTATTTCCTCCCACACATGAACATAGGGAGTTTTCAATCTGGCCACAAATACCAACCTTGGGAGCACATTTCAACGGCATGGCAAGAATAAGAGCTCTTTTGTCTCAGAGAGAGGTGGCCTTGAGTTCGGCCCGTGAAACTTTCGTGCTTCACATAGCGAACACCCGTACAGAGGTGCAGACCCTTTTAAATACTGATTCGCCTTTGCATTTCAGCGACATGGTTCGGACTATCTTTAACGCGTCCTCCACAAAGGCCCTGGCGCACTTTTTTAAAGTTGTTACCAGTGGTCTCGTGACTTCATTTGAGAAAATCTTTGGAGTCATCCCTGCTTTCTTTCATTCTATTTTTTCCACTCTGCTTCGTGGATTCCCATTTTTACTTGCATTACCAGCGGACGCTCTTGTGCTTTTTTACATTTTTAAATATGGATGTCCCTCCTGTGCAAGCTCCCGCCCTGCAGCTGCTGACACTGTTCCGCAATCGCATGCTAGAATATTATGGCACAATGCCGTTGGCGATATTAAGCACGGCATATGGATTATCTTTTCGATTCTCCTACTTCACCTGTGTCCAGCCTGTATTTCACTGCCTGACCTGTGATTTCGATTGGGCCATTGATTTGTGTCTCTGCGGACCGGTTTCTCCTGACGTCGACTTTAATCAGCTGATGACTCCTATCATTACTCACGAGTTGGTTTGTCTTGGCGAAAGGATTATGGCTGTGGCATTGATGCATGGACTAATTGGTCCCTGGAATTTACTGGCGGCAACACAGTCTTTCTTGGAACAGAGCTTTCTTGAAAACCCACCGAGCTGTCCTCTGATGGTGATAGAGGATCCGGTGCTGGGAGAGCACGTATGTTCTTTTCCGCTTTTAAATTGGATGGCTGAACTCTTTTCGGATGAAGACGGTGACTTCCTATTGGAGGCTGTTGCAGCTTATTTTGCATACACAGTTATGTCATAGACCTTTTTCATGTTTGATATGCTGAGTACTAGCATTTCATTGACAATTCATTGACTTATTTGTCAAGTTTTTATTATTTAGCTTGCCTATTGGCTTAAGACTCGATAAAGTACTTGGCTGTTTTATTTTTGTTTAGCATTAAATTTTCCTAGTTTTTAATGTTTTACCTTGCGGACCGTCCACATATAAAGTTGCAATCTGCTCTCATGAGATGGCACTTCTATTATCTTATTCAGTTTGTTTCCGGATCATGGGGAGGTGTCATCTAGGTCCTGGATATCTTTACACCGTGTTAAGTTAGCATGGGCTCATTACCGGTTTAAACGCCATTTTTCCTTTTTTGCAACTTCTGCACACGACACTTAGTTGTTGCTTTAGCTTTCAACCTAGTAGTTCATCGTGGTTTACATGAGAATAATATGTTATTGCTCTACTATCTGCTTTGCTTGTTAAACTATATCTGTACAGCGAGTGCTGAAGTTTCAAGAACAACACGATACAGAATTGTTATGAGGTCTGATCTCCACGACTTCATACTCATAACATAAGTGCAGCTTCTGCCAATTCTGGGCATGAGGCGGGTTTTATATTGCTTTGCCGAACACACATACACAACAGTTGATGCGGTTCACATGAAGAGAGAGCTGGTGTATGCTGATGTGATTCCTTCAAATCTAAGACACTAAAGTATGTGCACGCCCTAAACCAACACAAACAGACCTTCTTAGCAAATAATATAATATGTGTATTAGGGAGGGTGAGATATAAGCAGCCGCGGGCCGTGGAGGGAGTTACGGTGGGGCAGGGAGGCGGGGAGGGGGAGGGGCAGGGTGGAGCCCTCTCCACCCTGCCCCTCCCCCTCCCCGCCTCCCTGCCCCACCGTAACTCCCTCCACGGCCCGTGGCTGCTTATAAGTGTTGCTAACTCTTATTCATTTACAGCATGTTAACATACTGTCACCATTCGCTTTTTATGTACTAGTAACTATGCTGGTAATTTTGCTACTGATAATATGTGTACTTGTATTATCTAAGATACTACGCCTGAGAAGACGGCATTAGTAAATAAACATTTCAAATACACATGTGTTCTTCTTAACTCCATGTTCTGGTTTCTAAGAAATATATAACGACCGACTGTTCATGAGTTCCACGTATCCTGAGGTACTATAAGTTCATATTCTGGATTGTCTAAACATTGAGAGTTTGTTATATCCAATGTGACACTGTACCTAGCTTGCTAAGGGGTTTTTGATTACTAAGGTGAGTTTTGGGGCACCCTAATTCGTCGAGGTTCCAATCCTCTGTCCACAGTTCTGTGTGAGAACAGAAACCCTGCGACAGGGGCACCCCCGACCCTTGCTGGAGCTTCATCACACTTGCGATACAACTCCAGCAATGCGCCACCTTTACGGCACAGATACATCACGCATCTGTGCTGTTTTTGCCCCATGATGCGCCGCATTGTAAATGCAGCACACCATAGGTGACGGAACAGCGGCACAGAATGACTAACACATCCCTGGTGATGCGCCAGTCATCATAAATCTATCCCTATGCTTCTTATCTTGTTAGAGATGAACCGCCATATGTATCATCAAAGTTTTTTGCATTTCCTAAATAGCGAACTTTAAGGAATAAATAGCGATTCTTTACCATTCCTAGTTTGCGATGAGCTATTTGCTAATTACAAATTACCCATTCATTTCCTTCATTTCCATAGGGCGGTTGGACTCACTTTTAGCTCGAACGGCTGAATGGATTTCCACGAAACTTGGCAAAATTGTAGGGACTGGTAGCCCGATGTGCCTTTGCTATGTCTCAAGATATATGCTCCAGTGGTTTTTACGAAAATTAACTTTGAAAAATATATATTGGGCTACATTGGCCTATATATATGTTGGAGCCCAAATGTAGCCCAATGTAGCCCAATGAAGCCCAATGAAGCCCAATGTAGCCCAATGTAGCCCAAAGATGGCCGCCAGAGACAAAAAAAACAAATGTAGCCCAAATATCAGCCAGATGTAGCCCAACTATAGCCCAGTGACAGAATGACCAATCAGCTTCGCAAACCTCCGTTACGCGAAGCGGAGCGCTGTTACAGATATATATCTTTTTTTGAACGTTAATTTCTCAAAATCCACTGGAGCACATATATTGAGACCTAGCAAAGGCACATCGGGCTACCAGTCCCTAATATTTTACCAAGTTTCGTGCAAATCCATTCAGCCGTTCGATTATTATTATTATTATTTTTTTTTTGCCCCGCGGGGCCCTTTTAAAACCTCCACATCAAACCTAGGGGGTCAGCGAGGATCTACTATGCCCCCTTATGGTCATTTGCCCCTTCTCTTTGGCCTCCTCTTGTCTCTCGATCCTACCGAGAGACAAGATGGCGGCCGCTACGGACTGTTTGGAATGTTTACAGACGCCGGAGAACCAATCAGCTTCGCTTCACAAAGCTCCGTTGCGCGAAAAGTACGCGTACTGGAGCGCTGCCCGGTCCGCTGTTACAGATATATATCTTTTTTTAAACGTTAATTTCTCAAAATCCACTGTAGCACATATATTGAGACCTACAAAAGGCACATCGGGCTACCAGTCCCTACAATTTTGCCAAGTTTCGTGCAAATCCATTCAGCCGTTCGGGCTAAAAGTGAGGCCAACCGCCCTATGGAAAACTCAATGTTAAAAACACGTTTTGGGACCCCCCTTTTTTCTCGACCCCCCCTGGACGAACCCCCCCCCAATTTTCAGGGGCTGCTCAGAAACAAAATGTGCCATTTTCCTGAAAATTTCAGCCAATTCCGTCCACAAACGCCAAAGTTATTAGACATAGAATTTTCAAAAATCCCATAGAGAAAAAATCCTAACTATATATACCTACTGGCGACCGCCAGTAGGTAATATATATTACCTAGTAGGTATATATAGTTAGGATCGATTTCCATAGGGAAATCGCAACATTCTATTTGGAATAACTTTGGCGCCGGTTGAGCAATCAGGCTGAATCTTTCAGCAACTTTGCCTCGCGGCTCTCCACTCCTTCCCTGAAAGTTTGGGGGGGATTCGTCAAGCGGGGGCTGAGATAAAAGGGGGGTCCCAAAACGTGTTTTCCCCATGTTAATTTCCATAGGGCGGTCTGTCGCAGTTTTAGCTGGAACGGCTGAATGGATTTTCACCAAACTTGGCAAAATTGTAGGGACTGGTAGCCTGATGTGCCTTTGCTATGTCTCAAGATATGTGCTCCAGTGGATTTTGAGTAATTTAGGTTTTAAAATTTTTTATATATCTGTAAGCGCGCCCCGGTACGCGTACTGGGGAGTGCTCCGGGCGCGCCACGCGACTTGCGCACGGCAAGCTGATTGGCTCTCGGGTGTCTGTAAACATTCGAAACAGTCAGCAGCGGCCGCCATCTTGTGTCTCGGTGGGATTGAGATACAAGAGGTGGCAAAAATCAAAGGGGGAAATGAGCAAAAGGGGGCAGGGTACACCCCCCCTGACCCCCTAGGTTTGATGTGGGGGCCATAAAAGGGTCCCGTGGGACAAAAAAAAAATTTGATTTTCGCGGGGGGAGCGTCCGGTACGCGCAGCGGGGAGCATACCAGGGAGCGTACTTAGGTGAAAAATAGTGAAAATAATAGTGTAAAATAATCATTTTGAGTAATTACAGGTAGAGTAGCACTGAAAAGAGCTTTTGGGTTCTGTGGTTGTTTTAGGTACCTAGAAGTGTGTCCCACACACACCCGCATGCACACAACCCCACACCCACACACCCACACACTCCCCACACACACTTCACACATGCACACTTCCACCCACAGTCAAACACCCCACACCCCCACATCGACACCTTACATATCCACACCCACACCCACATCCCACACACCCACACTCAAACACACACCTCACCCCCCTTACACCACACACACACACACACATGCACATACACACAAATATCTCACAGACACACCCCACACATCCCCCCCACATCCCCCCCACACTCACAGAGACAACTCACAGACACATCTACACATCTCACACATACATACACATCCTACACATATACCTCCCACACCCACACACACCTCACACACACCTCACACACCCACACTCCCACTTACACTCAAACACCCCACACAGTCACACCCACACACACACCTTACATACCCATATCCCCACCCACATCCATATACCCCACATACCTATACACCTCATCCCCCCTAGACACACACACACACACACACATACACACCTCACAGACACCCCCCGCACATCCCCCACACACACCTCCCTCATGTCTACACATGGGGAAAACTAAGTGAAACACTAAAATAATAATTTAAAGTGCTTAGAGGTAGGGTATCTCTGAATAGATTTGTTGTGTTGTTTGGGTGTTTTAAGTACCAACATGTAGGTACCAATGCTGAGTCTTAAAGTCAATGTACACCGTCTCCTCTGTAGATAATTTGCATGTTGTTACAGAAGTTATTGTGGTATATGGAATCTATACCATAGTCTGTCAGGGAAGTAGAAACAACATGGAGGCAGGAGATGAAAAAGAGATGTCAAATACACATTGGAGATAATATAGTGAGAGAAAGGAAGTAACTATGAGCAAAATTATTATGTAACAGAAATACGTTGCACAGTATACTATAAGTCTGAGTTTATATTATAATCAATTTGGTACTAGTTTATGAATTACATATAATAATGAATAATGTCTCGAACAATTTTTGATTATTAAATATACATTTATTTTTCTGATTCTTTTTCAAAATTTAATAGAACGTCTAACATTTGACTGTCCGAAATGTCTTCTTTTTGACTGAACATAACTTCCAACATTTGACTGTCAGAAACGTCCTCATATTGAATTAAGAAATCCACAAATTCTACACATTGTAGAAGTTCATAGTCCCGTGATTCATCCATGAATTCCAAGTCAATGGGTTCAATGATTTCCTCATATTCAACTTCTTTTGATCCCTATTCTTTAATTCACTTAAACTCTGTTCCTTTGCTTCTTTACTCATTCTCTTTTTCTTCCACTGCTTTATTTCCTTAACCCTCAGTTTCCTTCCTTTGCTTTTTCCCTCATTCCTTTTCAATTACTTACTTACTCCACTCCTTCCACTCCTTTTGTCAGTCCCTCTGTTCTCACAGTTCCTCACTCCTTTTCACTCAGTCCGTCTTTCTAACACCAACTGTCACTGTCTCTTCACTCTTTTACTAGTTGTTCTTTATGCTTTCTCTCTGTAGTTCAAGCACACTATCTTATTTTCATTTTTTTGCTGCTTCAATTATTCTTTTTCTATCACTTCTTCTTTCTGTTTTTTCTCTTTGTCATTCCACATGTTTTAATCCTATTTACTTTCACTCACTGTTTTTTTAACACCTTCTCTCAGGGTTGTTGTTTTAGTCCGGTTCTATCCCTACCTCTTACTCCACATCCTTTACTCTCTTTCTTTTTAATTTGAAGATTCATTCACATTCTCCAAGTAACTCTTGTTTAATATTCTTACACTCTTTTTTTCCTTCACTTCCTTTTCTGTTTTCTTTTTCTCAATTATTCCCTCTTATAACTTTTCTTTGTATAATTATCTATTATACAGTATCTCTGTGTTACTCCCTCTAGCTGTCTTTCTTTTAACATTATTATCTCTGTCTCCTTCCCTTATATTGACTCTATTTTTTTTTCATTTTTTTTTTGGTTCGCTTCCGGTTCGCGTACCGGCGCGCGAACCAGGAAGCGAATCAAAAAAAAAAGAAATTGCAAGAGTGCTAAACATTTTAACAATTTTTTATAAATGGGAGGTAGTTCTGAAAAGAACTTTTTTTTATTGTTTTTGTTCTTTTATATTTTTTTTATTATTTTTCTGAACATTTTTTTTTTTTTGAATTTTTTTAACAATTTTAAATTTTTTGCTGTTTTTTGGAGGGGGAACAACGAAAAACAGGCATTAGAAACGGCTCAACAGGAGCAAAAAAAATCACTTTTTGGGGCGTTTTGAGCACTTGTGATTTTCATATGCTCTGTTCATTAAAATCACACTCATCTCCCCGTAGCAAAGTAGTCCCCCACAATATCTACACACTAGCTTGATGTGTTGAAAATTGCTCTGGATATTGGGGACCGTCTCCCTCGCCTCTGGTCCCGAAAGACTTTCCTGTGTTGAGGTGGTGGCCACAGGAGTTCGTGGGTTTTCACGGAGGTCACGCAGCTCAGCCACACTGTAATTTATTGGATGCCACCTTTCCATGTGGCGATGCATAGTGTAGTTCCCATAACTATATTTTTTATCTGTGCCTCGGGACAGAACTCTTTTGCAGATCAGGCATGTCACATGACGGGCATTTACTTTTTTTTGGCCTTCAGGGAATGTAAAAAATTGCCAAATGAAATTGTCCTTGTGGTGGGATTTCCGGGGCTGTTCAGGCAAGAATACTCTCTCATGTACCTCCTCTTCCTCTTCTTCCTCCTCTTCCTCAGGGTTGGGAAGGAACTGGGTAGGTGGTGCTTCCTTCCTTGGAGGTGGTGGTGGTGGTGGAGGTGCACCAGCTGCAGCTACTATTGAAGCCATCTCCTAATAATGAAAATAGGTCTTCCTCTCACAAAGTTGAAAGTCAGAGTGAGAAAAAAGGTGGGGGCTTTCATCATTTGAATTTGAATTTGAATTTGAAGGGATTTATATAGCGCTCATACACCTGGCGGTTTCTTGGCGCTCACTGATGACAGCTACTCAGTCGGTCGGAACAGGGGAACGGTAAAGGGATTCAGGATGGGAAGGCTTGGGTAAAGAGGAAAGTCTTGAGATTTCTGCGGAAGAGAGGGTATTGGGAAAAAAAATGTTCTAAACCAATGAAAAGTGTTATTTTTAGGTCACATGACCTAGCCTTACATCATTAGGAAACCAAAAGTGAAATGAACCAATAAAAAGTTTTATTAACAAGTCACATGACTTGTTACGCTTACGTTACGCGTCCCGATACGCACCCGGAGCGCTACCGGAGTGCTGCGCTTCGCGCCTCGGTTCACGCTCCGGTGCACTTCCGGGTGCGCTAACGCGGCGCGTCATAAGACGCATTACGCGGCAACGCGATACGTCGCGCTTACGCGACGCGTCACAATGTTGTTTTCTAACGCGGCAGTTGCGCTAACGGAACGTTTACCGGTTCGCGGACCGGGTCGCGGCACCAAATTGAGCTAACGGGAAGCTACCCGGTGCGCGGACCGGTAGCGAAACCAAAAAAAAAAAATAAAAAAATATATACATAAAAAAATTATATTAAAAACATATAAAATATCTTTTTCCTTTAAAAGAAGAATACATTTTACAGCTTTTGATATTTGCTATTAAAAAACCATTGAAATTCACTGAAAAAACCATAGGTTATAGACCATATATAGTTAGGAATTAGCATTTACAAAACCTTGAAAATTCACTGAAAAAACCATAGGTTATAGACCATATATAGTTAGGAATTAGCATTTATAAAACCTTATTTTACTCACACAAAACCATTGAAATTCGCATATATAGTTAGTTGCACTAACTATATATTTCGCGCACCCGCAATCCACTGCTGATGATGTCACATATTACATCATTCATGACATGGTCAGTGACATCACTGATGACATCACTGATGACATCTCAAATGACATCACTGATGACATCACTGATGACATCTCATTTGACATCACTGATCATATCACTGATGATATCATTGATGTGATAATACGATGCACCTCCTCACACTAATATAACCTTAATATAACCTAGGTCTACACACACATCCACTCATTCACCCATACAATCACTCATACATACAGTCACTCATCAATACAATACTATCATAAGCACTTATACACCTATAGAGACACTCACACACTTTCACTCATCCATGGAGTTTCTCACACACCTAGTCAGTCATGCAAAGAATCAATCACACTCCCATTTCCTCATCTATACAGTTATACACACAACACCTTACTTATTCAAACATATACTAACACATACTTACTCTCTTAAACAATCACTGATACAAGTACACATTGATCCATACAGCCACTTGCATAATCACTGGCTCTCATGTATAGGAATGTATATATACCAACTCTCACATGCACTGTGTTTTACATATGTACTTACTTGGACATGTAGCACTGAGATATACATTCACTCACCAACACACCAATGCACACAGTAAACCGCCCATACAGCTGTTTCCACACCTCCCAGTCACCCACACACAGACACAGTCTCATATACAAATACTTGGGCAACCAATCAATGACCCATATAGCCACTCATATAGCTACTGATCAACACATACAGCATCTTACACAACAGCAGACATAATGATGCACACATTCAGACAGTTTAGTCACTAACCCATGCATTCAATAAGACACATTTAATCACTCACTCACTCATACAGTCAGTCACGCACTTACTAAATCCTTCATCCAGACACTTATACATCTACTCATTCTTCAATATGTAAAACATATTTAAACTTTACAGAAACACACAGTCACTGGATGATGTCATCAGTGATGTCATCAGTGATGTCATTTGAGATGTCATCAGTGATGTCATCAGTGATGTCACTGACCATGTCATGAATGATGTAATATGTGACATCATCAGCAGTGGATTTCCGGTGCGCGAAATATATAGTTAGTGCAACTAACTATATATGCGAATTTCAATGGTTTTGTGTGAGTAAAATAAGGTTTTATAAATGCTAATTCCTAACTATATATGGTCTATAACCTATGTTTTATTCAGTGAATTTTCAAGGTTTTGTAAATGCTAATTCCTAACTATATATGGTCTATAACCTATGTTTTTTTCAGTGAATATATATATATATATGAGGTACGTAGCGCTCCCGAAGTTTAGCCAGCACAACAATGACAGCCAATCAGCAAAACAGGAACAGCGAGACCCAAGGATGGTGCAAATGTTCTTTATTTAAATTTTAGCCCAGCACCAGTCCGCCATGACGCGTTTCGGCTAGAGATAGCCTTGATCACACGACAATATATATATATATATATATATATATATATATATGTATGAGCCAATATAAGCGTTCATTAATCATGAATAGACTTCACACATATAGGATTCATCTAAAAATGCACATTAACTACCCTAAGTCCTTGATTACACGAGGAAAATATCTACCATTTATCTCACACAATATTACAATCTATGTTCTAATATCTTAATGTTAATACAACAACATATTATATATGGATGCAGATTAACCATATTTATAAAGTTGTGTTCTATCAGGGGCTAGGGAGCCAAGCAGCAAGCTCAGGCTGCTGGTCAGGGGCCTGGAAGCTGCTCCTCAATTCAGAATCTTCCTGTCAGTGGGTCAAAACAATTGTCAGAATGCACGCTCATCCAATCATTGGCCTCTCTGCAGAGCGCAGAGCAATGATCTTATATTCCAGTTGCAATTGGTTTTCAGTGCAAATCTGTGAAGAGGGTGCACAGGTGTCAAAATACTGACAAGGCGAAAGTAAAAGAAAATTCAGTGCTTACTGGTGAGTGTGTGCGTAGTATGGTGGGGTAAAGTGAAAGAGATGCGAGGAAGTGCATTAGGAGATAAGTGAAAAGAGGGTGCTGAAGAGGAAAGAGATGAGGTGTAAGATATGCAGATGGATGACGTGGTGTGAAAAATGTCCACACAGGTAATTCAGGGGCCCATTGCACCCAACTTATGTTATTCATTTACTGTCCAAACATGGGGTCCCCTGTTTCCATCAGCGTCCATAACACTATTGCACTGCACTTTGCAGCTGCACAGTGAGCATTAATCCTACGGCAGAGCATCTGTGACGTCATACTGCGTTTTAGTTAAAGCGTATGCAGTAAAATAATGTATATGCTAAGATTTGTAGCTTTTTTAATGCTAGTCTCTTACTCCTTTCAGTCCTCACTTCATGGTTGATATTCTTAGAAGAAGTCTCATTCCATCTCTTATTTTGTTCTTTTTATTTAGTTCTCCTTCACAGTCTCTCTTTCACGTGGGTCTTTTCTTAGTGCTCTGCAGCAGTTTCAATGGTGTGAAAATGGCCCCTTCGAGGTACTGTCTGTCACCAGATGCTGCCAAGTTTATTGTTTCTGCAGCGACTTCAACATGTCACAGGGAGGGAAGCAGGTCAGTTCAGATATTTTACGCTTTACATTAAAATGAGCCCCATTGATCTGTATGAATGAAATTAAGAAATAAAATGTGGCCTATTTACACATTCCATACAATATTAAATGTTTGGAGTTGATTAATATCACTGACAATGAAAAGACTCAAACTCCAAATTTTCTTTACCGAAAACTACCACCCTTTCTATTAAACCATGCGGTAATTGTGAGTGGCCCTACTTTTGAGATGCACTCCCCTACAGTGAATCGCAGCAGTACCAGCTTCTGGGGCTAGATCCAGGGAGGAAGGAGGGATGGCCAGGATGGGATGCTGTGCAGAGCCCACAGAGAAGGAAGGATGCTGTGCAGAGCTGTGGCGGCTGGTGACATTTGAAAGTGGTGAGGCGTTAAAGATGCGGCGGCGCACTGCGGGGAGCGAGCATAGCGAGCGAGCTTGATCGTATCAAGGATGTTTTGGGGGGTTCCACCGCCTTGAAAATTTTGAGAAAAGAGCGGCCAAATGGCATTTACAAGGACATTTCATAAAGCAAGAATGTTAATAAAGCAATTGGGAAGGTGTAGCAATTACATCAATATATAGATTGTGTATGATGGTATAATGTAGGTTGCTGCTTATCAATATAACCACAGATCTTCATTACAGACTTTGAGATGAATAACAATCCAGAGTACCTCAGATATTTCTTTATTTATTGATGCCCATTTATACAGCTTGCTTCTCAGCCATTTCTTTGTGAGCTTCCAAGCATGTACTGTGGCGGCTGGATATTGCTTATCCCTAACGTGGCACGCTTAACCCCCAGGCACTTCTCATGCTCCGTGGTCATCTTGGTGCAATCTGTAGGATGGAAACCACTCTGGTGATTTTAACTAGCCTCATACTTTTCTACTTCACCTATGCTTATGCACAGCTACAAGGTCACTGTGACACGGTTTGAGCAGTCTCTGCCATACATGTACAGCATCAAGACACTTCACACATAGGCCACATTGAACTCACACACTTTCTCTGCATCCCTACTCTAGCATCTGTTGGTCACTCCTTTTAACTACAAACCATGCCAAGGCGCAGCAGCATAACTCTGTTCATCTCACACATCGAACCCCTGCCCACATAAGCCACATACCATTCTATACCCACCACTCCAAAGGAGCAGTGCGCAGCATGTCCGCAAGTGCGCTTTGTCTCATTGTTTTGAGGCTGGAGCACTATATAAAAGCAACTACAATACAATAGCTCGTACAGGCCGGCAATGCAGCTCAGTTCTGCAGCCTTCCTGGAGCTATACAAATTTTGCTTAAACTCAGTCACACACAAATACAACACGCAACACACACAGACAGACACACCCTTCCCCAACGCATTTAAATCCTGACCAGCAAACAACACGCCCTCTTCCAACAATACTAGGACTCACTCAGCTCTGCTAAGCACCTCTTTCTTGGCCTGGTGCACAAACCATGATATGGTGATGGGACACACGTCATTATGCTGTGCTCTTTCTCTCTGCCCACACGAACCACTGCCAAATGTACCTTAGTTCTGATGTACAGCAGCAGTTGTATTCGGTAGCACCTAGGTCATCCTGGCAGTTGGCAGGGGTCCTTATTCTAATATGGCGTGGCCTGGGTGCTAACCTGATGTTCCAACTTTAGCCGCTTATGACCTCACCTAGACATAAAGCGCCAGCCGAGGGTTTAAGGGAGAGAGCAGCTGGCGGCGGAACAATGTCACACACAAGCACGTAGAACAGCAAGAGCACCTCCTTCAAACCATCAAGATCATGCCATGTTGCCTGGGTGTCGGCTGGCATCTAAAGTGCACAGGCTTGAACTGTCGAACGCAGATAACCAGACTACTGACTATCTCAATCTCCAAGTCTGACTCTAGTGTAGAGTACTGGTCGACTCCGAGTCATCAAATTGATCAGTTCTTCAACTTTTTGTGATCGAATGAGAGAAATCAATCAAGGATGAGGCCTGCAGCGGTCAGAAGGGACAAATACACGCACCCAAGCATGAGCAGTAGCACTGAACACGAAGTGTGCTCTGACTCACTCACGGCTCCGACGTCACGCTTGCTCCCACCCTGAGGGGGAGGCACTGACAGGCAGGCAGCAACAGGCTGGCTGAACAGCCCAGCAACGTAAAAATGGCCAATCGCTGCATGGCTTCACAAGAAGCCATACAGTGATTGGTCATACACCATGTTAGTGCCACCCAATTGCGGCGCCTCATGCACAACAATACTCAGGACTGCAGAGAAGCCTGGCAAACCTGTGCGTCTCAGCCAATCCAGACGCTGCTCCAGCAGTGTTGGGGATTGGTTGTGACAATATCGCAACCATACCAGGCGCACAGCTGATAATTACGTTATTTCCCCCTTTGCAAAAATTCTTCTAATTCAATTTTGGTGCTTGATTCTCATGTTTATTCTGAGACCTTATTGCACATGAATTACTCCAAATTATATGTTGATACAATTTCTTTGTTAAACATAGTGTATTTCATTACACATAGTGCATGTTTGAAAGAAATTTATTTTAACAATTATCATAGTGCACTCATGACAATTAATCGGCGATTGCTGATTTAGTTGGCCCGATGCATTTCGGGACCAGCGTCCCTTCTTCGGGGGCCTCTGTGGAAGAAATAATATGCCTATTACTTTCTATTTACATTATAGCCACTACTCAGTTTTGAGCGCCACGCTCCTTTCTTACAGTCAATTAATGTCTTTAAGTACATTAAAACTTACAATGCAGAAAGACACATGATAAATTCACGGTGAATTGCTTTGCAACATGAAAAAATGAACGGAATGAAAAATTTTTTTGTGTTATACATATTGATTACTTAATGTACATTTCTAGTAGCAGTGCATGCAGTTTTGTCAATGCATCAGTTTCTCACGTAGTAAACAGAGCTCACTCACGTGTGTATTGCAACCGTTTGGAATGGACCTCACTGTTTGCAAAAAAGACGCTCAGCCATTACTCTGTAATGAAATGAAAAACAATGTCCATAAGGGACTATGTGGTGTCACAATCATGATTGGTTTGGAGACCCAGTGAAATGAAAAGTTACCTGCACTTTAAGATTGCACGGACGATGTGTCTGAAAAAATAATAATGGGGAACCCGTATTAAAAACCAATCTAATGAAAACGCTGTAACGAAATGTTGCCTAATGCGGAGAGAAAGTGTGCTTACCCGTAGTTCAATGGAACGCTTTCGTAAAAGATCCTGCTTGGCCGTGCCTCGCGGTCATTGTGAAATTGATCCCCGGTGTATTTAAAATTACGCGATAACTAACTAGCACGGAAATCGAAAACGGACTATTTATCAAATGCTCAATGTTCCGGCCATGTTAAACGGGAGTGATTGCGGCGTGCATATCTGTAAATACACTATAGTCCAAAGTTAGACTTAACTCCGCATGAGAAGTGGAAAAATAACGATTGAAAGGAGAAAATCTCCGAAGAATATTCTAAATAGTTTACTATTAATTTGTTGTTAGGTTGCTAGTTCTGCCTGTCATAGTCATAAAGCAAGGCATGCTGGACGTATCGAATAATCAACAGGGGAAACTGTTGAAGCGGTCAACTAATTGTCGGCCATATTCAAGTGGAGTTAAGGTGGAGGATAAAACCCCGACGTTAATGTGAATGCTGATATTTAGTAGATGCAAATCTAAAGGCCTCCGTAAAAAAATCGTAAGCCCTGGATTAGCGAAGCTCATGTCTTCTAAAGCAAATCTAGAGAAAGTTGCCTGCAGGTAACTGTGTAAGTGAAAGAAAAAATGCTAATGTGGTAATATTCATGTGGATGCAGTGTTGTGAAGACCAAACATTAACTCTTGTGCGAGCTTGACAATACATTGTGATTCCTATAGTCTACCATCCAAAAAGTTTTGCGATTTATCGCCTACATTAATGGTTCAACAAATGTATACACATTCACAGTATCCTGATTATTGACAGTTTAGATTAAATTCTATTTGCACAATCAGAGAAAACATCCTAAATCCAGTTTGTCATTCAGACCCATCGGTTCCATCGTTTGAAATTTTTTAATTAACATGATTTCCCTTTGGGATAACAGTTTCTGACTGTTCATACCTTCTCTTTGCTCAATTTTTTCTAAAACCATGAAACGTACTTGAGAGATGTTGTGGTTGTGGGTTATCCAATGGGCTGCCAGATTAGATTTCATGTTTTTATTGCGTATCATGCTTTTGTGTTCTCCTATCCTTATTTTCAACTTTCTCTCTGTTTTGCCTATGTACATTAGGCCACATGGACATTTTATGCAATATAGTACGAAATTCGAATTGCAATCGGCTGTGAGTTTGAGTTTGATTTTTTCTCCAGTCCTTGGATGGGTTACAAAATCCTGTTGCATGACATTATTACAGTGAACACAGTTATTGCATTTGCGCATCCCCTTGTGATTGATATTGTCTGGCTTAGTCGCCTTTTTTAAGTGTTCTTGTATGTTGCGACTTCTGGTGTATGCGAATAGCGGTTTGGACTCAAAAATGTTATGAAAATCCTCATCGTTTTCTAAGAGTTCCCACCTTTTGCTGATGATTTTCCTTATGTTAATTGCTCGTGTTGAGAACTTGGATACAAACACACTACGGTTGGTATTAGTGGTTTTGTTTTTGCTTATCAACAGGTTTTCACGATTGATTGCTTTGATTCGTGTTTCTGCTTTTTCTATACAAGTGATAGGATAACCACGTTCCATAAATCTTTTCTTTAATCTTTGCATGTCCTCATCATGTGCTTCTGGAGTCGAGCAGATTCTTTTACTCCGTATCATTTGAGAAAACGGCAAATTTTCAATGAGTTTAGGAGAGTGAAAGCTCTGATATGATAGAGTGTTGTTTCTGTCAGTTGGTTTCACATAAGTTTTAGTGGTGAATGTTTCTTCTTTTTTTGTGATTTTTACATCCAGAAATGTTATTTCTGTAGGACTGATTGAATGTGTGAACTGGATTCTCGCATTTTTTTCGTTGAGTTTCTTTATGTTTTGTTCCAAGTTTTCACAAGAATCATCCCAAATTAGAACGATGTCGTCAATGAAGCGTTTATATAGAATCAAATGATCGGACCATTTGTTGTCTGAGAGAATGTGCAATTCCTCAAATTGTGCCATAAAGATATTCGCGTAGGTGGGCGCTCCTCCAAAACCCATGCTGGTTCCACTTATTTGTAGAAAGAAGTCATCTTTGTACTTAAAATAGCTGTGTTGGAGACAGAATGTCAAAAGCTCTAGTAATAGAATTTGATTGGCGCCAATGTTCTCCATTTGTAATAATGCCCATTCTGTCGCTTCAATGCCTTCTTTGAGGGGTATCGACGTGTATAGAGAAGTCACGTCGATAGTGCATAGGATCCAATGTTGACTGTTGTTGAGGTCCAAGTTGTTGAGTTGATTCAAAAAATCAGTAGTATCTCTAATAGTGGTTTTCCAGTTTAGAACAAATTTTTGAAGAAAGAAGTCAATATATGTACCCAATGGTTCAAATAGCGAGCCTACACCTGAGACGATGGGCCTGAAGGGAGGATCATATAAGTTCTTATGTACTTTGGGTAGCATGTACAAATGCGGTCTCTTTGGGTTTTGTTTAGATAGAAATTGCTCTGTTTTGGTGGAAATCCAGTCCATGTCTTTAGCATGATTCAGAATTTGTCCCAGGGTTGACATTATTTCTTGAGTTGGATCCTTTTCCAAACGCAAATAAGTAGTTTCATCAGCGAGATGTTCCATAACTTTCTTGTTGTAGTACTCAGTGTTCATTATAATAAGGGCTCCCCCAGCAGTGCCAGGATTGGCTTGAGCAGGGATACTCTCAATCATTAGGAGACCGGGGGTGCGGCATGAAAGAGCCCTCGCTCTCCTAATGCGCAGCCTAGTGCGCATGTTCGGGCTGGTCGGAAAAATGATCAGCCCAAAACGGAACATGCGCACTCTTGCTGTGCGCTAGACCACACTTCCGATCATCGTGATGTCAGTCACCATGATGACGGCGACTTCACTGAACCTGCTGACCCGCCCCTTTCAAAGCTGCTGACTCCTGACTGCCTCGGGCGAGGCCTGGTAGCCGGCCGGCCCCGGATTGATGTAAAGTAAGTTGTTAGTGACGGGTGCGACTTGTGAATGGGGCCTCAATGTATTAGTGGCGCAACGTCCCAGTGCCCTGATGGACGCACCGCCACTGGTGCAGAGCCCTGGGAGGAGAGAGGGATGGCCAGGATGGGATGCTGTGCAGAGCCCAGGGACAAGGAAGGATGCTGTGCAGAGCCCTGGGAGGAGGGAGGGATGGCCAGGATGCTGTACAGAGCTGATAGAGGAGGGAGGGACGGCCAGGATGCTGCGCAGAGCCAAAGGAGAAGGGAGGGACAGTCAGGATTCTGTGTAGAGCCGAGAGAGGAGGGAGGGACGGCCAGGATGGGATGCTCCACAGGGAGGAAGGAAGGACGGCCAGGATGGGATGCTATACAGAGCCCAGGGGAAAGGGAGGGACGGCCAGGAGGGTATGCTGCGCAGAGCCCGGGGAGAAGGGATGGACGACTAGGATGGGATGCTGTGCAGAGGCCAGGGAGAAGGAAGGATGCTGCACAGAGCCCAGGGTGGAGGGAGGGATGGCCAGGATGCTGTGCAGAGCCCAGGGAGGAGAAAGGGTTGACCAGGGTGGGATGCTGTGCAGAGCCCAAGGAGAAGGGCGGGACACATGGGCCTTGGAGAGAAGAGAGGGAAGGAAGGCACATGTCAATGCATGTTGTTCTGAGCATGGGAACGACATACTCTGTGGAGTCATATAACACATCTCTGTTGTTTATAAACTAGTGAGCAGCGTTGGTGGTGTTGCCCCCTCTTTCCGGTTCCTTCAGCTTCAGCAGTCTTACAGTGAAGGCCTCGAAATTATGCATTTTACCACCTCACACACAAGAGGCCGGCTGCAAGAAATCCCTCATCAGTTTCTCTCTTGACGTTTTACTCCTGTGGGGGCCGAGCTTGTCAAGTTATTTCTATTTTTCTGCCATGTCTGTAGGCTCTGGGTTCACTTCAACTATGACTCATTCATCACTGCTGACGCACAATAGTTCTTACACTGAGTGTTCATAGGTTTTTGCTAAGGTCCCATATGGTCTAGCGGTTAGGGTTCCAGGTTTTCAACCAGGTGGCCTGGGTTTGACTCCCGGTATGGGAAGATATGTTTTTATTTCATATTTGCGCATTTCTCTTCCAGTCTCTACAAAGCTTGCACTAACACCTATTTTTCCAAAGAGTTTCTTTCATTTTCCCCCCTGCTAGCTCTGGTTTGGGCCACCCCCGGTGGGAGCACTATTAAAAGACACGTCAGTGAAAAGGAAGCTGCACTCTCACCGCGGTGTTACCACAAGAAGGCTCCTGTTCATTTCCTGCACGGCCAACAGCATTTGTAAAACTACATATCCTGGTTTTTCTCACTGTTGGTTTACACTACTTCTCGCTTTAGGACAGTGCAACCAGTGCCACTGCACCGGGCGACGAGCTCCGGATACCCTGTTTTCTTAAAATTATCTTTTGGTCTTAAAAGCACCTGCTGCAGAATCAGAGTTCCCCATGCACCCAGTATGCTCAGGCAGTAATAAACATTTCAAGATAATTCTGTTGATTAATCTGCCTGCAGTAAAGAGATCTGAGGTTTATCTAGTCAAAGTTTTGACCCATCATAATATTGAGTAGAGGGTTAATGTGCCAACGGCAAAGCATGTGTAAGTGCAGAACACCGAATCATACCTTTTTGTGGATAGCTCAGTAGGTTACTGCTATTGTCGAACAGATCTTTGCAGCTTTCAGTTCATACATTACAAACCTTCCCATGTAGCCCAACCGTGAGCCTTCGATAGCTCAGTTGGTAGAGCGGAGGACTGTAGTGGAGAGTCTGTCATCCTTAGGTCGCTGGTTCTAATCTGGTTTGAAAGACTTTTGCAAACTCTTCACTTTTTTCCTCTGCTTTGCAATAGAAGGCGCCTCTTTCTCAGCTACCACACACCTTGGCTTTTCCTGCCTACCCTTCACCTTTACAATCCAGCTCTCTTCTCCGGCCTGTCTCCCATCCCCCTCCCTGTGTGCAGCCCCCCCGCTCCAATCCCCCCTCATCAGACAGAGCCGGGGGGCCCCTGGGCTGAAGAGCCGGGCCGGGGCCCCCTCTGGAGCAGCCCTGGGAGCTGGTTGTGGTGACTCTGGCAGCAGGTGATGCTGCTGAGAGGGTCTGCTGGGAGGTGAGAGGGAGGAGTGTGTGTGTTTGTGTGTATGGTGGGAGGGAGTGTGTGAGTTTGTTGAGCTTGTGGCCCCCTGTGTTGGCGTTGAGGAGCTGGGAAATGAGAGATTAGGCACACACAAAACAGGGCGCCTTGAAGGGCACAATAAGGAGCTGCTCAGCAAGAGAGAGCACATCGGTTCCTCATTAGTATAGTGGTCAGAATCCCCGCCTGTCACGCGGGAGATTCCCCGATGGGGAAGATGTGTATGTTATAGTCAGCCTATATTTTCAAAGCATGACGATTGAACATCTATTTTAAATGTAATCTATAAGGTGACACTGATGCTAATGAGCACTGACGCTTTTCATTAATGACCTCATCTCATCCAAGTAAAATATTTACTAATGCACTCGCATACCTTTTAAGATCGATCACAGGCAATTTTTAAGTGAGACACTTTTTGGGAAGGAGTTTAGCCTTTTCATTTTAAGCTTCTGTGCACTTTCTTGAACAACAGAAACATGTAATGGAGACTTATTTTTTACATAAAAAAAAAAGGGGCATATTACCAAGCAATAGCGATAATTATCGCTATTGCTTGGTTAGAGACAAAATTTTACCGCTGAGCTGCGGCGAATTTATCGCAGATAAACCTTGGTATTACCAAGGTTTATCGCAAATGCTATAAAAAACGGCCGCAATGCATGAATATCGCTGAAAAGTCAGCGATATTCATGCATTATCGTGCAAATGCTCTTAGCCATGTTATCCACCTCCCATTGGATAACATGGCTAAGAACTGCTCAGGGCAGGTGTTAGCTTTTGGAGATATTCGCGCTTAGCGCGAATATCTCCAAAAGTTGGTAATAGGAGATAGCGATGTTAGCGACTGTTTCCAGTCGCTAACATCTTGGCACGCCCACTTTGCATGTCATTAGTGATAAATATCACTGACATGCAAAGTGGGGCCCAAGATGGTCGCTATCTCCTACTAGCTGTCGCTAACTGGTGTTAGCGACAGCTAGGTAATAGGGAGATAATTTTATCTCCGCTTTCTTGGCTTTTAAAGCCAAAAAAGAGGAGATAACCCCCTTGATAATATGCCCCTCTGTTCTATATATTAAACAAAATGCATTTAACTGGTGTTTTTTTTCACGCTAAATAAATGAACTGATGGGGCGGGCTCTGACTGAGTGTTTAATCCAAAGTCAAAACTTTTTTATCTTTATAAACTTAATGGTTTCGAACTTACAGGCACATTATGAAAGTAAAAGTACCACTGACACGAAAGTGCGCGCAACGCCTTCCTAATCACAGATCTTATATTCTCAAGATCCAGGCATTACTGCCAATATCAGGTGAGGTTATTGCAGTGTATTCTGGGACTTGTTGTCCTGTTTCTAACTGCAGCTCACAAAATGGAGGTGAATGTTTTGAGGTTCACCCAACAAACCCTTAAGGGACCTGGATAGGAGGAAGAAGGGGGCTCAGGCTTGCATGGGGGTGTTTGAGCCGGGTTCTGCGTCCTAAACTTACTCTGCAACCCCTGCCCGATGTTTTTTTTTGCCTGTTTTGCGAGTGTGGCGGGGAGAAAATCATTAGCCAATTATACATTACCATTGCCCATGACGCTAAAGGAACACAGACTACCAATCCAGATTTTAATATATTTATGATAAAGCCAGGAAAAGTTGGACATATAAACACCTCAGAACAAGAGTGTAAAGATACATGGGCACTAATACAAAACCAAATCTACAAATAACATTTAGATGATGTAACATGCACAAATAAACAATTATGGATTCAGAAATGATTATAGATATCACATCAAGAGCTTTCTTTATTGACAATCCGTAAACCACAGCATCAAGAAACACTACTAACATGATATCCCTACTTAACAGTTTCCCAGGCAAGACCCCAAAAAGGTGTCAGCACGTGAAGACTTCCTAAGAAGTACACTCACGTTAAATGGGTCAAGTAACGTAAAGCTTCAGAGCGTGTTCTAAGATGCTCTCCTCTCTCCAGGTAAGGCAGAAGTCCCCGGACTCTATCCCTGGCCCCAATACAAAAGTCGAAAATCACACCTCCCAAATGCATCACATGATCGCCTCATCCAGTTGGACACCTCCTTGTAGGTAACTTTCCATGAAGTAATAGCAGTTCTAGGCTCTTGTTCGATGACCTTGGTTCCCAGGCCTTTCCAGACATGAAAGACATCCTCCTACATTATCAGCACCACTTATTCAAAGGCATCCTTTCCTCCCACGTCTGTCTAACTCCTGAAACAAAGAAGCTATCCTAACTAACGAGGACACATCCTTGCACCTGCAACAGAAATGTGAAAAATAAAACATTCCTCAAGCATATGAATTCTAATTAAGACTTCAACATGAGAGTGAACAAGGAGAAACAGAACTGAGGTCTACCGAGTTCGGCTAATATAAGAACAGTGCACACATTTAAATATGAATATATATATATATATATATATATATATATATATATATGAGCCGTTAATATAAGTGTTCATTAATCATGGATACACTTCACACATATAGGATTCATCTAAAAATGCACATTAACTACGCTAGGTCCTTGATTACACAATCAAAATATCTAACACTTCTCTCACACAAAATTACAATCTATGTTCTAATATCTTAATGTTAATACAACAAGAGATTATATATGGATGCAGACTAACCATAATTATAATGCACCCCTACAAATGGATGAGCAAAGTTGCACTCTATCGGGGGTTAGGGAGCCAATCGGCAAGCTCAGGCTGCCGGTCAGGGGCCTGGAAGCTGCTCCTCAATTCAGAATCTTCCTGTCAGTGGGTCAAATAAATTGTCAGAATACACGCTCATCCAATCCTTGGCCTCTCTGCAGAGCGCAGAGCGCAGAGCAATGATCTTGTATTCCAGTGGCATTTGTATTTCAATGCAAACCTGTGAAGAAGGTGCACAGGTTTCAAAATACTGACAAGTCGAAAGTAAAAGAAAATTCAGTGCTTACTGATGAGTGTGTGCGAAGTATGTTGGGATAAAGTGAAAGAGATGCGAGGAAGTGCATTAGGAGATAAGTGAAAAGAGGGTGCTGAAGAGGAAAGAGATGAGGTGTAAGATATGCAGATGGATGACGTGGCGTGAAAAAGGGCACATATGTCCACAAAGGTGTTTAAGGGGCCCATTGCACCCAACTTATGTTTTTCATTTACTGTCCAAACATGGGGTCCCCTGTTTCCATCAGCGTCCATAACACTATTGCACTCCACTTTGCAGCTGCACAGTGAGCATCAATCCTACGGCAGAGCATCCGTGACATCATAATGCGTTTTAGTTCAAGCGTATGCAGTCAAATAATGTATATGCTAAGACTTGTAGCTTATTTAATGCTTGTCTCTTGATATTCTTAGCAAAGTATCATTCCATCTTTTAGTTTGTTCTTTTTATTTAGTTCTCCTTCACAGTCTCTCTTTCAGGCGGGTCTTTTTTCATTGCTCTGCAGCAGTTTCACTGGTGTGAAAATGGCCCCTTCGAGGCACTGTCTGTCATCATATACTGCCACGTTTATTGTTTCTTCAGCGACTTCAACATGTCACAGGGAGCAAATCAGGTCAGTTGTTGGTGTCACTTGTTAATTGATATTTTACGCTTTAGATTAAAATGAGTCCCATTGATCTGAATGAAAGAAATTAAGAAAAAAAACGTGGTCTATTTATAGATTCCATAATATAATACATTTTTGATGGTTGATTAAAATCGCCGACAATGAATAGACTTGAACTCTTAATCTGTTCTGAAAACGAACGCCCTTTCTATTAAACCATGT
Organism: Lissotriton helveticus; assembly: GCF_964261635.1. Taxonomy (NCBI): domain Eukaryota; kingdom Metazoa; phylum Chordata; class Amphibia; order Caudata; family Salamandridae; genus Lissotriton; species Lissotriton helveticus. Next base: position 348,171,063 of record NC_136058.1, read on the forward strand.
GGTAATTGTGAGCGGCCCTACTTTTGAGATGTACTCCCCTACAGTGAATCGCAGCAGTACCAGCTTCTGGGGCTAGATCCAGGGAGGAAGGAGGGATGGCCAGGATGGGCTGCTGTGCAGAGCCCAGGGAAATGGAAGGATGCTGTGCAGAGCTGTGGCGGCTGGTGAGATTTGAAAGTGATGAGGCGTAAAAGTTGCGGCCGGCGCACTTTGGCAGGCGAGCATAGCGAGCGAGCCTGATCGTATCAAGGGGGTTTTGGGGTGTTCCCCCCCTTGAAAAGTTTGAAAAAAGAGCTGCCAAATGGTGCATTTTTAAGGACATTTCATAAAGCAAGAATGTAAATAAAGCAATTGGGAAAGAGTAGCAATCACATCAATATAGAAATTTTGTATGATAATATAATGTAGGTTGCTGCTTATCAATATAACCACAGATCTTCATTACAGACTTTGCGATAAATAACAATCCTGAGTACCTCACATATTTCTTTATTTATTGATGCCCATTTATGCAGCTTGCTTCTCTGCCATTTCTGTGTGAGCTTCAAAGCATATACTATGGCGACTGGATATTGCTTTTCCCTAACGTGGCACGCTTAACCACCAGGCACTATCCATGCTCCATGGTCAACGTGGTGCAATCTGTAGGATGGAATCTGGTGATTTTAAGTAGCCTCATACTTTTCTACTGCACCCATGCTTATGCACAGCTACAAGGTCACTGTTACACGGTTTGAGCAGTCTCTGCCATACATGTACAGCATCAAGAAACTTCACACATAGGCCACATTGGACTCACACACTTTCTCTCCATCCCTACTTTAGCATCTGTTGGTCACTCCTTTTAACTTCAATCCATGCCAAGGCGCAGCATCAAAACACAAGAGGACAAGAAGGCCCTTTTTCATGCATCCAATGTAGATTTCAGGCCTCCCACAATGGTATTTGTATCGGAGATATTACAAGGAGGACACCAGCGTCTAAGGGCTGGAAAAGTTTCCTCCTGAACATACGTTCCTTACCAAAACACCATCTTGAGGTTTGGAACCTTATTCACACAATTAATCCTGAAATTAGCTTTTTAACCGAGACATGGCTAAAACCACACACTACTCCTGCCATAACATCAGGAATCCCCGCAGGATATATAAAATCTTAAGGCTCGACCGCCTGAACAAAATTGGTGGTGGCATAGCATTGTGTATAAAGAAGGTCTAAAGGTATCTATAATTGAACAGATTAGATGTCCCACGATGGAAATTATGATTTTTAAGATTAACTCGGGCCCCAAAGAGCATTGGAAGGGAGCACTAGTATATCGCCCTCCTGGGCCAAGTACGGGATTTACGCTGGCCTTAACTGAGCTACTGGCACATCACTTTAAAGCTAAAGAAAACTTCCTTCTTCTAGGGGATTTTAATTATCACGTAGATCCCCATAATCACCCCGAGACATTGTCTTTGCTCTCTGACCTCTCCCTTCTAGGATTTAAGATACAGAATAGTGGCTCCACCCACAGAGGAGGTCACACTCTAGATCTAATTTGTTCCAATTGCCCCAAGATATATTGTTGCCCCCCGACCAGAGTAAGCTGGTCAGACCACTGCATGATTGAATTTTCCCTACCTGGCTTAGTCAAACCTACTAAACAACCCCCTGCCCCACCCACAGGGTTATACTAGATGAGATGCAGAAAGTATGGAAAGAGCCACCCATTTTAGCGACAGACACTGTAGAATCAGCCCTATCTAAATACAACACAGCTCTTATTGAAGTGGCGGATCTGTTAGCCCCATACTGAAGAAAGTCGGAAAAATCATTCAGAAGCATTGTCTTCCTATCATAAAAATATAAGGTTAGCCAGGAAGAACTGTCTTGCCTCACAGCTGGCAGAAGCAGGCAACTCCTCTAAAGAGTTATTTAAGATCCTACAGACCTTTGTAAAACCTTCGGCCTGTGAGAGCCCTGATGAGTTCTCCCAAACTCTATGTAATGACATCTCCCTATTTTTTTTAAATAAAATGGAGGCAATTTATGAGAAAATCACTAAAGCTAATAACTCAAAAGATAGTGCTATAGGTACCTTGGCACATCTTTGTACATATAAGGATACAATGACTGTCTTTCCTGAAGCCAGCCAAAGTGACAGCCTGTCCCTGATAGGCCTCATTAAAACGGGATCCCCTCTGGATTTTCTCCCAGCTAAAAGGACTGCTACACTAGGCAACCTACTTTGCCCCATGATCCAAACAATTATGAATCTCTCCTTTAAAGAGGGACTAATACCTCAAGAATGGAAAAAAGCGGTAGTAAATCCCATTCGTAAAAACACGACCATGCCATGGACAGACCTATCCAATCTTCGCCTCATCTCCCTTCTGCCATACCTAAGCAAGCTGACCGAGAAGCATGTGAACACTCATCTGTCTAATTTCATCGAGGCATCAGGAGGTCTGGACTACTTTCAATCTGGGTTCAGACCCAACTACAGCACTGAATCAGCGCTCCTTTCTGTGACAGATAACATCAAGATGGCACAGGACAGAGGGGGCTCTATGATTCTGGTGCTGTTAGACCTGTCTGCTGCCTTCGACACTGTGTCACATGAGATTCTTCTCGAACGTTTGCAAAGGGTGGGGATTGGAGGTATGGCGCTGTCCTGGCTGGAGGGTTTTCTCACCGGTCGCTCACAAAGTGTCAGCTTGGGCTCCTATCATTCTACAAATAGGAAGCTTACAAAAGGGGTCCCGCAGGGCTCATGCCTAAGCCCCACGTTATTTAATGTGTATGTGGCCCCCCTTGCTGACATTGTGAGACACTACGGATTTACTCCAGTGTCGTATGCCGATGACACTCAGCTGCTATTTCCCTTCCAGACCCTCACTCCGGCAATTAAAAACTCTTTTGCCGAGGGCATGAGAGCAGTGTCCAATTGGATGGCCTCTAATTGCCTACAGTGTAACGTGGGCAAGACTGAGGTCATGCTTTTTGGAAAAGCTAATCTCCTCTGGTGACCAGATTGGTGGCCACTGGACCTTGGACCCGTCCCATGCCCCAAGCCATCAGTGAAGAATCTTGGAGTGCGATTGGATCAGGGACTAGTATTAAAAGAACATGCGAACTTGGTGGCCTGATCTTGCTTTCGGACAATCGGACTTCTGAGACGAGTGTTTCCATTTCTATCAGACATCTACAGAAAGACCCTTGTCCAGGCCCTTGTAATAATCCGGCTAGATTACTGCAATGGCCTTTTTATATCTGCCAATGAAGATGTGCTTAGCTGACTGCAAGTGGCACAAAACACCGCGGCAAGACTGGTCCTCAATGTTCCGCCAAAAACTCCATCTCATCCACTACTGGAAGAACTTCATTGGTTGCCCATTCGACAACGAATTAAGTTTAAGATCTGCTGTATCATACATAAAAGTATCTTGGGCACAAGTCCCCAATATCTGACCGAAAAATTCATGACCTATATTCCTGAACTCCTTCTACGCTCTAGCAGCCAACTCCTGCTAAAAATTCCTTCAATTAGGAAGGCTAGGCAGGGTGGTAGAGCACTTTCATACATAGGGCCTACCCTCTGGAACAAACTCCCTTTTAATCTGAGACTTAACTCCAACTACCTCTCCTTCAGGAAAACAGTGAAGACACACCTATTCTCGGCAGCATAGTCTTTGGCACTTTCAAATGTTCGGTTTTGTACCAATGGTGGACTAAGCGTGGAGATACCCCTCTGGGGGTCGAGTCCTGCGCTATATAAGCACCTAAATAAATAAATAAACTCTGTTCATCTCACACATCAAACCCATGCCCATATAAGCAACATACCAATCTATGCCAACCACTCCAAAGGAGCAGTGTGCAGCATGTCCGCAAGTGCGCTTTGTCACATCAACACAAGGCTGGCGCACTTTATAAAAGCAACTACAATACAATAGCTCGTACAGGCTGGCAATACAGCTCAGTTCTGCATCCTTCCTGGAGCCATACCAATTTGGCTCGCACTCAGTCACACACAAATACAACACACACAGACAGACACCCAATTCATTTAAATCATGACCAGTAAACAACACGCCCTCTTCCAACAACACTAGGACTCATTCAGCTCTGTCTATGCACCTTTTTCTTGACCTGGAGCACAAACTGTGATATGGTGATGGGACACACATCATTATGTTGTACTCTTTCTCTCTGCCCACGCAAACCACTACCAAATGTACCTCGGTTCTGATGTACAGCAGCGGTTTTATTCAGTAGCACCTAGGTCATCCTGGCAGTTGGCATGGGTCCTTATTCTAATGTGGCGCTGAAGGCCTGGGTGCTAACCCGATGTTCTCACAATAGCCTTTATACCCTCACCTAGACATGAAAGCACCAGCTGAGGGTTTAAGGGAGGGAGCAGCTTGTGGCAGAACAATGTCGCACACAAGGTATATGCAAGAGCACCCCCTTCAAACCGTCAAGATTTCGCCATGTTGCCTGGGTGCAATTCCAGTGGCGGCATGGAATGACACCCAGGCAACATGTATTTACCTGTATTTACCACTCTGCGTAGCAATGATGATATGCATGTATTTATTTAATCATTTTATACAACATTACAATATGCACATTGTACAGCTCAGACTGTCAGTACTCACTATCTGAATCTCCGAGTCTGACTTTAGTGTGCACTACTGGTCGCCGTCGAGTCACAGACTTGATCAGATCTTCAAATTTACATGGTCGAATGAGAGAAATGAATCAAGGCTGAGGCCCCCGATGGTCGGGAGAGACAAATACATGCACCTGAGCACAAGCAGTAGCACTGAACACGAGGTGTGCTCTGACTCACTTGAGGCTCCGATGTCACGCTCGCTCCCAACCTGAGGGTGGGGTGGGGCACTGACAGGCAGGTAGCAACAGGCTGGCTGAACAGCCCAGCATCGTAGAAATAATAATAATAATAATAATAATAATAATCCACATTTGTAAAGCGCACAATCACCCGTTAGGGTCTCTAGGCACTGGGGGCCGTCGGGAAGATTAAGCAAGCTATTGCCCAGAGTCACATGGTGCTGGGCTAACCTGCCGCCGGAGCCGGGGATTGAACCGTGATCCCCAGATTCCAGCGTCAGTCGCCCTGGCCGCGGCGCCACACCTCTTCCTGACTTGCTTCACAAAAAGCCATACAGTGATTGGTCATACACCGTGTTAGTGCCACCCACTTGCGGCGCCTCATGCACAACAATGCTCAGGACTGCAGAGAGGCCTGGCAAACGTGTGCGTCTCAGCCAATCCAGATGCTCCTCCAGCAGAGCCAGGATTGGCTTGAGCAGGGATACTCGCCTCTCCTTAGGAGACCGTGGGACGCGGCATGAAAAAGCCCTCGCTCTCCTAATGTGCAGCCTAGTGCGCATGTTCGGGTTGGTCGGAAAAATGATCATCCCAAAACCGAATATGCGCACTCTTGCTGTGCGCTAGACCACCCTTGCGATCATCGTTATGTCAGTCATCATGATGACGACGACTCCACTGAACCTGCTGCCCCGCCCCTTCAAAACTGCTAACTCCTGAATGCATCGGGTGTGGCCCAGTGGCCGGCTGTGCCGGGATTCATTTATTAGTGACGGCGTGCAACTTGTGAATGGGGTCTCAATATATTAGTGGGGCAACACCCCAGTGCCCTAATGGACGCACCGCCACTGGTGCAGAGCCCTGGGAGGAGGGAGGGATGGCCAGGATACTGTGCAGAGCCCAGGGACAAGGAAGGATGCTGTGCAGAACCCTGGGAGGAGGGAGGAATGGCCTGGATGCTGTGCAGAGCACAGGGAGGAGGGAGGGACGGCCAGGATGGTGAGCAGAGCGCAGGGAGGAGGGAGGGACGGCCAGGATGGTATACTGCGCAGAGCCCGGGGAGAAGGAAGAATGCTGTGCAGAACGCAGGGAGAAGGGAAGGGTGTCCAGGATGGGATACTGCACAGGGAGGAGGGAGGGACGGCCAGGATGCTGCGAAGAGCCAGGGAGAAGGAAGGGGCACATGGGCCTTGGAGAGAAGAGAGGGAAGGGAGGCTCGCCCGATGCGCGTTATTCTGAGCATGGGAACTGCATCCTCTGTGGAGTCATATGACACACGTCTGTTGTTTATAAACTAGTGAGAAGCGTTGCTGATGTTACCCTCTCTTTCCGGTTCCATCAGGTTCAGCAGTCTTACAGTGAAGGCTTCGAATCTGTGCATTTTACTCCCTCACGCACAGGTACCAAGAGGCCGGCTGAAAGAAACCCCTCATCAGTTTCATTCTTGACGTTTTACTCCTGTGGGGGCCGAGCTTGTCAAGTTATTTCTATTTTTATGCCGTGTCTGTAGGCTCTGGGTTCACGTCAACTATGACTCATTCATCACTGCTGACGCACAATAGTTCTTACACTGAGTGTTCATAGGTTTTGCTAAGCTCCCATATGGTCTAGCGGTTAGGATTCCAGGTTTTCAACCAGGTGGCCCGGGTTTGACTCCCGGTATGGAAAGATATGTTTTTATTTCATATTTGCGCATTTCTCTTCTAGTCTCTACAAAGCTTGTAGCAACACCTATTTTTCCAAAGAGTTTCTTTCATTTCTTTCATTTCCCTCCACCCCCCCCCCCCCCCCCCCCCCTAGCACTGGTTTCAGCCACCCTTGGCGGGAGCACTATTAAAAGACACGTCAGTGAAAAGGAAGCTGCACTCTCACCGCGGTGTTACCACAAGAAGGCTCCTGTTCATTTCCTGCACCGCCAATAGCACTTGCAAAACTACATATCCTGTTTTTTTCTCACTGTTGGTTTACACTCCTTCTCGCTTTAGGGCAGTGCAACCAGTGCCACTGCACCGGGCGACGAGCTCCGGATTCCCTGGTTTTTAAAATTATCTTTTGGGCTTAAAAGCACCTGCTGCAGAATCAGAGTTCCCCATGCACCCAGTATGCTCAGGCAGTAATAAAGATTTCAAGATAATTCTGTTGATTAATCTGCCTGCAGTAAAGAGATCTGAGGTTTATCTAGTCAAAGGTTTGACCCATCATAATATTGAGTAGAGGGTTAATGTGCCTAATGTGCCTCCGGCAAAGCATGTGTAAGTGCAGATCACAGAATCATACTTTTTGTGGATAGCTCAGTGGGTTACTGCTATTGTTGCACAGATCCTTTTGCAGCTTTCAGTTTATACATTACAACCCTTCCCATATAGCACAGTGATCTATTGACTCAAAGAGCTTCGGCAAACTGTAAGGTACAAGTTAGAACCTCATGTCCTTTCCTAGTCTTTGATTATCCTAAGTTTGCTAAAAAACTGTTTTGTTTGAGTAATATATATTCTTATTAATAAAGCCAACCTCAACTACTGTGTTTAAATCCTGAATTTGTGCTTCTCCAGACCAAGCACTCTTAAAGCATACTGCCCACCACTATAGATGGCATGACTCCTAAACCTTGTATTCATCATTGCTTATATAACGTTCTCCATACATACCCACTTGTATGATTCATTGTTGCAGAGACGTCACTTTGGGAGTGCTATAGAGAGAGAGACGGTGCAGGGATAGGACAAGTCTCACACACTGCAGTGATTGTTGTGGAGTAGTTTACAGTCTCATGTAATATTTAACTCCCTAAAGACCTCTATTAACTCCCTTTTAATCACAAAATGTAAGAAATAAACAGAGTGTTTGATAAGACTGGTTGCTTTGCTCATGCCTCTGAGTCTGACACTGCTCTCTTAATATTCTATTTGACTTCTTAGCCAAAAATGGCCATCCCTTGCATTTTCACCTCTCTCTTCTCTGTTTCACTTGTTTTTGCACCTGGCTTGGGGGCAGAGTTGCGTTGGTGTGAAACATGACATAATTGAGTGCTGAAGCAGGGAGGATGAATCCACCCCTGCAGGGGAGTGCTTATATCTGTGATCACTTTGGAGGGGTGCTCATTCCATACAAGCGCTCTCTTAAATCCTGATGCTCAACCTCTGATAGCTCCAAAAATGTTCATTACTCCAAGGCATTTTTACACTGAATGTAAAAAAACACCAGCCTTATATACTTTTTTTCACCAACTCCATAGCGACGCAGGGAGCCTGAACCTTGGCAGGGCGGTCAGTGCTTCTGGTGCGAGGCTTCTAGATTAAATACCAACAATCTTCCTTTACCTTCAAAAGAACGCACTGACACTGGTAATGTTGCTTCGAAATTCCTTTTATTGGTGGAACAACATGGAGGCAAAGAGGCTCACTGTTCCCAACGTTTCTGCTCACCAGAGCCTTGATCACGGGAGGCAGTCTCTCTGACATTTGAGTTGCCCACGTGATTTACCTTTTAAACACGCAGGCCGTATTCTATTGCAGAGTGTGCAAAGGAAAACTTTCACGACATTTTAATACCTGCCTTGAAACCCCCTCTTGCCTCTGATTTCTTCAACAGAAGGGATGTGACGCGATATTTACTGCGCTTGCCAGAGATGGCCCTGCTACATGAAGTGATCCAGATTTTGGGCTGGCACCACGCTGTTCACGGCGTCCTACAGGATCAAGGGATCGATATATCCGGTGTCAGCTAGTGTCTTCAGGCCGGCATGGGTGGACTGAGGTATTTTAGCTCCATTGGGCGCCACTGGGACATTTTAATAAAGCGAGTTACCTGCCTTGAAACCCCCTCTGGCCTCTGATTTCTTCAACGGAAGGGATGTGACGCGATCAGGGCACGAGTCGGGGTACCACGCGGGTGGACGGCATACCCCCACTTATTTTTGAGGTTTTTCCAGGGTGGACGCCGTCCACCCTGCTCAATCAAAACGCCGTCCACCCTTTTCCATCAAAACCGCGTCCATCCTTGCCTGCTGCCTGACCTGCCTCCGCCTCCCACTCCAGACTTCCCTGCTCGAGACTCCACTGCCGGCCTCAGCTGCTGCCTGCCCTGCTCGAGACTCCTCTCCTGGCCTCAGCTGCTGCCTGCCCTGCTCGAGACTCCTCTCCCGGCCTCGCCTGCTGCCTGCTCGTAGATCGAGTGTGAAACTAAGTTATGCTAAAAACATGTACGAAGCGATTAACATTATGGCCTTTAACTCGTCCCAATCAGGAACTACTCTGTTGCTCTGAAAATAAACAGTTTGAATGTTGAACTTGGCGGGGGTGGAGGGGGGGAGGAGGGGAGGGGTGCGATCACAAGGTAGAAAGAGCTAAACATTATTAAGACTGTGAGGAGAACAGGGCGACGTGGGAAAATAGGTCATCGCTGTCAAGCAATAGGGTAACTGTCTCAGATCTTGGAGATACACATAGATGGGTGCATTGATCTTATGTGGTGCATAGCGCGTTCTTCTTGGGAGAGATCTCTCGGATAGAGTTGTTTTTAGGTCTTTCTGAAGTGAGTGTCAATTCTCTGCTAAGGGGTGCTTGCAGAATCCCCTGGCCTATTCTCTATGCAGCACATGGCTCTTGGTGCCAGCCCACCTGAGAACGTTCTAGTCCATGAAGCCAGGGAAGGTGGAACTTTGGACTTCAAGTGGGGATGCACTTTGCTATGAGTAGGGCCAGGTTAGCCAGTCTCTTGTTACATCCTTAATGTGACAACCTTAAAGGCCTGGGTGGTCCTGTCGTACCATTTCTTAGTTGTGTACACCATGGACAGATAATGTTTGCATTAATCACAAAGACCAGGTGAAGTATTTTTTCGTGAAAAAAGGAAAGTGAAGTGTCATGGTTCGAGACACAAAGAAACATGTTTTCCCTTTTGTTTTGTGGCACTAAAGACGTGCTGTATAAGTGAACTGGTCGCCGGAAACCCACAGCTTAAGAAACATACTTCATGCACCCTCTAAGGGATCATGTTAAAAGTTTGTCTTTCTCGTGCAAGTAGTCTTATTGCATCATGTGATGGGAAAATATACAAACTTTACTTGATCCCAGTTCAAATTCGCATTCCAGTCCGAAGTGCCAAAGCCTGCGGGTGTACCGAAAACAAACTCTTGGGACGCTCACATTGTAATCGGACATAGTCTAGTCTCCACTAGACCAATAAAATACTAAGCACGAATGTTCTCATGAAACTATGTTACTCCAGATATGGGGGGTAGAGCTTTGAAACCTTTAGCAGAACGCAAAGCTAGTGGGACACCTCAATGCTTAAATCAAGTGCAGCACAGGTATGTTCATAGAAAGACAGACCTAAAAAGGAAACGCTGAGATTTCCCTGAAAATCTGGGTTGCATCTATGCGCCACAACTGGCTTGTTTTGGTATGACCATACTAAAGGCTACACCCATGACATCTCCTAGGCCAGAGGAAGTCACCTGGAGGGGCTGAGACAACTAGGCTCTTATTGGACTTGTGCACAATAGAGGGCAGTGTTAAAAACTGTGCAGTTCTATTCCCGAGGCTCATTATGTAATCTGCCTATTCGGGAGATGACCAAATAAATGTAGACAGTAGACAGTAAACACATTGTTTTCTGTCTGTATTTATCTGTAAACTGCTAATTCCTTCATACAGGGACCTTAAGTCACAGGCTTAAGTACCAAGCAGCTTCAATTGTTAAATCTTGCAATATATGCAAATGATAGATCTGCCTTACATGTGATGTCACGTCCTGTCATGATGTCACTTCCTGTCGTGATGTCACTTCCTGTGACCATGCCTACCTTGGAGAGTCCCCCCACTTCTTTTTTTAGGACTTGTGCCCTGGACGCGATATATATATATATATATATATATATATATATATATATATATATATATATATATATATATATATATATTACCTACTGGCAGTCGCCAGTAGGTAGTTATAGTTAGGACCTATTTTCTATAGGAAATCTGCAACATTCTATTTGGAATAACTTTGGCGCCGGTTGACGAATCTTCGCTAAATATTCAAAACTGGTGGGGCGCTCCAGTCTGCTCCTATCCTGAAAGTCTTCGGTTGATTCGTGAAGCAGGGGCTGAGAAAAAAGTGGGGTCCCAAAACGTGTTTTCTCCATGCAATTTTCCATAGGTACCATTCATCATGGCTACAGCCTGAACGGCTGAGCGGAATTACACCAAATTTGGCAAAGTTGTAGTCCTTGGTTCTGACTCGTGCCTTTTGCTTATATGGTGTAAATTTGTTCAGTAGTTCCTGCGAAAATGACAATTAAAAGTACATATATATCTATGGACTTGGTGGATGCGCTCATCTTTCGCGGACTATACGCGCACCATCCCGATAACGCGCTGAATGCTGATTGGCTGTGAAGTGGTTGTCAAAATTCGAAACCAGGAAGTGTTGGCAGCCATTTTGTGCCTTGGTAGAAGCGAGGATCTAGAAATTAGTGGAACAGGTGTTCAAAATGTATAAAGTGGGCAGGTAAGGAATATTTTGACCCTCTAGACATGCTTTTTTTTGGGGGGAAAAACGGAGAAATGTGCATTGATCTTCCGTAAAAAAATGAAAATGAAGCGTGGGCTCCTGTGCTTGTTTAAAAATTAGCTACCTTGGAAGGACAAATCCCGTGGTCTAAAATATTGAATTTGAAGCGGGGCAGAGAAAATAGGGGGGCCCCAAAACGTGTTTTCCCCATGCAATTTTCCATTCATTGCGGTTACAGCCCGAACGGCTGAACGGAATTATATTAAATTTGGCAAAGAGGTAGTCCTCGGTTCAGACTTGTGCATTTTGGTTAAATGGTGTAAATACGTTCAGTAGTTTCTGAGAAAATTACAAGTAAAAATACATATATATCTATGGCCTCAGTGGATGCGTGTATCTTACATGCACCCTAAGTGCACCGTCCCGATCACGCGCTGAATGCTAATTGGTTGTCAAGTGTTTGTCAACATTCGAAACCAGGAAGTGTTGGCAGCCATTTTGTGCCTCGGTAGCAGCGAGGATGTAGAAATAAGTGGAACAAGTGTTCCAAATGTATAACAGGGGCAGGTAAGAAATATTTTGACCCTCTAGACCTGCTTAGGGGGTCCCACAAGGACCCCTATTGCCCAAAAAAGATATATTTTTTAAATGGAGAAATATGCGGTGGGTGCATGGATCCTCCGTAAAAAAAATAAAAACTAAGCGCGTGCTCCTGTGCTTGTTAAAAAATGTGCTACCTGGGATGGTCAAATCCCGGGGTCTAAAATACTACATTTGATGGTGGTTCAGAGGGGCCTGTAGCCCAGGGACCGATTTTCTTCGGTGTTACAAAATAAATGGGTAAGGGAGCTCAAAGGTCCGGGTACGCCCGGGGATTACCACCCTTTTTATATTTTGGGAGGGGGGGCCGCGTGGTCTCCATTCTGGAGCAGTCGAAGGTCTTGGGGAACACCACCCCCCAGGAGTGGCTCTTGATGTGTCTTGGGGTGCCTAACTCCAGGACATGGCTGTTTGCTATGGCAGAGCGGGAGTCGAGGTTCCCGCTCTGTGATAGCAAACTTGAGGGCATTTTTACACGTGCCATTTCACCGCAATTTTTTAGAAAAAGCCAAAAATGCGGTGAAAATTATATTGCCCTATTTACTAGGTAACGCTAAGATGCATTAATGCATGTTAGCAGCCGGTTTGCTAAGGGCTCGCCTCGTATCTTCAATGAGTTGCAATGTGGGTGCTCTCGGTGGCAAGGTAGGTGTTTCTATGAGAATATAGAAAGGAAGAGGGAGGTATGACAAACGCGTTGTATTTACAAGGCGGCCCTGGATTTGAGGACCGATAGCTAAACTCTCGCTAATTGCGGTTTATATCGGATCCTAACATCTGTTGTGAAGTAGACTTAAGCATGTTTAATATGCGAGGTGTATTGATATGTTGAGTCCACAGTTTTATATTAACAAGGTTTTCACTTGCGAACATAAATTATCGCTGTATTTCTCGTGATATTGAGGGCAAATTTACAAGGATAGTGTTAAAATTATCGTCTCTTTAGCGTTAGAAAAGAGTCCTTAAAGCGGCCATAATGGTTTAATAATAGGCTTTTGAGAATTAGTGAGATTTCCAATAGAAGTCCAGGTTTACATCAGAAACTTTTAACGCTGTCCTTGATAATATGCCCCCAAATTTGCTATGGCAGGGCGAGACCCTCGGCTCTCACTCTTGCATAGCAAACAGCAATGTTGAAGAAATCTTCGGGTAAGATACAAAGGATTTTGATGTCCATTAGCAACATTTTAGTTGTAGTTTGCTGCAGTGAAAACGGCGACAATTTTAACCCCGTCCTTGTAAATATACCCCTAAGTTTTGTAATGTCAACAATCCTGTCTCCCATTTAAATAGGCACGAAGTATTTAGTGAAGTACATTGTGAATTGTGAAGCTACACTGTCTAATTGTGATCGATAAAGAATTCGAGGAGTTGTGTACTTCTTTTGCTCGTAATGTGCTTAGGGGCAGATTTACAAGTCCCCTGTGCCACTATTGCATCACTTTTAACATGGGAAAGGTGACGCGAAAGTGGAGCAAGGGGCTTGTAAATGTGCTACACAGTGTTCTGTCTTAGTTTGCTTTCCTCTCTGTCATGTAGAGGATCCTGGGTAAATATAACGGTTTCTGTGCAGCCAGTGCCTTTCAACCCTACCACCAAACTGCTTAGTGCCTGTTACCATAGTAACAGTTCATGGAACACTTAAGTGAGCGCACAGGTTACAAGTTCACCATACAATGTTGCTAATCCAAACAGTTACTGTGCTGAATTTTTTAAATTTTTCCATAGGAACAGTTAATGGCAGCAACAGACTCTGGTAAAGAGCTGGTAAAGAGTTAGCCTCAGTGTTTTAATTCTAGTTATAAACATCATTTCTATTTTTATTTGTTTAATGTTTTCTAAGTATATGATTATCACACTAAATAATAGTGAAATGTCAGAAAAAGAAGACGCATATACATTTTTTAAATTAACTTTTATTAAAACAACAATAAATAACTAGAAACATAACTTTAAGATAATAATATAATAAATAACTAGAAACATAACTTTAACATAACAACGTAATAAACAAAATGTGAGATGGACTCTAATGGAACGAGGGTAGGTAACCTGCAAAACAAAAATGAAAATAAGTGCTTGAAATTAGATCGATGTGACTGAATGAGGTCAAAGATCACAAATTAAGGTAATACTTGGCAATATTTTGTTATTTGCATGTCTGCAGTGTGCCTTATACATTCCACCTCTCTTATAGGGTCGCATTAGAAGAGGTGTCTGTAGGGAAGTGCCTACTGGGTTAGATTTGCAGTATAGATCAATAGGTCTTTAAAATGATTCAGAGATGAGACAAAATTAGGTGAGAGATCACGTTATTATGCAGGACAATATCGATTATATTTCTAACGCATTTAATTGGAGGCATTGTGTATCTAGGCCGCTCTGCTTACCTTGTGTAAACACTGTGGCCAACAGAGTTCACAACTTGATTTTTGCTTTGGTTCTACACTGCAGATAGTATTAAATTCAGCCTTGATTTATTTGTCAGCAGAGTGGACAGCAGCGTCCATAACTTGAAAAGAGAAAGAGAAACAATGTGAGAGAGAGGGAGAGAAAGAGAGAAAAAACTATGTTAAAAGTGTGAGAGAGAGAAAGTCAAGTCAAGTCAAGTTAAAATGTATATAGCGCACTACATACCCAGAGGGTCTCAAGGCGCTTGAGGAAGGGGGGGGAGGTTTACTTATCGAAAATCCAGGTTTTAAGCTGTTTTCTGAAGGCTAGGTGGTTTTGAGTGAGGCGGAGGTGGATGGGAAGGGAATTCCAGGTTTTGGCCGCTAAGAAGGAGAAGGATCTTCCCCCCCATGGTGGCTTTGTGGATGCGCAGGACGGCGGCGAGGGCTTGGTTGGACGATCGCAGCTGGCGGGTGGGGGTGTAAAAGGAAAGGCGCGTGTTGAGGCAATCTGGTCCAAGTTCGTAGAGGGCTTTGTGTGCGTGGGTGAGGAGACGGAACGTTATCCTTTTGTTGAAGGGGAGCCAGTGCAGGTCTTTCAGGTGGCCGGAGATGTGGTCTTTGCGAGGGATGTCTAGTATGAGTCTGGCTGAAGCATTTTGGATGCGTTGGAGTTTTTTCTGCAGTTTTGCGGTGGTGCCGGCGCATAGGGTGTTTCCGTAGTCTAGACGGCTAGTAATCAGTGCGTGGGTGACCGTTTTTCTTGTTTCGGTGGGGATCCAGCGAAATGTTTTTTTGAGCATGCGTAGGATGTTGAAGCAAGATGATGAGACGGCATTGACTTGTCTGGTCATCGAGAGTGAGGAGTCCAGGATGATGCCCAGGTTCCGTGCGTGGTCAGTCGGTATAGGGGCTTTTCCTAGGGCCGTAGGCCACCAAGAGTTGTTCCAGGTGGAAGGGGATGCACCTAAGATGAGGACTTCCGTTTTGTCCGAGTTCAGTTTCAGACGGCTGTGCTTCATCCATTCTGCTACTTCTTTCATCCCTTCATGTAGGTTGGTTTTGGCAGTGTTTGGGTCTTTGGTGAGTGAGAGGATCAGCTGAGTGTCATCAGCGTAGGAGATGATGTTGAGGTTGTGTTGACGTGCGATGGTTGCGAGGGGGCTCATGTACACGTTGAAGAGGGTGGGGCTAAGTGATGATCCTTGCGGGACGCCGCAGATGACTTCGGAGGCTTCTGATTTAAACGGGGGGAGCCGGACTCTCTGAGTTCTTCCAGCGAGGAACGAGATGATCCAGTCCAAAGCTTTTCCTTGAATTCCGATGTTTCTGAGGCGTTGTATCAGGGTGCTATGGCAGACTGTGTCGAAGGCAGCAGAGAGGTCAAGGAGGATAAGGGCGACTGTGTCTCCGTTGTCCAGTAGAGTTCGGATGTCGTCTGTTGCTGCGATGAGGGCGGTCTCTGTGCTGTGTTTGGCTCGGAAGCCAGACTGTGAGGAGTCAAGTGATTTGTTGGTTTCGAGGAAGGCGGCGAGTTGGTTGTTGATGGCTTTCTCAATGACTTTGGCTGGGAATGGGAGGAGCAAGATGGGGCGGTAGTTTTTGAGTTTGGTGGGGTCAGCTGTGGGTTTCTTCAGAAGGGCGCTGAGTTCGGCGTGTTTCCAGCTTTCTGGGAATGTGGCTGAGTTGAGGGAGCAATTGATGACGTCTCGGAGTTCGTTTGAAACGCTGGGAGATCGGCTGTTTTTCTGGTGCGTGAATTACCTGCCTGAAATCTAAAACTGCAGCGCACTGAGGCAATCGCCAGGACTTTTGTGCCTACAGCGCTATTTGGCAGCGCTATTTGGCAGCGCTTGAACCAGCGCTTGAACCACCACTGCTCGCGTTTCCCGCTTCGCGGGAAACACTCGCTGCGGGGGGCTTGTTGGCCACAAGGAGGTCTGAAAACACCAGCGCCCACAAGGCACCAGGGCTTGGTGAACCTCCCTGCCACGCCCCCCTCACCTGCAATATATCGAGTGATTTGACTGCAGAAGAGCGGAGTTCGTTTGAAACGCTGGGAGATCGGCTGTTTTTCTGGTGCGTGAATTACCTGCCTGAAATCTAAAACTGCAGCGCACTGAGGCAATCGCCAGGACTTTTGTGCCTACAGCGCTATTTGGCAGCGCTTGAATTACCTGCCTGAAATCTAAAACTGCAGCGCACTGAGGCAATCGCCAGGACTTTTGTGCCTACAGCGCTATTTGGCAGCGCTTGAACCACCACTGCTCGCGTTTCCCGCTTCGCGGGAAACACTCGCTGCGGGGGGCTTGTTGGCCACAAGGAGGTCTGAAAACACCAGCGCCCACAAGGCACCAGGGCTTGGTGAACCTCCCTGCCACGCCCCCCTCACCTGCAATATATCGAGTGATTTGACTGCAGAAGAGCGGAGTTCGTTTGAAACGCTGGGAGATCGGCTGTTTTTCTGGTGCGTGAATTACCTGCCTGAAATCTAAAACTGCAGCGCACTGAGGCAATCGCCAGGACTTTTGTGCCTACAGCGCTATTTGGCAGCGCTTGAACCACCACTGCTCGCGTTTCCCGCTTCGCGGGAAACACTCGCTGCGGGGGGCTTGTTGGCCACAAGGAGGTCTGAAAACACCAGCGCCCACAAGGCACCAGGGCTTGGTGAACCTCCCTGCCACGCCCCCCTCACCTGCAATATATCGAGTGATTTGACTGCAGAAGAGCGGAGTTCGTTTGAAACGCTGGGAGATCGGCTGTTTTTCTGGTGCGTGAATTACCTGCCTGAAATCTAAAACTGCAGCGCACTGAGGCAATCGCCAGGACTTTTGTGCCTACAGCGCTATTTGGCAGCGCTTGAATTACCTGCCTGAAATCTAAAACTGCAGCGCACTGAGGCAATCGCCAGGACTTTTGTGCCTACAGCGCTATTTGGCAGCGCTTGAACCACCACTGCTCGCGTTTCCCGCTTCGCGGGAAACACTCGCTGCGGGGGGCTTGTTGGCCACAAGGAGGTCTGAAAACACCAGCGCCCACAAGGCACCAGGGCTTGGTGAACCTCCCTGCCACGCCCCCCTCACCTGCAATATATCGAGTGATTTGACTGCAGAAGAGCGGAGTTCGTTTGAAACGCTGGGAGATCGGCTGTTTTTCTGGTGCGTGAATTACCTGCCTGAAATCTAAAACTGCAGCGCACTGAGGCAATCGCCAGGACTTTTGTGCCTACAGCGCTATTTGGCAGCGCTTGAACCACCACTGCTCGCGTTTCCCGCTTCGCGGGAAACACTCGCTGCGGGGGGCTTGTTGGCCACAAGGAGGTCTGAAAACACCAGCGCCCACAAGGCACCAGGGCTTGGTGAACCTCCCTGCCACGCCCCCCTCACCTGCAATATATCGAGTGATTTGACTGCAGAAGAGCGGAGTTCGTTTGAAACGCTGGGAGATCGGCTGTTTTTCTGGTGCGTGAATTACCTGCCTGAAATCTAAAACTGCAGCGCACTGAGGCAATCGCCAGGACTTTTGTGCCTACAGCGCTATTTGGCAGCGCTTGAATTACCTGCCTGAAATCTAAAACTGCAGCGCACTGAGGCAATCGCCAGGACTTTTGTGCCTACAGCGCTATTTGGCAGCGCTTGAATTACCTGCCTGAAATCTAAAACTGCAGCGCACTGAGGCAATCGCCAGGACTTTTGTGCCTACAGCGCTATTTGGCAGCGCTTGAACCACCACTGCTCGCGTTTCCCGCTTCGCGGGAAACACTCGCTGCGGGGGGCTTGTTGGCCACAAGGAGGTCTGAAAACACCAGCGCCCACAAGGCACCAGGGCTTGGTGAACCTCCCTGCCACGCCCCCCTCACCTGCAATATATCGAGTGATTTGACTGCAGAAGAGCGGAGTTCGTTTGAAACGCTGGGAGATCGGCTGTTTTTCTGGTGCGTGAATTACCTGCCTGAAATCTAAAACTGCAGCGCACTGAGGCAATCGCCAGGACTTTTGTGCCTACAGCGCTATTTGGCAGCGCTTGAATTACCTGCCTGAAATCTAAAACTGCAGCGCACTGAGGCAATCGCCAGGACTTTTGTGCCTACAGCGCTATTTGGCAGCGCTTGAACCACCACTGCTCGCGTTTCCCGCTTCGCGGGAAACACTCGCTGCGGGGGGCTTGTTGGCCACAAGATGGTCTGAAAACACCAGCGCCCACAAGGCACCAGGGCTTGGTGAACCTCCCTGCCACGCCCCCCTCACCTGCAATAAATTGAAAGGAAATACCGCGCATCGCGGGACGCGCGCGGGCGGCGCCGGGCTAAGCCCGGGCAAAGGGCGGGCCCTCTGTGGCCCTCAGTGGCCGAGGTAGGCCGGGCTGGGCCCGGTTACTTACTTTGACTGAGATAACTGGATTGTTTGTACTCGAGTCGCATTGAGTGTCTCGGACGATCTCAGGATTATTAATTTTTCAGATACTGTTGTGTTATCCTCCTGAACAGTTTTGTTTTGTGGTCATTATTGGATCCTCTGGACTATAAATTTTATTTAGGTTCTTAAAAAAAAAAATATTTTTAAATATTTTATATTACTTCTTCTGGAGGCTGGTTCTTTTGTGTTATTATTTTTTTTTTCTTTTATTCTTGTGTAAAAAATGGCTAAAACATTGCGTTCAGGGAGAGAAGTTGGAGGCATTTTGGCCTCACAAAAAGAGCCCGTTCGCATAAGAAACAAATCTGTGAACAACCCTCCACTGAAGGGTCAATCCCAACTATTGGATCTCTGGGTTCTGCCGAATCTTAAGAACACTAACGTGTCAATGAATAAAGTTACCGGTGCTATGGGCCAGGAGATTCATACCTCTGCTCTCATGTCTCCCCCATCCAACTTGGTGCGTTCTCCTGCACCACATCTGGTATTGGCGGTGTCCTCGCCTCTTGTTAATTTTGAAGGGAAGGGAGAAGGCACGGCTGAACTAGTGGGACTTGAAGGAGTTCATCCAACGCTTCCATTGTTGTCCTATGCTTCACAGGCTGAGGGGTCGGGTGGCGGTTTGCTGTCATCATCTACCGGCCCAGAATCCCGCGGCCATCGTGCAAACATTGTTGAAGTGGAGACTAAGGCTCCTTGTAGACCTATGGCCGATGTGACCCCTTCTAAGCTTATGATGCATAGTAGTACCCCCTCCTTAAATGATCAGGGCACATCTAATTTGTTAGATGCTTCCGGGTCATTGGGGTTTAATTTATCTGGTATATGTCATCCTCACGAGGCATGTGAAAAACCTATTTCTGAGTCCATGATTGCTTTGGAACAATTGTTATCCTCGATATTAGCCCTATTGGGGAAATTTGTTGGCAGCTCAGATTGCATTTTGGACTCAGTTACTCAAATCCTGAAGGCTCTATTACAAAAATCTACTGTCTTAAAAGGTGACCCTGGTACCACGATGGAGCATTGCTTACAAGTGGGCGAAATAAATGATGATGCCCAAATTGTTAAGACGAAGGATATGTCGACATCTCCTCAATTACACATTGTAGCGTGCCCTTTAACAGCAGCGTCGAACTGCATTAAGAATTCGGTTCTAGAGATTGAGGAGGAAAATGTTTCTACTGTTGGACGGAATGGGGTTTTAGATCTTTTTCCCATCTTTACATCTGAGAATAGAAAAGATGAGTATGAAGCTAATCCTGTTGTAAAGAAAAAAACCGGTAAACATGGTAACAATAAAGGAAATAAAAAGAAACCTATCCGTAAACATAAGAAGAAAAGGCAGCGCCGAATAAAATTCCAAAATTGTTCGATTGTAGGGGAGAATGAAGTAGTTGACTCGGCATTCTGCTCACTATCCGTAATGGCGGATGCTGAATCTAACTCCTTCTCTCCTGTACCCTCAAATGGAGAATGTGAATTGGGGCCCCTATTATCTCAGGAGGTGCTGTTGCGAATGGGGGGTCCCTTGTCAAATAAGCCTCTATCACTTGTGAATGGTGACCCATGTAATTTTCCATCCGGATCTCTTAATCCATTGGCCCCCCCCTTTTCCTCGGCTAGAGACACTGTTGATGACCCTATCATGGAGGTCCCCCAATTTACATCTAAAGGTCCAGTGGACACTCTAGTCCTGGACTTTTTACCTTTATTTGATGTGGACCTTCCCTTAAATAGAGCCTGGTTATTAAAGCGCTTTAGTGAGAGCGAAAGCCTCCGCCATATCCAAACTAGAGATATTGAGTTGGTCACCCTGTTTGGTGAAGTTAAGGTTTTGAGTATAAGGGTTAAATTCTACTCACCAATTATTGTAAACCTTATACTGCAGCATGCAGAGATTTTCCAACGGACGGGTATTGATATTCTCCCGATCTTTAATTTGGGCAACATTAAGTATGTATTCGGAGAGCCTTTTGGAGGAGATAAAACTAAGGGGGTGTCCCTTTCTCTTGGGGATCTGAAGATTCGGGTCTCCAAGGGAAAACGTTTGGTCTCACAAGCGAATCCGCAGCCGCCAATACAGACTTCCTCATGTTTAGAGGATAAGGATCGGTGGAACTGGTTGCATGGAGCCTTGACTACAAAAACTAAGGACAACCCCAGACTGTTTCAGCATCTTTAACAGCTCGCTGAATATTATTTCTTGGAATGCATCAGGGATTCATAGTAGCCCAGAGAAATTTGATTTTCTTTTTTCACTGGGAGCGAATGTGATTTGTTTGCAGGAAACCTGGTGTGTCAATATGTTGAATGTGTCCAAAGATTTTTATGTCTTGGAAGTGCCCGCTGCCCCTTCCAAGAAAGGTCACGCCAGGGGGGGGATCGCCTGTTTACTATCTAATAAAGTGCAATGGGGATTCTCTCATTATATTGACTCCTGCAAACTTTTCCATGCCGTTACTATTGAAAATCTGTTTAATGCTGGTATTAAGGCCCCTATTGTGATTTTAAATGTTTATATACCTCCAGACGAATGTTTTAATGTGGGAATGAAGCGGATATTTCGCTATGTAGATCAAATTAAAAATGTTCCCGCTCCTCCAGCGGTTATGATCATGGGTGATTTCAATTGTAAGATTTCCAATGTTAGTCTGGAGCTTTTCAGGAATAAGTGTAAAGAAGAGGCTCACTTTGTCCCCCAGGCTCTCTTCCCGGAAAAGTCAGTAACAAATAAAAGAGGGAAGATTCTGTTAGAAGAGTTGATGGCCGTTGATGGGCTTATAATAAATGGGAGATTACCGTCGGACGTCCCGGCAAAATTTACCCATAAGTCCCCCTTTGGGTCTTCCATCTTGGATTATGTCATCGTGGACTATGGCCTGTTTCCATCTATTCTCGATCTCAAGACAATACCTACCCCCCTGAGTGACCATACTCCATTATTGGTAACTATTTCCTTAAAAAGCCTGCCCACCGCACCCTGGTCCCTTAATGGCAGTGATGCTGCCTTCCATGTCTCTACGGGAAGGTGCTATTGGAATTCCCTTGCCATTAAAGGGGTGAAGGAATTGTTACTTAATACCATTTTAGTTCTTAATGAGTGGCAGGGTAACGAAATTGTATATTTTGAAGAATTTTTGTGTAAGGTCATTTCTTGTGCTAAAAAATCTTCACGAGCAAAAAGAGGGGTTGAAGTTCCCTGGGCATTGTGTATTTTAAACAAGGAAATTAATAACCTTGTCCGGGAACAATATCTAGAAAGAGGCATTGAACGTGGAAGAGAGATTTCCAGGTTAAAAAGAAAGAGAAATAGACTTAAGTTAAAAATAAAAAAGGCTAAGGAAGATATTACCTGGATTGATCTGCGGGAATCTGTGGTACATGGCAGGATTAGAGATTTTTGGGCAATAATAGGTAAGGGGTGTGGATCTAGATTAAGCCCCTCCCCTATCCCTATCGGGGAAGAGATATGGGCCAGTTATATACGGGACCTGTATGCAGGGAACTGCATGTCTGACACTTCCGCCCTTGAAGATACCCTATGTGATGTTAGTAGCATGGGTTCGGATGCGGTTGGCCTAATGAATTATCCTTCAGCAGAGGAAATTGAGACGGCCATAAAAAATATGCGTGTCTCTGGGGCAATGGGTCCAGACGAACTCCCCATGACGGTCCTTAAACAGGACCCGCTCGGGTGGAGTACAATTTTGTACCCTTTGTTCAAAGTATGTTTTATGACTAAAAAGGTACCCGCCTCATGGAGGGGGAGTATCCTGGTCCCTATTTTTAAGAAGGGAATGAGGGATTGCCCGAGTAACTATCGCTTGATCGCGCTCCTTGACTCAATTGGGAAGGTGTTCGCGAAATGCCTCCTAGGATACCTATCCGCGTGGGTCGAGGAGAACAATATTCTGCCGTTTGCTCAGACTGGGTTCCGTAGGAATCACGGAACCCTGGATAATCTTACCGCTCTACATGTGGTTACGGACAAATATGTACAGGTGCGAAGGGGGACGGTGTATGCAGCATTTATCGATTTCTCCACCGCGTTCGATAAAGTGGACCGTGGAATGTTGTGGAGAAAATTGGCTGCTCTAGGTCTCCCGCCCTACCTGTTGGAGTTGGTCCGGGCCCTCCATACAGAGACCTGGTGTAGGGTCCTGCTGGGGGGTGAAGGGGGCCTCTCTGACCCTATTCCATCGTGTAACGGCCTTAAACAAGGCTGTTTACTGGCTCCCCTTTTATTCTCGTTATATACGGCTGATTTGCCCGCTGCCATGTCTAACACTGAGGGTATTGCCCCTCTGGTGGGGGGGTCCCCTCTACCTTGTCTGATGTATGCAGACGACGTTCTCATCCTTGATCTAACTCCCAAAGGACTTTCAAATAGGCTACATGCTCTTCATAGTTATGCTGTGGCTCATAGCATGAAGATTAACATATCCAAGAGTAAGGTTATGTGTATAGTAGGTAAAAGGAGGGGTCGAGTAGCAGATTTTGGTTGGTACATTGGGGGGCAAAAGTTAGAGGTTGTTAAGTCATATACTTTTTTGGGGAAAATTGTTACGGCTAATCTGAGTGAGAAACTCCACATAGAGCACTGTTCCCGCAAAGCTGTTGCACACGGCAAAGGTCTAAACTCTCTATATCAAGCAACGGGGAAATGTCACTTCCCGATTTTATTGGAGGTGTACAGAGCCAAAATCCCGGCAACTATTCTCTATGGTATAGAGTTAATAGAGGTAAAAAAGTGGGACTTTTGCAATCGGATTGAGGGGAAACTCTTAAGATCTCTCTCCTCATTAAACACTGCATGCTCTTTGGCCGCCTGTAGGATTGAATTTGGTCTAAGGAGCAGTTGGGTACAGGGACTCTGTGCCCTTGTAAGATGGGTGTCTTGTCTTGCAAGAGCGGAAGCTGGGACACTGAGAGCTTTGCTCAAAAAGGAACTTCTAGGTAGTTTCAATGAGTTTTCCCAACTCGTTCGTAATTTCAGAATAGCCGTAAAGTTTCTAAAATTAGAAGAAACTACCCTTTTTTCGTATTCACCTACACAGTTAAAACTTGTTTTAAAAACAGCCTCTTGGGACCTCTGCTTCCAATCAGATAAAAAATCAATTCAGGGAAAGAAGAATATAGATATCCTCCTTGATACTTACATGATGAAGCAGCCACAACCTTATGTGCGATGGTCCCTCCCACACGGCATACGAAGATTTTGGTTTTTGTTACGTTATGATTTAATACCCTTAAATCTTCTGCTATCTAAATGGTATGGCTCCTCCTCTCTGTGCAACCTATGTAAATTAAATATTCAGGATTGCATGCATGTCCTACTGATCTGCCCGGCGTTATGTAAATGGCGCACTAGATGGATAAAAGCAATTTGTTTTCGTCTTGGCATCTTAACTTTGAATGATTTTCGTCATGCATTGTATTTTCCTCCTAGCGAAATGTTCTGCTTCTACATTTTTAATTTTTTTAAAGGTTTTTTAGCTATTTACTGATATTTTATGGAGATGCTCTTTGACTTGTCAATCATTTACTGTTCTGGTGGGTAAATTAACTAGTATCTAGGTTAGATATTTCTTGGGAGGCTAACCCTCTGCATTTGTACTGCTTTGTATTGTATTTTTGTATATTTTTTGGTGTGAATATTAATCAGTATCTATGCTAGATATTTCTTGGGTGGCTAACCCTCTGTATTTGTATTGATTTGTATTTGTGTTTTTTTGTATATTTTATGTGGCCCTCTGCGGAGAGCCAAAATCATAATAAAAAAAATAAAAAAATAATTGATGACGTCTCGGAGATGGGGTGCGATGATGGAGTCTGCTTTGTTGAAGATGTGATGGGGGCATGGGTCTGTAGGGGATCCAGAATGGATGGAGTTCATCAGGTGAATGGTGTCTTCTGTCGTTATTGGGTTCCAGTCAAAAAGGTTATTCGGAGGAGGCGCAGGTTCGGAGGTGCGAGGGGCGGACTGGTTTACGGGTTGGTTGTTAAAGCTGTTATGAATGTCGGCGATTTTGTCATGGAAGAATGAGGCGAGGGAGTCGCAGAGGACTTGAGAGGGGGTGATGTCGTTGGAACTGGCGGTAGGGTTGGTGAATTCTTTGATGATGTTGAAAAGTTCCTTGCTGTTGCGAGCGTTGTTGTTGAGTCGGTCTTTGAGAGCTGATTTCTTTGCTGTCCGGATTAGTTGGTGGTGATTGCGGGTGGCGTTTTTGAAGGCGGTTAGGGTGGTATTGTTTGGGTCTTTTTTCCAGGTTTTCTCAAGGGAGCGACAGAACTTTTTGGATTTCTTAAGGTCATCGTTAAACCAGTGGGCGTTCTTGCTTCCTTGCTTGATTTGATGTTTTTTCAGGGGTGCTAGTTTGTGGGCTGTTTGGGTTAGCCATTGTGTGAGGTTGATAGCGGCTTGGTTAGGGTTCGTTGAGTAGGCAGGGGGTTTTTGAAGAAGCGATGAGGAGATCTGGTCGGTGGTGATTTTGTTCCAATTTCTTTGCAAAGTTGGTTGAGGGTGGTAGTGGGTCGTGGTCTTGTTGTAGATGAAGTGGACGCAGCTGTGGTCCGTCCAGTGGAGGGGTGTGGTGTGAGTGAAGGCGATATGCTTGCTGGAAGTGAAGATAGGGTAGAGTGTTTGTCCTGCGTAATGTGTGGGGGTGTTGACAAGTTGTTTGAGTCCAAGATTGGCGAGATTATCCAAAAGGGTGGTAGTGTTACTGTCGTTGCTCTTTTCCAGATGGAAGTTGAGGTCACCCAGTAGAATGTATTCTTCCGAGGGGAGGGCGTGTGGGGTGATGAAGTCAATGATGTCCTCGCTGAATTTTGTACGGGGTCCTGGTGGCCTGTAGAGGAGGGTGCCTCTAAGTGTGGTCTTGGGGTCGGTGTGGATCTGGAAGTGAAGGTGTTCGGCGATGGCGAGGTTGTCATCTGAGCTGGTTGAGACGCGGATGGTGTTCTTGTGGACGATGGCGATGCCTCCTCCTGTTTGGATGGTGCGGTCCTTACGGATGATCTTGTAGCCGTCCGGGATGGCTATGGTAATGTCTGGAGCAGAGGAGGCATTCATCCAGGTTTCTGTTAGGAAGGCGATGTCCGGAGAGATGGTGTTGAGTAGATTCCAAAGGTCGATGGCGTGTTTGTGAACCGAGCGGGTGTTGAGAAGAATGCAGTTAAGGTGGTTGGTGTTGGATCTTTGTTTGGTGTTTGAGGGTTTGGTGTGGGTCTTGATGCAGGAGTATTTGCAGGAGTGGCAGGTGAAGGGTCCATGGGTGTGTCCTGGTGCTGCTTGAGCGCAGTTAGGGAGTCGGCCGGGGTTCAGCGATAGGAGGGTGGAGGCATTGTAAGTAAAGCGGGAGGGGTGGGAGAGGCGGGGACCAGGGGGTCTGGCGCTGGGCGCGGTCCAGGCGCGGACGGGCGTAGACGGGCTTACCTTTGGCGCACCTTCGGCGCGAATGGGGCGCGGCCGCTGCGCGTGAACGCTGCGCGCAAAAGCATCTGTCATAAGAGGAAGTGGAGGGGGAGGGGCGAGGGAGGATCAGCTGGGAGGCGGGATCGGGTCGTAGGGGACGGGCTCCCAGGCACAACAACAAGAACAAAATGGCGACTAAAGTTACACAGGCAACAGGATGGGGCACAGCGAGTAAGTGAATGAAATTAACACCCTGAGAAGCGAGCGCCACAAGAATCGAAATTCCAATTAAGTCAGATAGGGTCAAAGCCACAACAGCGCGTGTTGTACTTGCTCTGCGCACAACGATGCAGGTACTGTTAAGTCTGGGAAATCGTCAGCAGCAGCTCCCAACACTGGCAGAGCTTCAATATAGTAAAGCGCTAAGACACGCGACAGCTGGCAGGCAGGCACTACTAGATCTGAGCACTCGATGATGCAAAGAGTGTTGAGGCGCTGTGATAGGCGGCAGCAAGAGAAAAACAAAGCGCTATGATTAATTAATTAAATGCGCTCTAGCGTTATGACAGGTAGCAGATTGCGAGAGGCACAGAGAAGCAGCAAGAGCAGCCAACGATACCAATATAGCAGGAAGCTTGGGGAGCGACCGTCTCTGAGCGCGTCAGGCCGGTCACAGCGCTACTGGAGGAGGGGGCCAGGCAGTATGGTCAGTGGGAGGGAGGATCAGCTGGGAGGCGGGATCGGGTCGTAGGGGACGGGCTCCCAGGCACAACAACAACAACAAAATGGCGACTAAAGTTACACAGGCAACAGGATGGGGCACAGCGAGTAAGTGAATGAAATTAACACCCTGAGAAGCGAGCGCCACAAGAATCGAAATTCCAATTAAGTCAGATAGGGTCAAAGCCACAACAGCGCGTGTTGTACTTGCTCTGCGCACAACGATGCAGGTACTGTTAAGTCTGGGAAATCGTCAGCAGCAGCTCCCAACACTGGCAGAGCTTCAATATAGTAAAGCGCTAAGACACGCGACAGCTGGCAGGCAGGCACTACTAGATCTGAGCACTCGATGATGCAAAGAGTGTTGAGGCGCTGTGATAGGCGGCAGCAAGAGGAAAACAAAGTGCTATGATTAATTAAATGCGCTCTAGCGTTATGACAGGTAGCAGATTGCGAGAGGCACAGAGAAGCAGCAAGAGCAGCCAACGATACCAATATAGCAGGAAGCTTGGGGAGCGACCGTCTCTGAGCGCGTCAGATAGTTGGAGCAGGAGAAGTAGTGTTAATACTGGAGAAAATCTTCATAGCTCACCTTTTTGCTTCCGTTGTGTGTCCAAGCACGTGCCGGTTCATAGTGCACCCTCAAGTTTAATGATCTGAAAGATAGTATGGAGTTAGTAATAGGAAAGTACATACAACTGCACAAGTATATTTCTGCTTTATGTCTTTGGACATTCAGGATACTGTATTACATCAACTTTCACTGCAAGGTGGTATCTCGGTGAGTTCTCATTATTGCGTACCGAGGCTGTTGCACCCCACTGACTCCCAGAGTCCTGAGATAATTGCCTTTTCTTGCACACTCAGACTTTTGTAACCTATCCATTCCCACTGCCCGAGGTAATTGTACATTCCTACGCAGACAAGCTGCTGCACAGTAACCACTCTCTCTGCACACAGGTGATTTCTGGTTGCTTCAGAAACAAACTTCTTTGCTCATCTTGTGCCATTGGTGTGAATCAAAGAGGGTGCACCACGTGTCGAAGCAACCTTCTCAGGCATTTTTACGATGGCCACGCGTCATCGCAGAATCCTCAAACGTTGAGGTTTGGAGGTGTTGGGGGGACGCCAATTTGTGAAACACAACCTGTTAGATAAAAAGGAAGATAACATTGTGCGAGAGGAACTGAGAGAGTGACTGAATTCGCAGCTCACCCTTCTGTCACCGGTGTGACTTTCACCACGTGCCGAGACATAATGCACTTTGAAGTTGTACATCTAAAAGATAGTAAAAGAAAGATGAGAGTAGAATTACATCGCCCTTTCACACATCTTCCCTCCCGCATTAAAAATACAACTATTTGTTCAGTTCCAACTTGTTTAATAAGCTTCGATTTATGAATAATTAGTTAACTAGTAATGTTTTCCATCCAGTTGTGAAAGCAAGTGGTGCACAGTGATACACGTTGTTTCAATCATCACGAGCAACAGACATTCGACCAACTATAAAAACGTTCCTGCTATTGGAAAAAAAAATAGAAATACAATAAGATACGGTATATAGGACTGCGTACGCCTAAATCGTTGTGTCGCCTTTTTGTATCCAGTCTGCTGCACCCCATGTACTCCCTCCGCTGCGCACCCAGTCCTCACTGCTCACCTTTTCTTGGACAGGGCACCTTCATTGCCATGCAGTCCTGCTGTGCCACCAAGAAGTCTCACAAATAGTGCTGAGTCTTGATACGCTATGGTTAAAGATATACTCGTGCTCCCCTCATCATCACAGATTGCTCACCTGCTCAAACCTTGTGGTACCACTAACTCAGTGACCAAAGAGGCCACGCACATGGTAGTGGGCCCCCCTGCTCGGTGGTTCGGCCCAACATGAGGCGTCCGAACCACTAGGATGGGCCATCTCAGCGCTTAGGATGGGAGCAACTCTAAAATGGCATAGAGCATGTGTGCCCCATCTTTTTTATTGGTAGGGTCACATGTGTAGTGATGTATGTGCTAGATGGGTGTTGTGTGGGTATATACTAGGTATGAGGGAGTGTGTGTGTGCTGTTTTGACAACTAGACCTCGAAGTAAGAAATGACTACAATGGAAATCTCGGCCATGTAGTGTTGTTGTGGTTTCCTGGAAGCGAAAGCGGAGTGGGTTGGACTAACGTATGCTAGTGCTACGCGAGGCTGTGATCCATGATTCAGGAGCTATGGGTGTGGTTCCGTCGTGAGCTATATGAGAAATCAAGTAATTCGGGTGTCTGTGTTGTAGTGCTGTCATACACGTAAATGTGTCATTATGTCTGTGCAGTCCCACAACATGGCCAACATGAAAGGTACGGGGAATCACTGATCCTACATTCATCCATAGTTGCACACATAAAAGATGGTGGTCATTACGCATTTCTGGGAATATGAATGTTTGTTGTACATTCAGTGGAGTGTTGTAGCTGTAGTAATACAGGGCTATGAAAGCTTTAGGATGCAGTTTTTGGCACATGAAGGGCAGCTAATATATATATGTATGTGGTCATTCGGGTACACTGTCAAACTTGCTGCTGGAAATCAGTGTTCGAGCCTCTGAGTCGTGTCCACATACTGTTATTGTAGAGAAATGACGTAATCAACATCTGCCTGAAAATGTACAGTAAATACTGTGCTCATGTAAATTGCTGATATAGTTTTGTGTCTACTTTGCGCTATATAAATATGCACACACTCCCTTTTTTCTCCACAAACACTATTTTCTTTTGAAATCTTTTTTAAAGTGTTGCCCCAAATTCTTATTAATATAAGAGGGCATGATTTACTTTCAGATAAATTTGAATAGAAGTGCTACTACAAACACTCCCTCACTACTTCATCTTTCTACTTTGTTTTTATGTACATTTCTTTTCAATTACTCTTTATGAACACATTGCGACTGTTAAAAAGGATTATTTTATTATTTGTTAATTGGCATTAATATTTTTTTTCATGTTTACTGCTTGCAACGATAAACCTCCAGTTGCTCATGAGTGAAAATACGCCACAGTTCTACACAATATGCATACCAATAAACCCATTTTCACTCTAGAAGAGAAATAGAATTACTTGATCTTTTTTTTTATTTGTACATATTTCAAACCTTCTATTTTCTGCATCTTCGTAGTATTTTCAATTTGTGACGATAATACATGAACTGTTCTTATGTCATTTTGTTTCTAAAGTACAATTATACTTTTACACACTACACTTAGAAATCATAATAATATACTTGCATTAGAAAAATATATAAAGCATAAACTTATACCATTAATTTACCTCTCTTTAAAATTCTTTCCTCCCTCCGTCGACATTCATCCAACTCCTCTGGAGGGCACATAATGTTTTATATATTACAATATATACATTAACTTTATGTTCCCTCCTAGGAAATAGACGATAAACTGAAGATGAATCCGACGATCGTAAACTTTATCTTGCTCGTAGTTTGGTCACCCGTAATTAAATCGCAGAAATGAAACTAATCATCCTACGGGTGTGATTTATATACTTTTTGGTTATTCAAGTCCCCATGGAACCAATTTACTGCTCCTCCCATTTTTTTGTCACGTTTTTCAGTTGACACGTGGTTACATTTCCACTGTTTAACTTGTGCACGTGTTTTTGTAAACGTGAAACTTGTTAAGAAGTTTTAGTTTTGTTTCATATCCTCATACGTATCCGCTCTTTCGTTTTCTTTCCAATATTTCTCTCTTTTATTATATGAGTATTAAAATAAGTACCTTTGTATTTATTTTTTAAAACAAGTATATTTATTTATTACTGTGTACAGTTTTTGTCCACAATTTTAATACAATTCCCCATCCAAAACCCCAAGTATCCTTATTTGTTTTAAAAGGTGCAATTCGATTATTTTTATTGATTTGAGTATTAAAATAAATACATTATTGTTGATATGCGAGTTCCTTCCCTTATACACAGTTGATTGCCACATCTCTGAACATCTGGAGGTACCTGGTGGGCTAGTTGGCCCCCAGGGACCCACAGTATTGAGGAGGAATTAATTCTCTTTCAATACTGAGGGTCCATGAGGGCCAAATAGCCCAACAGGTATCTCCAGTATGCGCCAGGGAGCTGCGTTGCAGACAGGTGTTCAGAGGCCACGCCCCTTTTTACACCTCTCTCAACACAGCTCTGTGGCGCTTATTGGAGGTACCTAGTGGGCTAGTTTGACCCTAGTGACCCTCTAAAATCAGCCGAACTACAAATTCTGATTTACTCACCTGTTATCAGAAGATACCTCAGTGCTGCATCTTTGAGCCCAGTTCTGATACTGAAAAGTAATTCTAACCGCCCTTACCAGTAACTTGAATGTCCTTCCATAGACGAACATTGACTGGTTTCATTTGGAAATTTTTCTAAGTGTGGAGTTTTCGAACTTTAAAATATTCACCTAAAATCATTCGAACAACAAATTCCGATTTACTCACCTGTTATCAGGAGAGAATCCAGTGCTGTATCTTTGAGCCCAGTACTGATTCTGAAAAGTAATTCTAACCATACTTACCAGTAACTTGTATTTCTTTCCATGGGAATCCATTGGTTTTCCCCAGAAAAGTTTCTAAGCGTCGATTTTCACGAACTACAAATATTCCTTAATAATCGCCTGTATAACTTAAACGCATTCTTTCAACTGTTTACAGGAGATGCACCAGTGCTGGATCCAGGATCAACCAATGATTAAGAAAAAGTAACGATAACACTACTTACCTGCTAAGTGAATTTCCTCCCATAGGATAACATTGGTGATTGTATGTGAAAAAAGTTTCTAAGTATCAACTTTTAAAATACAGTAATCTTCCTTAGAAATCACTACTGTAACCAAAATACTTTTACTCAACTGTTTACAGGAGATGTCCCAGGACTGAATCTAGAATCCAGTCCAGTGGTTAGAAAAGCAATTCATAAAGTAACTAATTGCATTTAACTACAAATTCCCATTGAGCTCAATGTTGCATTGTGTTTGCAATTCTGTTGCCCATTGCAACAACTGTAACTACTTTACTTAAAAGTCTATTGCCTATTTACAAAGTATTTAAACTAAAGTAATTCATTCTGAGAAAGTATATTTTGTAATGTATGTCTAATGTAATTATAATGTAATTAAAAAAATTAAATATCTAAAAATAAATAGTTACAAAAAATGTAGTAAATCAGTATAAAAAAATAAATATAACAATTAATACATTTAAAAATTGTCATTTACAAAACCTTTGAAATTCACTGAAAAAACCATAGGTTTCAGACATGTTATATTTAGGAATTAGCATTTAAAAAACCTTAAAAAATCACTGAAAAAACCATAGGTTTTAGGGGTGTTATAGTTAGCTGGACATTTCACTCGCACAAAACAATTGAAATTCCTCCTATAGTTAGTTCATCAGTGATGTCATTTGAGATGTCATCAGTGATGTCATCAGTGATGTCACTGACCATGTCATGAATGATGTAATATGTGATATCATCAGCAGTGGATTGCGGGCACGTGAGTTATAGTTAGCAGAACTAACTATAACAGAGGAATTCCAATGGTTTTGTACGAGTGAAATGTCCAGCTAACTATAACACCCCTAAAACCTATGTTTTTTTTCAGTGAATATATATATATATATATATATTTATTTATTTATATATATATCACAAACGCTGCCTTTTAAATACCCATAAAGCTAACTTGAGCCCAGCTTCATATGCGTGAAATATTTATTTCAAAATAGCGAACACAACACAAGGGCCTTGTGTTCGCTATTTTGAAATAAATATTTCACGCATATGAAGCTGGGCTCAAGTTTGCTTTTTGGATATTTAAAAGGCAGCGTTTGTGGTAATTTGGAGGGTCGCTACCTCGCTTGAGCCCGCCACTGATCAAGCGGCAGGGAGACTAGCGGATCGTGTGTTTCATATATATATATACTTAAAGATCTGAAATACACTTTGCTATGCTCTGTACCAAACCCCGGTAGAGGTGGGGATCGTGAAAGGTTACTTAGACAAAAAGAAGCCTACTTTATCATGTTACTTGACACTGTGTCCCCTAATGGGTTAAATGCTTTTGATGAATTACATCATTTTTTGTAACATGATTTCTGAATGTTTTTGGTATGCTTGAATGTGTTTGTTCCAGCTTCAATTTCTTTGATTCTATGTGTAAATACTACTGACAAATGGGCTTTACATATCAATGATGAAATTATATGTAGGATCAGATGATTACAATGAACTAATTTTGATATAGGTTCTTGAAATATTCTCCATAAATAATTCCAGGATTCAAATAGATGAATTTGATGAAGTTTAATCCTGGAATAAAGATCTCATCCACCAACAAATCCAGCAGACATCAACTGGCTGTTTTAGAACATTCCTATGTACATGAAGTCACATTACTGATGACCTAACAAGATTCTATTAAAGCTACAGTATTTAATAAGCTGCATAGCTAATTATCACACATCTCCTTCCCTTCAGAAAAACAAAATTGAATGGATTATGAGTACAATTATGATTATGCTGAAATTATACAAAGTCAGAAAGATATGAAGGCTTCTTAGACACACGCTCTGAAGATCTAATATTTCCAGAGCTCGTTGCCATGCTTTTGTCCACAAGTTTTCCATTGGAATGCAAGAATCCACCATCTTGCAATTTTCTTCGGACAACAACAATTCGATTTAAATTCCATATGCGATGGTCTTGAGTTTGTACAGCATTATTCAAAATTTTGATTACTTTAATGGGTTTCATAAACTTTGTTTCTGAGCTACTCACTATGCCTGGACGTTTGACCATAACTATATCGCCAATACAGACAACAGTTTTTTTAACACTATTTTTAACATCAAAATAAGTTTTTCTACGTTTAGCTTTATTCAATTCGTTTTGAACTATATCATCTTTGTTGCACACACATTCTTTACCCTTCAACATTTCATGCTTATTAACCCAATAAGGTTCCACCTGTGTGTTGGGAATTCTCCCACGAAACAACAAAAATGGAGTCTTACCAGTTGTAGCATGAGGAGTGTATCTGTATTCTTCTACCTTTTCCACAACACATTTTTTCCAATCAGATGACAAATTCCTTGCCAAACTAATAGTATCTTTGATTACTTTGTTGAATCTCTCGACCATACCATTGGCCTCTGGGTGATAGAGAGAACACAATTTATGTTTAATGCCTTTAGAAGACAAATACTGTTTCATTTCTTTGGAGACAAATTGTACCCCATTATCTGATAAGATAGTTGCAGGCAAACCTTCTTTATAAAATAATTCACTCAAGCATTGGATAATTTTACCTGAATCAGTTCCTGACAAAAAGAAAATTTCTGGCCATCTTGAATACATGTCAATGATTACCAGTATGAATACTTGAGAATCTTTATGTTGAATAGGTCCCACCAAATCCAGCGCTATGTCCTGCCAGGGACCATTAGGTCTTTCCCTTAAAAACATGGGCTGTGTATGTGTACTGTAAGATTTGTCGCTAACATTACAGTGTATACAATCCCTAATTACTCTTTCCACCATTTTATCCATGCCCGGCCACCAATAAGACATGCGAAGCCTCTCTTTACTTTTGGATAAACCTGAATGAGCAACATGAACCATATCTATCAAATCTTTCCTTAGACTAGATGGAGGAATTAACCTGGTTCCACGAAACAATAAATTGTTATCCACAGATAATTCACTGCGTACTATCCAAAAGGGCTTCGTTAAAGAAGAACCATCTTTGCAACTTGTCCAGCCATTTTTTATCAAGGACATTACTTCACACAACGTACTATCATTTCTTAATTCCTCAGACCATTTCTTTTCTGACAAAAATTCATAATCCACAGAACAAACCAATTCATCATCTAACTCTGACTGATCTTCATCATCTACATCACTCTTAGCAATCAGACGTGAAAGAACATCTGCTATACCATTTTCAACACCAGGAATATATTGAACACCAAAGCTATATTCTTGTAATCCAATAATCCACTTCGATATTCTCCCAGACACCAGATCCAAACCTTTTTTACTAAAAATCTCCACCAAGGGTTTGTGATCTGTGTGGACATCAAAAACTAAACCCCAAAGAAACTTCTTTAGTTTTCTTACTGCCCAAAAGACAGCCAAAGCCTCTCTCTCTACAACTGAATAACGAGTTTCCGCATCTCTCAAACTTCTAGACAAAAACATTATGGTTTGCATACCCTCAGGACCATTTTGTTTCAATACAGCACCTAACCCCTTTTCACTAGCATCGGTAACCAATATAGACTTAATCTTTGGATTGAAACTTTTTAGCGCAGGAGCCTTGTTCAACCTTTGCTTAATTTCGATGAATTCATTTTCACACTGATCTGACCAGTGAAATTCTACACCTTTCCTCAACAAACACCTCATGTTTACTGTTAACTCAGCAAAGCCTTTTATAAATTTTGTATAATATTCGATCATGCCAAAAAGCTTCATGAGTTCAGTTTTATTTTCTGGTGCCACCATTTTGTTTATAGTGTCTACTAATTCAGGTTTAGGCATCACACCTTCACCAGATATTTTATGCCCTAAGTAGTTTATAGAGTCAGATCTGAATTTACATTTGCTAGCCTTTATTGTGAGATTGTGTTTGCTAAATCTTTCCAAAACCATATTCAGGGTGACATCATGATCATTTTCATTCTCTGCAAAAATCAATACATCATCCTGATAAATGCACACATTGGGGATGTCTTTCAAAACTTTTTCCATCACACGTTGAAATACTGAAGAAGCTGATACCAATCCAAATGGCATCCTTTTGAATCTATATGTGCCAAAAGGTGTAATAAATGACGTAAAATCTCTGCAAGACTCTTCCAGTTCAATCTGGTGATATGCAGAAGTAAGATCTATCGTACTAAAAATTTTTGCATTTCCTAACAATACTAGTAACTCAGCAATATTAGGCAGGGGATATCTATCGACGATTACACACTTATTGAGTTGCCTGAGGTCGATGCATAGACGCAAATCACCATTAGGTTTTCGGGCTGCGACCACAGGAGCCATCCACTCACAACCTTCTATTTCCTCAATTATACCATTATGTAATAGTTTCTCAATTTCTTTCTTCATATCTTCCTTTACTGCTAAAGGTACACTCCTGACTTTACAACTCACTGGAATGGAATCACTCTTAATACGTATCTTGTGTTGATAACCTTTGAGACACCCAAGAGTTTCTTTAAATACATTAGGAAATTTTGTCTTTAATTTACAAGTTTTCTTAAGCGAGTTACATAAGACTCAATACTTTCTTCATCATTTTGCATGCATTTGGTGAATTGGTACCTTTCAAGAATGGTACTAACTTTGGGTAAGAAGTGTAAATCCAATTTCCTAATACTTATTTCATATTCATTTAAACCATTTGCTTCTGAAGGAGGAAGGTCAGGCAAATCATCAAAGACGTCCTGGCCTTCAGATCCTAAACAGTGTAGTAATAATGAACATTTTCTCTCAGCACTGAGATTAGTCCCACAAACTTTAGCATAGCGTTCAAAAACCACTTTCCATTTTTTCCATCTAATTGGAGGTTCTCCAGGACAAGATAAAAAAAACGGTGCAGCTGTAACATTTTGCATTGTTGAAAAACACTTTAAATTAGTAATAAAAATATATATAATATAAATATATAAAAATAACCTCAGAGAATGTAGGAAATTTTTTTTTATATATATATATATATATATGTGGCAACCTTAAAGAGTGATCATATTATAATAAGCATGTATGTGTGAAAATACAGGAAATATATTAACCAATTAGGAGGATGATAAGTATGGACCAATCAGCTGTGAGACTCAGGGTCCAATTAAATTAGTGCTTTCAACATTCACAGAAAGAGGTTTGGTTAAGCTGGAGAAGTCCTTGCTTCTAAATTGCCTCAAGGTAACTGATATTTTTATAACACTCTCCTTAGCAATTCAGACGCGTTAGATAGCTGTTCTGCTCACTCTTTGTAGAAGATAGTTCCATGCGGCGCGGTGCGCTAAGAAATTCGAATGTTTACTTTTGATTGATGGCTCGCACACGCTTGGCCTCACGCTTGGCTGCACTCGCTAGACGCTCTGGACTTCGGCTTTATTAGTGAGTACAGTCTAGTTCTTCGCGTTTGAGAATGTTTATTTTTAATTTGGGAAGCAGCAGCTTGCTCGCGTCAAAGATGTTGATAACTGAACGCAGGGAAGTCTTGCGCACACAGATAGGCTCGCGCTGGCTTGGCTGCACGCGTCGCAGTTCTCGCTTTCGTTTGAATGCGATTCAGCCGCTTTCCACTTGAGTGTACGCCTGGCTGCACGCGTTCAATTCAGCCGCCTTCCACTTGAATGTACGCCTGGCTGCACGCGTTACAGATCTCCTCACTATCCAATAGCTTTACACTTGAAATTATGCCTGACAACACACGTTACAGATCTCCTAACGCTGGCGGCAATGTTTATTTTTGCATGAAAACAGCACCTTGGGCTGCTCGCGCTAGGAAAATAGTAGTTACGTTTCTTCAGGCTCGACTGTTAGCGCTTGATAAGGTTGAAAGCAATTAATCAAGGAAGGCAGAAAAGTCATGAAGAGCGTGGGTTTAGCCGAATTTAATCAAAGCTTAGCGCAATGGAAGTGTAAGAGGAGATAGGCAGGGGTAAGGCGGATAAGCTGAAGTAATAGTATTACTCACAAGGTGTATATACGATGATGAAGGCTCTTGATGTTGAAAGATGTAGCCTTAAAGGTGCTATGCAGTCAGATGAGGGTTGACACAATTGCCATTCTTGTCAGGTTAATCCTTCTCCTCATAAAAATTTTGTGTTGAGATCTGTTCCTGGGAGGGCTCCAAGCCGACTACGCCAGTGAAATATTCTCCATAAATAATTCCAGGATTCAAATAGATGAATTTGATGAAGTTTAATCCTGGAATAAAGATCTCATCCACCAACAAATCCAGCAGACATCAACTGGCTGTTTTAGAACATTCCTATGTACATGAAGTCACATTACTGATGACCTAACAAGATTCTATTAAAGCTACAGTATTTAATAAGCTGCATAGCTAATTATCACAGTTCTCTATTTGGGCTATTTAGCCGTTGATTGTTGTTTTTTTTAATTGGAATACATTAATCTTTTTAATTTTCTGTTAATATTATTTCATGTTGCACTCTAGTTAGCACTTACATTAATCACAACCTTTGACCGTTATATGGAATCAATTATTGGAAATATGGGACTATGAAATGTGCAATTTATTGGCAATTTTCTACCCCTTTTTTTTAAATGCACTTGCATTTGTACAATTATGATATCAAATATTACATATTTTTTGTGACTTAACAACACTACTGTTATGATGGTGGAGCACTATGCTCTCCTCATGTGTTAAGTTACATTAGGTATGAAGTAATACCACTTGTTCGACTAAAATGTTCAATTTGCCAATAGTGTGTAATTGTGATAGACTTATATTTTAAGTTTACCGTTTACTTAGAGCATTATGCTGTAACTTTTTCTCTTCCCCACTGTGGTATTTTACCGCAGTAACATTTCCTTTGTACATATCAGGTCTACATTGTTGTGTACCTTTGCGACTTGTTTCTTTAGGCGCATTGGCTTTTATTTTGTATATATTGTGTCCATCTACTCCTATCGCGTCATGTGACCAAGCTCCGTTCGCAGAGCGAAACGCGTCAGGGAGAGCACTTGCTCTGTTATTCTGCAATAAATCTTCTGCACTGCTACACTTTACGGTGTTTTGGCGTCTCTTACTTGATTGTGAAGTGAGAGGGAGTTGACGAAGAGAAGGAGGTCCGTGCCCGATTATGACTGCAGCCATCGGCGGTCGGGATTTCTTTGATATATATATATATATATATATATATATATATTCACTGAAAAAACAATAGGTTTCACACACGTTATAGTTAGGAATTAGCATTTAAAAAACCATGCAAATTCATTGAAAAAACCATAGGTTTCACACGTTATAGTTAGCTGAACATTTCTCTCATACAAAACCTTTGAAATTCCTCCGTTATAGTTAGCTCAGCTAACTATAACTTGCGCGCCCGCAATGCAATGCTGATAACGTCACATATTACATCACTCATGACATGGTCAGTGACATCACTCATGACATCACTGATGACATCTCAAATGACATCCCTGATGACATCACTGATGACATCATCAAGTGAATGTGTGTCTTTCTGAAAAATACATTTTTTTTATATATATATATATATCTAAAAGTCGATGGAAAAATAAATGCATAAATAAGTGTCTAAATGGATGGTTTCTTTGTAAAATTGATTGTATAACTGACTTATTAGGTATATCTTAGTGAATATGTGTACTAGTGAGTAATCTTTAAATATTTAAATATCTGTATCAGTGTCTCACTTTGTATATAAGTGGCTGCATGGGTTGGTGAGTAGCTACAT
This sequence comes from Lissotriton helveticus, assembly GCF_964261635.1. NCBI lineage: Eukaryota > Metazoa > Chordata > Amphibia > Caudata > Salamandridae > Lissotriton > Lissotriton helveticus. The sequence continues at coordinate 348,210,478 of NC_136058.1, forward strand.
GAGTGTGTATATGGGTTATTAGTTGGTTTTTTGAGTCTCAAAATGAGTGTTTGTACGGTTTGGTGGGGAGTATTACTTATCGCACAGATGCATGAATGACTGACTCACTGTTTGTATGTGTTTGGAAGACAGCATGTGTGCAGGACTGTATGGGTGGATGAGTGTGTGTATGGGTGTGTTAGTGAGTGAATGACTGTCTAAATAGTATCTTTATGAGTAACTACATATGTTTAAACTAGTATATGTGAGTATTGATGTATATAAGTGAATATACTTGAGAGCAAGAGATTCTAAGACTTCCTGTATAAATAAGTATGTGTTTCTATAAGTGATTGTTTAAGATTCTGTAGAAGTGAGTGTAGTGGTGTGTGTATAGCTGTATATGCAAATAAATGTATGTTCGATAGTTTATTTGCATGTGTGAGAATGTGTGTGAGTAACTCTATAGATGAGTGTCGGTGTATAACAGGATATAAAAGTGTATGAGTACATATGATGAGTGAGTACATGTATGAGTGACTATATAGAACTGTTGGTGGATGTGTATGTAGATTTTGGGATTACTCAATAGGTTGTTCTAACTGGAATTGGTATCTCCATTTTTTTGAAAATGTTAGTTTCTATTTTTGATCGTGTGTATCAAAGGTTATATTACAGTAAGAGGAGGTCTGCCACAAGGATGATGTCATCAGTGATGTCATCAGGGAAGTCATTTGACATGTCATCAGTGATGTCATGAGTGATGTCACTGACGATGTCATGAGTGATGTAATATGTGACGTCATCAGCAGTGCATTGTGGGCGCGCAAGTTATAGTTAGCTGAGCTAACTATAACAGAGGAATTTCAAAGGTTTTGTATGAGAGAAATGTTCAGCTAACTATAACGTGTGAAACCCATGTTTTTTTCAATGAATTTGCATGTTTTTTTAAATGCTAATAACTATAACGTGTGTGAAACCTATGTTTTTTTTCAGTGAATTTCAAAGGTTTCGTAAATGAAAATTTATAAATGTATTAATTATTATGTCTTTCTTTTTATACTAATTTCTTATATTCTTAATATAAATATTTATATTTATTTTATTTTTTGGATTATATTTCATATTCTTATTATAAAATAATAACAAAACTAAATTGCAAAGTAATTTTTGGATGAATTATTGCTTGACGTCGGTTGCAAGTATAACACGGCTCCAGCAATTCTCTCGGGGCCCTATGCTCACAATGCTGTATCAATCCTTACACCTGCTTCAAGCATGTGCATGGTTTTGACGCAGTATAAGCTCAAAAGTCACTGAATAAAATGTTATACATTTCACTCAGTCACTTTTTGGAGGCCTTGCTGCACCCCCTTCTGCACAAGAAAGCCTTTTCTGGCGCAGCGCTTTACAATGTAATACACCCTCCAGATGCGTCACATTGTTAATAGCAGACACCATGGCACATCTTTTGCACCACCGCTGTGTCACAAAAGTGACGCAACGGCTGTGTAAAAGAGGCACAAGGGGATTGTAAATCCGCCCCTAACACATACAAATTCACCCAGGCACTTTCACCAGCAGCGCAAATTGAAGCATAGACTTGTAACATATTTATGTACATATGATACATTCAAGTGCTTCGGACATACTACAGTATACTATAGATAAACACCTTATAGATTTATGCTCTAGCAGTTCCTTATAGTTCTGCACTTTCACATTCTCCATACACTAGTAACATATCCATTCATTCATTTATGAACTACACATTCATTCTGACAAACTTTTACACACTAACATAGAAATATAGTTCTTTCTTTGACCAGTGAAGGTAGTTCTAAAAAGAACTGTTTTTTTGTTTTGTATTATTTTTTTGTTTTCTCAACAAATTCCAAGCGGAACAAAAGAATGAAAAAAAAGAACAACTAATGTCGAGGACAGCAATGATCCTGCATCCTGCGTTTCATCAAGTCTATAGACTGTTCCCCATAACACAAAAGTTTATCACAATAAATGCATAGAATTTTAACTTTAGCAAAGTCAGAATCAATATGTGGGTGTGGACTACTTGCTGAAAATGCCGCTGCCGCAGTTGATGTGCTTGGTGTAGCAGCAGGTGGGTTCTCGTGCAACCTCCGTCTTGCAGCTCGATTAAAGTTCTTGGGGTGCAAGTTCTTCACGTGTCGCACCATATTTGCTGTGCCAAAGGAGTATTTTTTACAAGGATCACCCCTTGAAAGTGTTGTTTCGCAAATTTTACAAGTTACTTTTGGAGCATTAACCTTTTTTTGACCTTCTGGAAAAGTGGAAAAACTTCCAAATTAGAGCTTCTTTCCTCTTCTTTGGACGTTCTTCAGGAATGAAATCTCCCTCTGAAGAACTGCTTGAAGATGACTCCATTGCTCTTATTATTGTGATCTTCCTTCTATTTGAGAAGATTCTCAGAACAAATGCTTCTTCTTAGAAAGTCAAAGTCGAATAATTATAATGGGACGGAACTTTCAACAGTCGCAATGTGAAAAGTTATGAACCAATCAAATCTCTACTTTTAAAGTCACATGGCTTTGCGTACGCTTATGATGCGCTTGCGCAGCTCTTTCAATACGAGTACGCATGATGTTCTACTGCGATTTGTGTAATTCTTTTTAAAAGTAATATATGAATAGTACAAGTATTAAAAAAATATATAGTTATCCCAAATGTCTGCCCTTAGTATGTACATTAAATACATACATGTTTTAAACCAAGTAGAAACATTGCCCCCTTTCGCGTACAGAATGCCGTACATGACGTCACACCGAAGTTTTAATGCGATGCGTAACGTCAAAGCATATTCGTACCGTATGCGCGGGTACACGCTGAGTATGATAAGCAGTACAAACTATGGTGTGATCACCCTCTCAGTGACAAATCAGAGCTCAGGGCGCGCTAAGGAGAATGATTAGAAGTGCTGACTCATTTCAGATCCAATTCTGGGCCTGCCTCTGCGTACATTATAACACCGCCCCCATCTCTCTCTGTTGTTAATTGTTAGTGTACACACTCATACTTGCACACGCGCGGTGCACGCCCGCCCACACTACCCACATGCCACCACCTAGCATGCTTGCTATCATTTAGCCTGGAAACCAATACATTACCCAATGGCATGTCCCCCAGGGCCATCATTCTTGCAGACCGCGAAAACGCTACCAATGACGGCCCTGAGCTTGGTTTGGTCAGCCCCCGCGGTTCCCATATAATGCGGGCACTGACGTGAGCACGCTCTCTTTTGCCTGCCTCTGCTGCGGTGACAAACAGACTGTCGAAAACACCCCAAACTCAGCGAAACTGCAGCCTTTCAAGACACGACAAAATACGACAGAAGCAAAGGTAAGAGAAGACGTCACAACATCAGCCTCCACTGTAAATTGTATATGCATCATGCTATTTTTTTATCCTTCATATGGCTTTCCTACCCCTCAATATTTTTAAATTGTACTTACATAATTGAAATATTTCTTTATAAGTCACGAGGTCCTATACACCTCTAATCTTAAAAATTGTGCGTGCATAAATTTCTGTGTCGTATTTCTGTACTACGCCACGTGCTTAGGCCTCTATTATTATTAATTGTGCGTCCATGATAATATTTTTTTTTCTGCGTCACGAGGCCGTCCCAGGCCTCTATTAACTTATTGATCTTCCTTTGTTTGCTGGAGCTGCAACAGTCTTAACTACGGAATATTAAGAACCCACATTAAAATTCACTTTTGATAGTAGTTACGCAACTCAGTTTACGATGACTAATCAAAATGTCCTTTTGTTTCCTTCACCAAACATCGTTTAGAAGCAACCACGGCCTATCGAGCAACAGCAATGGAATTCTCTGCAACTTATTAGATATACTTTGACGTAGAGAAGTAGAGTTCAAGTCAAATGGTGAACTCCGGTGGCCGCACTCTTTATACAAGGTAAGCACAGCAGCCTAGATCTACAAAGCCTTCATAGCAATGCATTAGAAATAAGTCGTCATAACGGGCGTCAGTAATGCAGTAGGCACTTCCATATAGACACCACTTGAACGCGGCACTATAACATCTGAAGTTTATCAGGTACACTGCACTCGTAAAACTGTAGTGTTAGCTTTATTTGTGAAATGAGAGAGGGCCATATTATCAAGCCTGGGCCACAAAATTATCGCCACTTTATCGGGAGGAAAGTGCCGTTAAAGTGGCGATAATGGGTTTGATAATATGCTCTATGGAATTCCAATCGAAGCTCATGTTAGATGTGAAGGACATCAGACATGAGCTTCGATTGGAATTCCATAGAGCATATTATCAAACCCATTATCGCCACTTTAGCGACACTTTCCTGCCGATAAAGTGGCGATAATTTTGTCGCCCAGGCTTGATATTATGGCCCAGAGTGCGTACAGTACAGCAGCTTCTCTGTAAAATCTATAATTACCTCCGAGCAGTGACAACAGATAGGTTGCAACAGTCTGACGAACAGATCCACAACCTTATTACACCACTTTTGAGTCACTTTTAAGATGGGTAAAGTGATGCAAGGAGCTAGTAAATCTACGTCTGACTTTTCAAGAAATAATCTCAACTCCAGACTCTGCGACACAGTTTTAATGTTGTTTTCTCTCTCTTTCTCTCTCTCACTCTCTGTGACATCATTTCTCTTTCTCTCTTAAACTTAGACACTGCTGTCTGCTTGGACGTGTAGAAGAATTGTTGAAATGAAGTTGTCAATCCACTGGCTGAAGTGTTTGGCCGCAAGGTTTATACAACGGTAAGCACAGAAGCCTAGATCTACAAATCCTTCATAGGAATGCATTAGAAATAATTCGGCATAACGGGCGTTAGTAACGCAGTAGGCACTTCCATATAGACACCACTTGAATGCGGCACTATAACAAGTGAAATGTACCAGGTACACTGCACTCATAAAACTGTAGTGTAACTTTTATTTATGAAAGGAGAGAGGGCCATATTATCAAACCTTGGCAACAAAATTATCGCCACTTTATCGGCAGCAAACTGCCGCTAAAGTAGCCATAATAGGTTTGATAATATGTTCTATTGAATTCCAATCGAAGCTCATGTTACATGTGAAGGACATCTAACATGAGCTTTGATTGGAATTCCATAGAGCATATTATCAAACCCATTATCGCCACTTTAGCGACACTTTCCTGCCGATAAAGTGGCGATAATTTTGTCGCCCAGGCTTAATATTATGGCCCAGAGTGCGTAATGTACAGCAGTTTCTCTGTAAAATCTAAAATTACCTCCGAGCAGTGACAACAGATAGCTTACAACAGTCTGACAAACAGATCCACAACCTTATTACACCACTTTTGAGTCACTTTTAACATGGCTAAAGTGATGCAAGGAGCTAGTAAATCTACGTCTGACTTTTCAAGAAAAAATCTCAACTCCAGACTCTGCGACACAGTTTTAATGTTTTCTCTCTCTATCACTCTCTGTGACATCATTTCTCTTTCTCTCTTAAACTTAGACACTGCTGTCTGCTTGAACGTGTAGAAGAATTGTTGAAGTGAAGTTGTGAAGTTTACTTCCTTATGTGTTTGGCCGGTAGGTTTATACAACGGTAAGCACAGAGGCCTAGATCTACAAATCCTTCATAGGAATGCATTAGAAAGAATTCGGCAAAACGGGCGTTAGTAACGCAGTAGGCACTACCATATAGACACCACTTGAACGCGGCACTATAACAAGTAAAATGTACCAGGTACACTGCACTCGTAAAACTGTAGTGTTAGCTTTATTTGTGAAACGAGAGAGGGCCATATTATCAAACCTTGGCGACAAAATTATCGCCACTTTATCGGCCGCAAACCTATTATAGTGGCCATAATAGGTTTAATAATATGCTCTATTGAATTCCAATCGAAGCTTATGTTAGATGTGAAGGGCATCTAACATGAGCTTCGATTGGAATTCCATAGAGCATTTTATCAAACCCATTATCGCCACTTTACCGACACTTTCCAGCCGATAAAGTGGTGATAATTTTGTCGCACATGCTTGATATTATGGGCCAGAGTGCGTGGTGTACAGCAGCTTCTCTGTAAAATCTATAATTACCTCCGAGCAGTGACAACAGATACGTTACAACAGTCTGACAAACAGATCCACAACCTTATTACGCCACTTTTGAGTCACTTTTAACATGGGTAAAGTGATGCAAGGAGCTAGTAAATCTACATCTGACTTTTCAAGAAAAAATCTCAACTCCAGACTCTGCGACACAGTTTTAATGTTGTTTTCTCTCTCTTTCTCTCTCTCACTCTCTGTGAGATCATTTCTCTTTCTCTCTTAAACTTAGACACTGCTGTCTTGGACGTGTAGACGTGTAGAAGAATTGTTCAGAATAAGTTGTGTCACCAACTGCCTGAAATGTTCACCCGCAAGGTTTATACAACGGTGAGCACAGAGGCCTAGATCTACAAAGCCTTCATAGGAATGCATTAGAAATAAGTCGCCATAACTGGCGTCAGTAACGCAGTAGGTACTTCCATATAGACACCACTGGAACACGGCAATATAACAGAACTGGAATGTACGAGTCACACTGCACACGTAAAACTGTAGAGTTACCAAAACTTGTAGGGGCATAGTATCAAGAACGGCGATAAAATGATCGCCGTTTCAGCGGCAGGAAACTGCCGCCAAAGCGGCGATAATGGGCTTGATAATATGCCCTTGTGAATTCCCATAGTAGCCCAGGTTAACACCAGAACCTGGACTGCTATGGGAATTCACAAATGCATATTATCAAGCCCATTATCGCCGCTTTAGCTGCAGTTTCCTGCCACTGAAACTGCGATAAGATCAGAACCACTTTCTCTCCTGAGGCGGAAGCCGGGAGCGCGACTTATATGTAATTTTAAAAAGTTGAGAGTCACCAATTTTGTTGTGTTTTTAAATCTCACCTCACTCTTCTTCTGGCAACATTTAGGACCAAAGCTCGATCCTACACTGCCAGCACAGCGGATTTAGCGCTGCCGCGGACTCGAGAAAACACACACTTCTTGCCACCATTACCGGCGACCTGCGAGGCCACGCCCCCTTCGAGGCCACGCCCCCCGCTCAGACCTTAAAAGACGCTGACTACAAGTGCCTGGTCAGAACCACTTTCTCTCCTCAGGCGGAAGCCGGGAGCGCGACTTATATGTAATTTTAAAAAGTTGAGAGTCACCAATTTTGTTGTGTTTTTAAATCTCACCTCACTCTTCTTCTGGCAACATTTAGGACCAAAGCTCGATCCTACACTGCCCGCACAGCGGATTTAGCGCTGCCGCGGACTCGAGAAAAAACACACACTTCTTGCCGCCATTACCGGTGACCCGCGAGGCCTCGCCCCCTTTGAGGCCACGCCCCCCGCTCAGACCTTAAAAGACGCTGACTACAAGCGCCTGGTCAGAACCACTTTCTCTCCTGAGGCGGAAGCCGGGAGCGCGACTTATATGTAATTTTAAAAAGTTGAGAGTCACCAATTTTGTTGTGTTTTTAAATCTCACCTCACTCTTCTTCTGGCAACATTTAGGACCAAAGCTCGATCCTACACTGCCCGCACAACGGATTTAGCGTTGCCGCGGACTCGAGAAAACACACACTTCTTGCCGCCATTACCGGCGACCCGCGAGGCTACGCCCCCTTCGAGGCCACGCCCATCCTATCCTCGTCCCCCCTATTAATCATGTGTATCTCTCGGACGCGCAGCGGATGAGCACAGCGGGCGCGCCTAAGGCAAGCCCGTCTACGCCCGTCATCGCCAAGACATCGCCTCTCGCCTGTCCCCCTGGCCAAGCTCCACGGGAACGTCTCCAATATGATAGAGAACTCCTTATCGCCCTGAACCCTGGACAGAGCTGTGAGGAGATATCAGGCCACCTCGGACAGACATGCCTTCAATGTAAGTCCTGCCACTTTGCTACACCCAATCCCTGCCACTTTGGGCATAGATTAGGCTCGCCTAAACACACCCCTCTTATCGTTCTCCAACTGAATGTTAGGTCCCTCGTAAAACACCATTTAGAGGTAAATACTCTCCTACTTGATGAGAACCCTGACATTCTCTTTTTATGTGAAACCTGGCTCCGTGACGACATGACTAGTCTACCCAACCTCACGCTACCAGAGAGCTACCTAATGAAGACTCTGAATAGAGACGCTAGAGGCGGCGGTATCGCAGTCATCTATAAAAAGCAATTTACTTGCTCCTTTACCAAGGAAGATATCTCGGGCTGTGAAAGTGCTCGATTCAAGATCACGACGGGCCCTCACTTTGCCCCATCTGGGCTCTACATATATCGACCCCCTGGAGCTGCTTCTAAATTCATCGAAGCTCTCCTTGAGACGTCAAACTCCTTAGTGGTGGGTTCGGCCAATTTCACTATATTAGGAGATCTTAATCTCCATTTCGACCTGACTCAAGACCTGACTCAAGACCATCAAAATCCTCCTGGCCGACTTTGCAGCCCTACAATTAAACTCTCTAATCCAGGCTGCCACACACTCGGCCGGGCATACATTAGACCCCGTCTTCACTAACATCCCGGAGATTAGGACAGAGGTGCCCAAACCTATGGGATGGACAGACCACTACCTAATTAAAATTACTATGTTGGTTAGAGAGACGTTTAACAGGGCTGAGCCAACCCGACGCCTAAAGAGACCTTGGCATAAACTTTTAACCAGCGACCTGCACTCCACTCTAGGTGAATTCCATCATGAGGCAAATATGGATATCGATATGACATATGATGCCTTCCATGATTGGATTACTAGAGGACTAGATGCCCTTATCCCAGCCAAATGGACTAAGGGGCGCAGGTCTCCCTCCAACCCATGGTATAACGACACCCTGAAATCCATGCGGAAAGATTGTAAAAAAGCCGAGCGAGTCTGGAGAAGGGAATATAATTATAGGGATAAAGCTTCTTATCTAGCCAAACAAAAACTCTACCATAAAGCTATTTGTTCCGCGCGCGCCTCCTTCTATGCAGGAGAAATTAACTCTAGCCCTAATCCCGCTACAGTTATTTTTAAACTGGTACAAGAACTGCAGAGTAGCACATCCCCTTCCTCCAGTATTACCTCTGCGCAGCATTGTGAGAACCTTGCCACGTTCTTCATAGAAAAAGTGCAAAAAATCTACAGATCATTCCCACAGCATTCTTCTAACCCGCCCAGATCCACTAACTCCATTTTTATTGGTACCACCATAATGCTTATACCAGAAATCTCGTATGAGGATCTAACTAAACTCTGCAGGAAAGTCAAGTCTGGCTCTCCAGCAGACCCGATGAGGCCGGCCCAATTTATTGAATCTTTCGAATTTTTTCTGCCTTCCCTGGCTTCTATACTGAATCTTTCCTTTTCTTCGGCTAGCGGTCCGACTGTTTGGAAACAAGCTTGGGTCTCCCCCATTATTAAAAAGCCTACTCTAGACCCGTCCAAACTGGAAAACTTTAGGCCTATCTCGCTGCTCCCATGGCTGTCTAAACTTGCTGAGGCTCATGTAAACAACGTCCTGTCCCAACATTTGGATCAAAACAACATCCTGGACCCATCTCAAAACGGGTTCAGGCCGGGCCACAGCACTGAGTCTGCCCTCCTGGCCACGACTGAACATCTCTGGACGATCCTCGATGCAGGTCAGAGTGCTGCGCTGATTCGTTAGACCCCAGCGCAGCCTTTGACACGGTTTCTCATAACATTCTGCTAAATCGTCTGGCAACAGTAGGAATTTCCGGTCTAGCCCTGGAATGGTTCCGTTCCTTCCTGAAGGACAGATCCTTCCGGGTGTCAGCTCCCCCGTTTCTTTCCCAGTCCCATTCCATCGGACAGGGAGTCCCTCAGGGCTCTGCACTTAGCCCTTCCCTTTTTAATCTATATGTGCAGCCACTCGCGGCAGTGGCAAAGGAGTGGGACCTTACGCAGATGACACGCAGCTGGTCATCACTCTCACTGAAGGTCCTTCTACTCCAGCCTCAAGATTTAGGGATGGCCTGGCTGCAGTAGCCCAGTGGATGACGGACAACTGCCTGCAGCTTAATGCAGGCAAGACGGAGGTGCTGCTCCTCGGAAAGAATACCAGCTACTGGAATGAGCATTGGTGGCCCTCGTCACTGGGCCCCATTCCACCACCTAAATCCTTGGTCAAAAACCTGGACGTCTAGATGGACTCCTCGCTTAGCTTCCAGACCCACACAAAAAAAGTGGCAGCTACTTGTGTGGGCCTGTTGAGGAGCCTCAACCCCATACTCGTTTTTTTTTATTCTAAGGTTCGCCAACTCATTGTCCAAGCCATAATCCTCTCTCGCTTGGACTACGCCAATGTCTTACTCCTGGGCGCCAACAAAGCGGATGTAGCGCAACTGCAACGCGTGCAGAACTCTGCGGCAAGAGCCTTGGTTGGTCTTCCCCGCAGATGTTCAGTCAGAGCTACTATTCGAAAATTGCACTGGCTACCCATCAAATCCCGTATCCAGTTCAAAACCCTCATCATGACACATAAAATCCTCAAAACCGGATGCCCAGAACTTCTGCGCCCCCTCCTAACACCGTATGTGCCACAGCGCAACCTACGCTCATTGGGTCAGCACCTGTTGACTGTACCCCGTACAAAGCTTTGCCGTACTGGCGGTCGCTCCTTTAGGGTTTTGGGAGCCAAGCTCTGGAACGCCTTGCCACTGAACATTCGTTCTTTGGAAAACCTGGCTGCTTTCCGGAAAGCCATTAAGACCCATCTGTTCCCCTCTCCTTAGGACTCCTGTTTATCCTTCTCCTTCTTCCTCAGTACAGTTCCTTAGCGCCGGGACGCCTCTTTGCTGGGGCAGCTGTTGCGCTTTATCAAAATGCTAACATAACATAACATAACATAATTTTATCGCCGTTCTTGATAATATGCCCCGTAATGCTTCAGCTCATTTACTCACATCTACATAATTCTAAACTCTAATTTTCTTTTTTCTTTTGCAGATTACCAATAGGACACCTTTTGGAATCCATTTCACAATTTGTTTATAACATTGTTTAAGTTATTTTTCCAGTTCTAATATAGTTATAATTGAGTTTAGTTTATATTTATTGTTTAATAAACGTTAATTAAAAAAAACTACATACTTCTTTTATTTTGTGGGGGAGGGGTATGATGGCCCACAATAAAAATAATGTTGAAATACTATAGTAAGATATTCAAGACTAGGATTGAAAACTACTGAGTTCTAACTAACAGATATAATAAAAACAACGGTGAGAAACTACTAAAATGGCGGTGGACGGAGTACGTAATCAATGTTTGGCGCCTCGGCACTACCTTTCAAATAAATATATAAAAAATATGACTATTAATACTGTACAAAAGTACAGCAGCGTATGACACACACAAACCGGGAAAAGAAAGCGACAGATTTACTAACTGATATAAAGAAAGGTTTGCTTGTTGAACTTGAAGAAAAAGAAAACGTGGGCTTCGAAACGACGCTGAGCATGTGAAGAGAGTACAACTGCTACACCAAAAAAAGGAAAGCTTTACATACTATCATAGAAATGAAGGAGCATATTATCAACAAAAGGCGATACATTATCGCCGCTTTTATCCACAGGAGACTGCCGATAAAGCGGCGATAATGTGCTTGTTAATAGGCCCTTGTAACTTCCCATAGCAGCCCAGGTTCTGGTGTTAACCTGGGCTCCTATGGTTATTCACAAGGGCATATTAGCAAGCCCATTATCGCCACTTTATCGACAGTTTCCTGCCGATAAAAGCGATGATAATGTATCGCCTTTTGTTGATAATATGGCTCATTGCTCTTTTTTTGACCAGTAAACTTAGGTGCATATTATCAAGGACCGGTGTTACAATTATCGCCGTTTTATTGGCAAGAAACTGCCGATAAAACGGCGATAATGACCATGATAATACGGCCTTGTTATTTCCCATAAAAGCTCATGTTAACACCAGAACATAGACTTCTATGGCAATTAACAAGGACGTATTATCAAGCCCACCCTCCAAACATTAATAAAAAACCATAGGCCCTTGTAAATTCCCATAGCAGCCCAAGTTCTGATGTTAACCTGGGCTGCTATGGTTATTCACAAGGGCATATTATCAAGCCCATTATTGCCGCTTTATCGGCAGTTTCCTGCCAATAAAAGCAACGATAATGTATCGCCTTTTGTTGATAATATCGGTCATTGCTCTTTTTTTGACCAGTAAACTTAGGTGCATATTATCAAGGACCGGTGTTAAAATTATTGCTGTTTTATTAGCAGGAAACTGCCGATAAAACGGCAATAATGAGCTTCATAATACGGCCTTGTTATTTCCCGTAGCAGCCCATGTTAACACCAGAACCTAGGCTTCTTTGGGAATTTACAAGGACATATTATCAAGCCCACACTCCCAACATTAATAAAAAACTCCAGACAATGCAGGTACCTGGAGCTGGAAGGTCATTTTACATATCACTGCCCCAGAAATGTGGCGTTCCCCGCGTGCTGAACTCCGTCTCTAGATATCGCTATGATTTTACTTATAATTTTCTCAGAAACTACTGAACAGATTTAAACCATTTGCAGAAAGCACAATCTGCGAACAGAACTCTACCTCTTTGCCAAATTTCGTGTAATTCTGTTCAGCCGTTCGGGCTGTAGCCCTGACTAAACGTCCTCAATGGAAAATTGCATGGGGAAAACATGTTTTGGGACCCCCATTTTTTCTCACCCCCCACTTGACAAATCACCCCCAAACTTTCAGGGAAGGAGCGGAACCGAGCAGGCCATTTTCTTGGAGAAATTCACGAAGATTCGTCCACCTGCGCCAAAGTTATTCCAAATAGAATGTTGTGGATTTCCTATGGAAACTAGGTCCTAACTATAACTACCTACTGGCGACCACCAGTAGGTAATATATATATATATTTTTTCAGCAAAATGTCCTTTGCGGGGGGAGCGGCTCGTAGCTGGTGCCGATGACGAGGTAAGAACAGCCTCGCACAATTTTACAATAGCAAAAACCTCTTTCCAAAAGACACCGCACTCCTCTTGGGATTTCAATTCAATTTAATGACCTGTTATTCTTTTTCCTCCTACGTGTTTCGAACACTAAGTGTCCTGATCACGGTAGTAAACATAAGTCCCTTATTTATTTTGCTCATTTATACAGAGTCACCACAGTTTGCCAATAATGAGGTATTATGGGCTTTGTAGTTGATTACACAATTAACTGGCTATAAATAGCCTATCCATGTTTTACCTATTGTTGGGAGCAAGCGTCACCTTACCCCTCTTAGGGTTATTGTTGACTACCATAATGGCGCAACAAATTTTAAATGAGCAACTAAAAGGGAAATTCATAGGTATGATTTCCTGGCGAACAACAGTGTTCTGCTTTAGATTGTACTTGTTGCTCACACACATTCTGGGACTAAGTGTCCCATAATTCACGGCTAAGTGCCTTAAAGACCCTATATACTAGAGGTGTGTAACACCCTGCTCCCACACTAGTAAAAACACTGGATACAAATTTTTACTGACAATGAATGTTATATATCTTCATTCACAATTTTCGGCTCTTCAACTTAAAGCAGTTAAGAGGAGTGGGTGTCTTTTGTGAAAGAGGTTTTTTCTGTTGCAAAAAAATATATATATACAATACAGAGGTGCTATACACCTCCAACATCGCCTACCACATGTATGCCGATGATACACAGATCTACATTAAAATATCTTCTCCTGAGGACATTCACCTCCTGAATGAGGCCTTGAAACTGACGGTGCATTGGCTCACCTCTAACCAGCTAAAACGTAACGCAAAAAAACCTGAATTTCTCCTTATCTACCCACCCAAAATCAATTCAGAAATTCAGGAATCGATCAAGGCTATCACAGCGTTAAACTGCCCTCCTACCATTGTGGACTCTGCTAAATCCATGGGAATAACCCTAGACTGCAACTTGAGTATGCGTGGCCATATCAACTCAATGGCCAAAACTGCCAGATCTCATCAGAGCCTCCTAAGACACCTGAAACCTTTCCTCGACACCCCGACTTAAAAATGGCAATTCAGGCACTAGTCATCTCCAGACTAGAATATGGAACTCTTTGGCCCCATTGAAAGCATGCCTCAACGCCGCCACCAGACTGCTAACAGGTTCAAAGAAATTCAACCATATCTCTTCCCACCTTAAAACTCTAAACTGGCTTCCTCTCGAGGCCAGAATCCAACTTAAGCTGGCTTGCATCCCTCACAAGGCTCTATACTCCAATTCCCCAGCTTCTCTTGCCCAGAAACTCGTGATATCCGGAGGAGCCAGAAACTCCCAATCTGCCAGAGACCATTGTCTCCAACGAGCACGCTTGCGGAAAAAAAAACTTACAATCGGGCCTTCTCTGGGGCCGCCCGAAGAATATGGAACTCACTCCTGCCCATCATCAGAAGACTTCCATCTCTGTCACATTTTAAAAAGGAGGCCAAAACTTTCCCTATGGGCAAATTACTCTCCTAATGCTTGCATTTCAATCACCTCAGCGAATTGGCTCTCCTTCTATTACGGCATTACCCATGGTTCTTCCGGATGATGCCTACCCGCAACTTCTGGGCATCCCTCCCGGGAATTCAGACAGCTGTTTTCTCATATAATGTATCTACCTGTTTTTATCCCAACGGTATCCGGGATATGTTACTGCCTATTATTTCTTTCCTTGTATAATGTATCTACCTGTGCCTATCCCAATTGTATACACCCGTCCTAAGATTGTTTTTACCACTTGTCAATCCTGTAAAGCACTCTGATACCCTCACGGGTCTAGTTCGCGCTCTATAAAACCCAAAATAAAAATTATATATATATATATATATATATATATATATATATATATATATATATATATATATATATATATTCGAGGCTTGTCACTCAGAAGACAGGGAACTGCCGGATACGAAGCGACAAAGAGTCGACCCAAATGGTGCTGGTGCAAAGGTGATTTATTCAAGTAAAGCCAGCGCTGCCGCCATGACGCGTTTCGCCTTCGAGAAGGCTTGATCACATGACAAACTGCTCGTTATTGAGTAGAGCATTTAAAGTGACAATGCATTAGATTGAATCATGAAAATGGTAGAAGTACTATGCATTTTAACGCGGAGATCGTGCAATCAGTAAAGAAAGCCCTGATGAAACATCTAGAATTTGCTCAGCAATGTTTCACAATCAATAAAACCATTTATATAGTTTATAAATAAATAAGCATATTTACAAAACACAAACTGATAGAAACGATATACATACATGACAAATAATTGTATCTATGTACAAGAGCGTCGGCCCATTGCTAATGTGTAATCTAAGTTTCCAGTGTGTGCAAAAAATCAAGTAACATGCTCATATTCAATACAACAGCGTTAGTCCAAATTCATGAGACAATGATTAGAAAAATCTGAATAGAGCCCAAGTGGACCTGTCACAATGCCTGCTAAAAGCATGAAAAGTGCAAAAATAGCAATAAAGTGCAACTGTTACAACAGATAATTCCAAGATATAATCATGGAAAAAGTTTTTTTTAAAAGAATCTTGATTTTATAGTTAAAAAAATTATTTTTTGTAATGTACAAAAAGAGTCACCACATTGGGAACAAAAATTGTATTTTATGAATCCGGACAGGTCTTATAGGCATAATAACCAATCCTAAATACAAGTATAAAGGTCTTCCCTATCATTAAGTCCATTAGGAGTTTTCGTATTAAGCTCCAAGATGTACCTCGTCTCAAGGAGGCGGAATTTGGCCTCGCGGTCCCCTCCCCTTCTTGAAACTTCGACACAATCAATCAAGAAAAATTGGAGCTTATCAGGTATGCCTAGATGTTTATCTTGAAAGTGCCCTGATATTGCACGTATGTGTTGGAGTATCCGTTTGTGGGCGGGCAGTTTGGTACTGCCCACATATTGCAGTCCACACGGACACTCCGACACATAAATGGCAAAATCAGTCTTGCAGGTAAGCCACTTGGAAATAGCAATAGGATGTTCATGGAATGGGCTTTTGAAGTGAGTCCTATTGCTGCCAAATCGGCAGGCTTTGCATTGTGGACATGCCTTAAAACCCTTCTTAAGTGTCGACCAAGTGGAGGAGGCTCTTGGCTCCAAGGTGTTACTGACTAAGGCCTTAGACATGGAGGGAGATCTTCGGAATGTGAGTTCTGGTTTGGTGTCTACCTTGTGACCAATCACTGGATCACTTTGAACAAGATTCCAGTTTTTATATAAGATTTTCTGAAGGGCCCCATGTTGTCGGTTATACGTCAGGATAACTCGTGGGGAACTAGTTTTAACCTCCCCTACCAAGGAGACATCCGAATGGATGTTTCTTGCTTTAGGAATCAGAGCCTCCTGTCTGCTGACTGAGTTTGAACGCTTGATCGCTTTAATGAGATTCTCGTTTGAATAGCCCCTGGCCAGGACACGTAACCTGCATGCCTCCTGTGCAGCCGCACACTCGGCATTAGTGCTGCAGATTCTTTTGATCCGGAGCATTTCCCCAAAAGGAATGCTCCGAATCAAGTGAGCCGGATGTTGGCTATTGGAGTGTAATATAGTGTTTCCTGCACTGGGCTTTCTGTAGAGTCTTGTATTTAAGATGTTACCTTCTACAAATACCTCAACATCCAAAAAACAGATAGATTTGGAACTCATATTTGAAGTAAAATTTAGATTAATGGTGTTACTATTAATCAAATCAACAAAAGCCTTTGCACTATCAGTGCTACCCCTCCAAATAAGAAAAACATCATCAATGTAATGCAAATACAAAGCAACATTGTTGGAAATAAAGTTGTGGTGTTGGCCGACTAGGACCTGCTCCTCCCATAGCCCAACGTGTAAACACGCGTAGCTAGGTGAGAAGCAGACCCCCATCGCCACACCTCTAACCTGGTGGTAGATTACGCCATTGAAGATGAAAAAGTTTTGCTCGAGGCACATTTTGGTCATATCCAATAACATTTTGTTGTGTGCCGTCGAATGAGGGGAGCCCTTGTTCAAATAGTAGTCCAAGACCTTGAGTCCATCGCAATGTTTTATTGAGGTATAGAGGGATGAAACATCCAAAGTCATTAGTACCATATCTTCTTCCCAAACAAAATGTTCAATCTTGCTTAGGAAGTCGAAGGAGTCCTTGACAAAAGAATTAAGAGTCTTGACATGACTTTGCAAAAAGAAGTCTATATATTTGGAAACATGTTCCAAAGAGCTGTCAATAGCCAAAATGATGGGGCGGCCCGGTGGTATATCAATGTCCTTGTGGATCTTTGGGATCAGATAAAACGAGGGAATAACCGGATGATCCTTCCTTAAGTATCTGAACTCATCATGTGTGAGAAGTCCAGCACTTCTCCATGCTTGTAATTTTTGATGTTGTTCCACCCACATAGTTTTAACAACCTGGATATTGCTTCTGTGATAACAGGAGATATCATTGAGTTGTGATTCCGCCTGTTGGAGATACATATCCTTAGGCCAAAGGACAACGTTTCCGCCCTTATCGGCCTGCTTCACGATGATGTTGTGGTCCTTCTGAAGTTTCGTGATTAATTGTTTATAGCACCGATTCTGTTTCGATATGTGAAACTTCTTTTTATTTATCGTGGTATAAAGTTGTTTCATATCTCGAACCACACTCTCCTGAAATGTATCCAAGTTGTCATGGGCCATGATGGGTTGAAAGGTAGATTTGGCCTTGAAAGGAGTGATCTGTTGCCCTGTTGGATCTAGTGGCATTTCCCTTGTATTCTCGGTAGTTGACTCATTTTGTAGATCCCAAAGGGTATTGAAAGTGGCCTGGCTCTGACTGCTGATCATGATGGGACTTGATGCCGGTACAGGGGGAATATTCTTTTTTGGATGTTGTTCAAAAAACTTTTTAAGTTTCAGTTTCCGTGTGAATCTGTATATGTCCATGCGGGTGTCAGCATAGTTCATGTTGCACGGCGGACAATATGATAATCCCAAATTAAGCACGGCTGTCTCCGCAGAGGTAAGTTTCAGATTTGAGAGGTTGACTACTGATTTTGCTTTGTTTTCCTTGTTTTGTTTGATAGCGTTTCCAGTGACCCTGTTTGGTCGAATTGTTGCCGCTTGAGGTTCCGGGCGCGACATTTCCTGCGCTGCCAGCGTTTGAGGTTTGCCCGCTGTTTTTTATATATATATAATATATAACGCATTCTTTTACCGCGCATGCCTTTACAACACATTTTGTTGTAAAGGCATGATTGGTAAAGACATATGCGTGGTGAAAATCGCACTGCAGTGCCTCCGCCCTAAGCCCAAAATCCTGGTCACCAGCCCTGAAATCAACCTGCCCCAGTCCTAAAAACTTCCCATAGGCCTAAAACCCAGTCCCCAGCCCAAAAATCGAACCTGACCGTAGCCACCTCGCCCTGAGCCCTAAGACTGCCCCTAGACCTGAAAACTGCCCCTTCCCCCCCACCCTGAAGCCTAAAACCCAGCACTAAAAACTTCCCAGACCCCAGTACTCTGCAGTAAAACCCAGCCCCAGCCCTACTTACCAGTGCGCATCCTGTTCCTTCCTGTAACGATCCCTCCGGTTCTCCCCAACCACGCGGTCTGCATCTAGATTGATGCAAGCCTTAACCATGCTTATGCGTGTTTAGGGCAATCGTTGTTCCGCTTGCGTTGTAATGCCATGCGTGGTTTAGTCCGCATTATTATTATGTTTCCTCTTTGGAGCTAGATGTCACTCGGTTCAGCTTGCAATGCGACCACACTTACCAAGAGCTCTGAAGTTCTCTTCACGCAGTTACCTACTTTACTCCATTCCGTCGTATGTCCGAGTCCACTACCACATCCTACTCCTCCCCGCCTCACCGCCCCACAGCACTCCCTCTGCGAGCCGCCACTGTCTGTACTGCTTACTTTTAGAAGTTGAAGAAGTAAGAAGAGGTGTGGCGCTGCGGCCAGGGCGACTGACACTGGACGATGGGGCTCACGGCAGGGTTGGATTGGGAGTAAAAATCGGCCCTGGCACGCATAAAAAAATCGGCCCACATTTGCATAATGCCTTTCCTCAAATCACTGCTTCAGCGTAATTTTACATAAAAGTGTGGGGGGGGGGGTTTAAAAAAAATATGCACGCATCAGTTAACACTAGTGACACACACCTGAAAACAAGTGAGGCCACTTCTGCTCAGTCCCCCTGCCCCGCTCAGTATGCCTACATTAATGGGAGGCCCAGCAAGAGAAAAGGGAGTGACACCTCCTCTATCTGTTGCTGCTATACGGGAGATAATGAGTGCCCATCTCCCTCCAGAAAGGCCACCCAGACACCAACTGGGCCGCTGGCGGGATAGTCGAACAACAGAGACACCGCCCAAACCGGCCCCCAGGCTGCTCAAAAGCAGCCTTCAGCTGGAACTCGGCCCCCGGCCCCTCGGGCATTACCCGAATGCCCCTGTTACCAATCCGACGCTGGCTCACGGTTAGATCCCCGGCTCCGGCGGCAGGGGTCTGCCCAGCACCATGTGACTCTGGGCGATAGCTCGCTTAATCTTCCCAACAGCCCCCAGCACCGGGACACCTCTCTGGAGTAGCTGTGCGCTTTACAATACTGGGTTTACATTTACATTACCTGCCTCGGTGTACTCAGACTTGCATTTCTTGACCGTATCCTACTTAACCTTACAGTGCCTCTCCATTTCCGTTTACCACGCTGTGGTTGTGCTCATGTTGAGATGCCAACCTTAACTAAATTGAGTTTCTCTTTTACCTTTTGGTGTGACTGTGCTTAACTCGCGGTGCAACGCCATTTACTTTGACATTTACATACGTTTGCATTGTGGCTGCACAAGTATATGCATGTAATTTTTGTCATGTCAATTGCTCCACCAAACCCCCAGTACAGCATCAACCATCAAACTGGTGGGCACCCATGCCACCTTCGACACAGCCCTGGAAGCCTCTGGCATCAAACATCTGACCCTCACATACTATGGGGCCTGGGTTCCTCTCCTGTGCACACTCTGGGGGTGGATTTAAATCAGTTCAAGAGCTGGTCGGTTTGTTTTATCACATTCTTATTTAAGGCACAGGGAGGTTAAGGGATATGCCCAGGATCACAGGATGTTGAGTCAACGCTGAGACTCGAACCTACTTCCCCAATTGTTAAGTCCACAAGTCTGTCTTTAATTAGATCTCCCTGCTCCACCCTCTGAGCCAAAGCCATTGGCACAGTTCTTCACCCACCAACATATGTTATTTTATGCCTTCTTTGAAGCAAAAACAAATACCTGGTAAGGTCAATTAACCACTTTTTATTACAGTCATGCTGCCAGCTACAAACAATACCACTTATAATAATTTCAACATCACTGATAACAATACAAAACAAACATCACACTGCTACATTCACAATAAAAATGTGTAAAAAAAGTATGTTTTCTTTGTTTAAAAACAGAATTACAAGCTAGAAGAAATTGGCAATGCCAATAGCTCTTGCATAGACAAAGCCTCCTGGCTTTGCCACTGCTTGTTAAACTTGTTAACACTGTCGGAGCATTGGTAACTCCTCATTAGTACCAGTTTAAGAACCAAATATAGCAAAAAAAGCATCAGAACGGTGACCAGTCAAACTTTGCAAGGAGCCATCCACTGCCTCTGCACGTGCCGCTGCGCTTTTAGTAGCATTTTAATTGTTTGAGCTAGGAACAAACAAGTTTTTGTTAAAATCTACAGATTATGTGGCAGATGATGGATTATGTGGCAAATGCAATAAATCTATAATTATGCGAACATTGCAGCTGCCACTCAATTGCATCATTCCAGAGGCCTTGACTTTAGGTAAGGCTACGACATCAGGCATAAAAAATAAACTCCATTTATATTTCTTTATCACTTTTATGGCCACTTATTAGCAATGATGAGGAGTAAAAAGAAAGAACGGGGACAGGAATCAAAATTAGAACCGCAGCTTCTTGCATAAGGTTCAACACAAACAGAAACGCACAATTGCCGAGACTGCTGCTCAGACGCGCTACAGAGGGACAAAAATGTAGGGGGAAATAGAAAACACGAGTGTTAGACTGCTTCTCATTTTGCAAACAATATACCATATATTGCTAACGTGCAGCAGGGGCTGGATGTTAGATGAAACAGATCACGGAGGAATTTGTAACCAGTGACCGCGTGGCCTAATGGATAAGGCGTCTGACTTCGAATCAGAAGATTGAGGGTTCGAGTCCCTTCGTGGTCGATATGTTTTTGCAGAAAATGTGTCTATTATTTGACCTTATATAGACAATATTGGCCCTTATTTCATAAACTAGGAAATTGAAAGCGTTTCGTTCAACTAAACCACATGTAACCGCAGACATTGTGTTCAGTCCCCGTGTGCAAGGACAGGGGGACGTAGGAGGGAGTGTGGGGTCAGTGCAAGTAGTGTACACTGCCAGCGCGTAGGGCAGTTCGTATTGATTAGATAGGATGCGCGCGCACACCTCGCATACTCTAACAGCTGGGCCTCAGATACTAAATTAATTGCTGCATTAAATTGACATCATAGAGTGTTCTCTGCTTCTCTAGGGAGGGTGACGCATGAACTGCAGTAAGTTGGTAAAGGGAGTTTTGTATCTTGAAACGTCACCACACTGACTTGATTTTCAAAGCAAGAACATTTTGCCCAAGACTTTCACAAAAGCATCTGAAGGAGGGAAGAATAAGGAACAAAAGGATTTCAGCAATCTCAGGATGTCAAACATGAAATGAAGAGGCCAATGTGAAAGGGAGAGGAACGGACAAAGCAACCCGTTTTAACTAGGCCTGGGGGGATTTTTTTTTTTAGTTCAATAAATTTATTAGGATTAAAGAGTATACAAGAAAATTTGAATAACATAAAGGTGATACATAGATATGAATTCATCATGAGTTATTACTGAGATCAAATATAATATGGAAACCAAGAAACCGTAATCCAGATCAGAGGTATCACCATGGGTAAAAAAGAGATTTGAGAGAGAGAAGAAAAGAGATCAGAAAGAAAAAGAAAGGGAAGAAAAGAGGAAGAAATAGACGGTATGTTGAAGAGCGGGAGAGGAAGAGAGAAGGGAAAGGAGTGGAAGGAAGGGATCTTATGGGGAGCTACACCTGTACAAAAGGACAACACTCACACAGACGAATCAAAAGGATATTGAGCAACCAAACCCATAGAAGCTAAATCCATATATGAATCTAAAGTTCTCCAGACACCAGTCGAAATTGAGGGAGAGAGATGAGCGTCATCAACAGAGGTGTGTGCACCTCTCAAAAAGGAGACCCAAGCCCACCAAGTGTGATAAGAGATCGAGGAAAAAGATTTCCATTACATAAGAATCACTTTCACCGCAATAGTTAGTAACATATCTAGTAGTTGGGAATCCAAGGAATCTAAGGGCAGTGGAGTCCGAGACGCAAGTGGGCCTAACAAAATCATGGGGAAAGTGAGCTGGAACCGGAGGTTAAAAATCAATTTAAGATGTTTGTGTATTAAATCCCAAAAGGGTTTAAGAAGCGAACATTCAAAAAACATGTGTAAGTAATCGCCTGTACATAGGCCACAACTCCAACAAAGAACATCATCTTTCTACTGGAGAGAGTGTAAGCGTACCGGAGTCCAGTGGAGCAAATTAATAGAGAAAAATTTAGATTGGATTAAAGAGGGAGCAACCTTATTCCGAAGAGAAAGCTTTCCAATCAAACGCCAGTCATCCTCAGAAAGATGGGCAATCATATCCTGCTCAAAGTGAGATACCCATTTCTGTTGGGTGACAGTACAACCGGCAGAAGAAGCGGAAGAAAGAAATGTATACATTTTGGAAGCCACATGACCCAAACGAAGCCACATGTGAAATAGTTTAATGGAAGGAGAGGTTGGAGACAGACGTGTTTTCGCTAGCGCTACCTTTATTTTCAGAAAAGTGTAGAAGTCTAAATTACTGAGAGAAAACTGTTGAGCTAAAGTAGAAAAAGGTAGTGGATCCCCATTAGAGTCATACAGATGACACACTAGAGTTATCCCTTTGTTAGCCCAATACAAGATCAGCAAAGGGTCAATAATAATTTTAATATGGGGATTGTGCCACAACGAGGACCATCTCGACTTATGAATAGGAATAGCAACTCGCCTATCAACTTGTTTGATCGCTGCAATAGTATCTAGGATGATTGAACGCGAAAAAGGAATAGATAAGGTAGACATAGTTAAAAAAGATAAGGGTGGCAGGGGAGAGGCAATATTCTGTTCAATTAAGAGCCAGGAAGGAACATGGTCAGGAGCCGAGGAAAGCCAAAGAGCCCCCTGCGAGGCCAAGAAAGCAGTTTGATATTTCTCCCAATCGGGAAAGTTGCAACCACCCATATCATAAGGTTTCTTCAGATATTTATAAGCAATCCGAGCTCTCTACTCATTCCAAAGAAACTTGGAGGTAAGTGAGTCCATCGTATGAAAAAAAGAAGAAGATAATTTCACAGGGATCATGGAAGATACAAAATTAATAATAGGTGTAATCATCATTTTTATAGTTTGAAACCTGCCCCACCAAGAAATATACTTAGGAGACCAAGTATCTAAAAGCTGTCATACTTTAGTAATAGTTTGAGCCTCATTGTACGCAACAGTATCATAAAGAGTACTGCAGAACCAGATCCCCAAGTATTTAAGCTGTTTAGATTGCCATTTAAACCCAGCAGAGCCCATATGAGCCGGAAAACAATAAGCGTTTAAAGGAAACATTTCCGTTTTGTCTTTATTGAGGGTATACCCAGAAACACCAGAAAAAATGGAGATAGTATTTGAAATCGCGGGAATGGCCCTTTCAATATCCTCCGAAAAAATAAGAACATCATCTGCATATGCCGCAGTTTTGATACGATGTGAGCCAAAAGTAAATCCCGTGATGCCTGGATGGATGTCAATCAAGCAAAGCAATGGATCGATAGAGAGTAAAAACAAAAGAGGGGACAAGGGACAGCCTTGTCTGGTTCCCTGGCGAAGATTGAAAAAAGAAGAAGTGGTGCCATTGACTCTAATATTTGCCTTAGACTGGGCATATAAGGACATAACCATATTGACAAATGAATCGCCAAAGTTATGTGCATAAAGAACCGCATGTAAAAAAGGCCAAGAAACCTTGTTGAAAGCCTTCTCGGCGTCTAAGGCCAAGGCATCAGCTGGAAGGTGAGAGCGTTTAGCAGCACCCAGAACATGACAAAAGGTACGAATATTGTCCCTAGCCAAACGCCCCTTAACAAAACGTTTAGGAATAAAGGATTCTAAACGCTTAGCCAGAATCTTGGCAAAGATTTTCGCTTCCATATTGAGGAGAGAAATGGGACGAACATTATTGGGGTATGAGTGATCTTTCCCCTCCTTTGGGATTACAACAATGGTGGCATCCGCTGCCGATCCTGAGACCGACCCGTGTTGGATAAAAGAATCAAAGACAACGTTAAGGCAAGGAACAACCACAGAAAGAAAGGTTTTATAAAACATAATAGGAAAGCCGTCAGGCCCAGGAGCTTTCCCAGATCGAGTAGCTTTAATGGCAGAAATAATTTCCTCAGACGTAATCGCACCACCTAACTTCTGGCTATCTTCAGTGAATATCGATTGAAGAGGAATCGTTTTGAGAAACTCCTGCAGGGCCGGACTGAGAACCAAAACTGGCCCTGGCAAAGTGCTCCGCCGGCCCCTTGGGGATGCGACCGAGCTCTTTTCCGGGGCCGGTTTTTGGCCGATTTTGTTACAGGGCCGATTTTGCAGCTATGCTGCAAAAACGGACCTGTAACAAAAATGGCCCCCAGGGCCCAAAACCGGCCCCCACCCTTGTGGCGCACCGGGGGATTGCCCGGTGCCCGCAACGGCCAGTCTGGGCCTGAACTCCTGGTATTGATCAAAAGAGGATTGATTGGTGGGAGTATACACTTTACTATAGAAATCTCTAAAGACATCAAGAATCTCTTTGGTCTGAAATTGTGTAACCCCGGAACCATCGGTAATTGAGGAGATTTGCACGGATTTGACATTAGAATCTTGATATTTCAACGTCGCAGCCAATATTTTACCGGCACGGTTTTGTGGTACTGAAAATTCTGGACCCATGTCATAAACATCGTCGAGGGACGAGCTAAGTAATAGGATGATGCTACAGCAACATCTCAATGACTTTATGAATATAGACCTGGACTCAGACTAGCGTGAGTATAGGTTATTGCCTATGTAAGGGCAAAAGGAGGGTCTGTGGTACTGAAAATTCTGGACCCATGTCATAAACATCGTCGTATCATGACGATTTTGATATCAGCAGACCGAGAATGGCTAATATACTATGCACAAGCATTTTTGTCATATTCGACTGACGATTTCACCCTAAAACCAGAGATTCCGTCCTGAACCCTCGGGTTCCATTTTGTGAACGGCAGCCATTTTGTGATTGCCCTCACATAGGCCAGTGACTAAGGCCAAAAAACGAATCTGAAGGACACGTACACTTTTGCTGACTCCTGCACGACCTGGGCACGCTGACTCCACTGCCCAAGGCCAAACCTGTTCGGTCAGTTCCTCTCCCAGTGGCCGATCGAGATAGTATCAAGGCACAACATGCCATAAACCTTTCATCGCACACAAACCACGCCTAATCTTACACACACCTGTCCCTGTTTCCTACTTTATGACCTGCTTTACGAGGAGGAGGTGCCCGAATTTATTAGGGGTCTGTCGATATCTGATGAAAATGTTGGGCCTTGCCGGGTGATTTATTGTGGGCTGGACAAACTGAAAATAAGCTTGTCATCATGATTCTGCTTTTTCTTTGTAGTGAAAATATGTGAATGGTACCTATTTGTGGTATTCGGACTCATAAATACCAAAGGGTTATCAAGGTGACATAGGAGAGAGAAATGGGTGATCAAAACAGAAGAAAGAAAACCCATCAGCCCACCTATTGGCGGAGCTTCATCATCTGTTTTTTTTTAAAAAAGATGGTATCTGCTAGACACCTCCTCACTCCTCACTTTCTGAGCACTGCAACCTGCCCTTTCAGCCTAAAAAATTCTCATCTTCTGGTTGATGGTCTCCTTTCACGATCTGACACTAGCAATCCTCAAGAAATTTTCTGAGGAGGTGTCTAGCAGATACCATCTTAAAAAAAAAAAACAGATGATGAAGCTCCGCCAATAGGTGGGCTGATGGGTTTTCTTTCTTCTGTTTTGATCACCCATTTCTCTCTCCTATGTCACCCTGATAACCCTTTGGTATTTATGAGTCCGTATACCACAAATAGGTACCGACCATAGTAAAATTTCATAAGACCCTTGGTATCTTTCGTGTGTTATTGTACTGTTCAGTTGGGGGACAAGATACAAGCAGGTCTATAAATATTAATTCCCCTAGGACCCTTTCTCACATTCTGGTTTCTGGTAAAATGGTCAACTGTAAAATAAGGAATGTTTGCCTAAAGCATAAGATTTTGTATGAAAGGGATGGCTAGCTATGTAAGTTTGAGCAGTCTCCTGAGAATATACACCGTGTTGTACTTCTAGGATACACTGCTACTGGCTGCAGCCAATAAATTCGATCTTTGACTTCACCAAGAAGACTCTGTGTTTCTGTAGTCTAAAACAGGAAGGACTCGAAGTCTTAGGGTGTTGTCCCTGGCACCGCTGGGTTACCGGTTCTGAAAAACCTAGTACTTCAGTTGGCGCCCAACGTGGGGCGATATCAGCGGTACCGGTCCAAGCCAGAGGTTCGTGAGGAGCTTCGTGTGAAAATTCTGGAGGAAGGCCGCCACTTCATCGACCCCTGCATGTCGACGTGGTCCGAAAATCTTTGCTGCGAGGTTCCCCGCTTCCCGATGGCTACGAAGGACTGCTGCCCTGACTATCGCCCTGTTTTGGACCCTTGATGATTGGTAGAGCGAAACGATAGACGAGTCTTCTGGTGACGTCATCGATACCTCAGTTAAGTATAAGTGGAGCGTCTCCCAGTCCTTAGTTTGGTTCTTAGTTTGGGTATCCCTTTGGGATCTTTGATTTGGAACTTGCAAGTACCAAAGCCGAGGGACTCGTGTATTCACGAGACTATCGTATTCGATAATCCTTTGAAGTTTGAAGCTAGACTAGTGAGCGAAGATGACTGGTCTTAGCAGACTTGGAAACTTGTTTTGTCTTGGTTGTAATAGGGATTCCCGATTGGAGGACTCGTGTCCGGTTCCTCCAATTGGAACTCCAACCTATGAACTGTATGTGAAGCATGGCGTAGGCCCAATCACATATAATGAAGTATGGATCCGATACACCAGAAAGGATGGTGTTCTAAAATGGCCCCAATATGGTAGCTTTGACACGGAAATCTTAGATAATCTCGAGGTTAAACTTTTCAAGAAGAAAGCCCGGCCGGCGATGTTTGACTCTTTCCGCCTATGGCGTAAGGAAGACAAACAGAAAGAAATTAAATTAGCAAAGAGAAATAAGAGAGAAAGGGGTATTTCGATAATGCAAGCTGCTACGCAGTATAAAGATAACGAAGAAGAACAGGCAAGTGAGCAGTTGCACAGGCAACGTAAAATGGCAATTGATAAATGTTATCCAGTTTTGCCGCCTCTTCAGCAAGATGCAGCAAAAGAACTTGAAAAAGACCCCCTAATGTCACACTTATTGAGTTCGCCACCCCCCTATGCGCAGAGTGCTACAGCACCTCCACAACCTTTAGTTGTGCAACCTCCGATTGTTTTGCCTCAGGTTGTTCCACAGCCGCCAGCTCCTCTTCAGCTGGCTCCTATTCCCCTGGCGCAGCCCCCTCAAGGGCCGCCGACTTTGCTACCTGCTCTCCCTACTTCCTACGATCTTGCCTACTACATCGATTACCTTTTCTGGTATTCCTCCTGATACTGCATCTGCTTCTGCATCTACGCCTGCCTTGCCTCACCCTGTTTTTCCTCCTGTTCTCTCGTCGACTTCTCCTTCCGTTCGACAGAGAATGACTGACACTGTTGCTAGCCTTCTATACCCTTTCTTTGGGGCATCAAGTATGACCCCTGTCTCGGCGCGTAAACAGTTGCGTAGTCAACTGCCTGACTCTAGAGAGCAGGAAACGTTGAATTATTTGGCACATAAATGGGTTACCGACCCGACAAGATATGAGCTAGAGTCTATTATGGATGTCTTCCATCAGTGGGAAGCACCAAAGCAGAGGTATGTTTTTGAGAAAATGTGTGCTTTTCTTTGTGAGGATTTAGAGGAAAATGATTTGGAGCCCAATCCGCCTGAGTTATGTCGTATACGGTTCGAGTTTGCAAAAGGCACAATTGTGGGTTCAGATGTTAAGAAAGCAGTTGCGACATTGTTGTCGTTTAGGAGTGAGGGTATTTCTCAGTCGTTGTTTGAGCCTGATTCCTCCGTTAAAAGGAAAGTGAAACAATATCCAATGAGGGAAGTTCCCCCAGTTTGGAGAGACGGGGACCCAAATGTTAGTCCGCCCATTCTGCCTCATTTTCAGCGTGTTTGGGTACATGTTCCATGGAGGCGAGCTGAAGTCTTGGCCCTTAAACAGACATTGCCTGATCCACGTAAAAACCCTGCAGGGTATTACAAGGAATTATCACAGACTGCAGGCTCATGCATTATGAATTTAGCCGACATAGACATGTTGTTTGGAAATGTTGTTCCACAGCCTTTATGGGGAAAGATTCGTCATGCGGATCATGATCAGGAGTTAGGTGATACATGGGTTAATATTGCTGCTGCTGATGGCAGACAAGTTGGTGGTGCTAAACCCGAACCTTTAGTGGCAGACCTCCCTGGTAGGATAATTACTTACATGAAGACTTTAATGCCTGCGATGCGAGTGAATTGGGACAAATTGTTTGCGTGTAAGCAGAAGAAAGAGGAAACAGTTTCTGATTTCTTCACCAGGTTTGAAGAAACGTTTATAGACCACAGTGGTCAAGATATGAGTACAGAAGGTGGTCAACGGTTGTTCGTTGACAAGTTTGTGCATAATTTGTTACCCGAGTTATAAAGTTTAAAGTTTAAAGTTTAAAATATTTATCAAGCGCAACGTACACCTGGGCGGTTTCTTGGCGCTAAAGTAGCAGGCAGCCAACTGAGCTAGAACGGTAACTAAGGCGACAACTGGAAAACAGGCAATTTACTAAAGAAGAGCCTGAGAAAATAAAAAGGTCTTCAGAGCTTTGCGGAAACTGAAGTACTCGGTGAGGGACCTAAGATGAAAGGGGAGCGAGTTCCAGAACATGGGGGCAAGAGTGGAGAATTTTGAGCCACCCTGTTTTTTTTCCGGTAACGGGGTACAGCTAAAAGGAGTTGTGCCGAGGAGCGGAGGTCTCTGCCAGGGACGTAAGCCTTGATGGCTGAAGATATGAATAGGGGGGCCAGGCCAGTCCTGGCCTGAAACGCCATGCAGCCTAGTTTAAACAGGGCGCGTTCCCGCACAGGGAGCCAGTGAAGAGTTTTCAGGAGGGGGGAAGTGTGATGGAATTTAGGAAGACCGAAAGCAAGGCGGGCAGCCTGGTTCTGCACTAATTGCAGCTTACGGAGGCTGTACTGAGGGATGCCATTGTACAAAATGTTCCCGTAGTCCAGGCGGGACAGGACCAGTGCGGACATAATTAGCTTGAGTGCAGGGAAAGAAAAGAAACGGGAGATAGAACGGATAGTACGGAGAGTAAGAAAGCAAGAGGAAACCACAGAACCAATCTGGGAGTGCATAGTAAGTTGATTATTTAGCTTAATACCAAGAGTCTTAACAGAGGGAACAGGGGTAGGAGGAGAGCCAAAGGAAGGGGGCCAAAAGAGAGAATTCCAGGGACTGGAGCAACCACCCGTCACCACAAGTTCCGTTTTATCGGGATTGAGTTTCAGGTGGTTGAAGTTCATCCAGTCCCTGATGAAAGATAGAATAGATTGGAAATTAGAAATAGAGTCAGGAGTAGAAGAAAGATTAAAGAAATTATGTAAGAAATTAAAGGATTCAGAAAGTTCTTGGGCCGTTTCCTCTTCAGCACAGATATTGGCTACTGCACAGTACTATGAAAATCGAGATAAAGATGAGAAGGATAGAGCAAACAAGAAAACGAAAGAGTTAAAGACGAAGGTTCTTTTACAGCAAGCGTACCCGCCACATGGTGGTCAGAGTAACTATCAGCAACCTCAACAGTTTCAGGGGAACTCGCAAAGGTCCGAGTATCCTCAACAGCGTGTTTATGTAGGTCCCAATCAGTGTTCATATTGTAAAGAAGAGGGTCATTTCAAGTATAGTTGTCCTATTTTGTTACAGCTTATGAATGGTGCTTCTGGTGCAAGAGGTCGAGGTGTTCAACAAGCTCCTAGAGGTAGAGGACGTGAAAATTTCCCCCAGAACGCACGTTCCTTTCCGACTCAAAATTCAATGAATAGTTTTGATCAGCAGAATAACGCATCTGGTAGGACAGCTCAGTACTATGCTGATGACTACTATGCAGAAGATGAGAATCTGGAAGGTAATGATTGCTAGGACAGCCATAGACAAAGAGAGGGAGTTGTTTCAGTTCCAGTAGATCAGAGTGGACCTTACGTTGAGGTGATTACATCAGGTGTGTCAGAGCCTTTTCTGTTGTATACTGGTGCTACAAAGAGTTCTATTATGCACTCTAAACTCCCTGGCGCACCTTTGTCTGGCGAAATGAATGTTTCAGTAGGTTTTTCTGGCGCCCCGGTTAGAAACCCGATTTCTAGTCCTATGTCCCTTTCTGTTGGACCTTGTGAATTCGAAGCACCCCTCATTCTGACGACAGGTTGTGGTGAAAACTTGTTAGGATTGGATCTGTTGAAAAGATTGTATGCGACTTTGTATTGTTCTCCTTCGGGAGTACAACTTACACTGGGTAAGAAAGTGGTCTCTCCAATGTATTTGTCGAAGGATAAACTTCCAACAGAATTGTCGTTTCTTCCTGATATTCTTTGGGCTACTGGTCCTAATGATGTGGGTCTTTTGGAAATACCGCCATATGTTGTGACATTGAAAGCCAATGTTAAAATGCCATGCATTCCCCAATACAAGATTTCTAGTGAAGGTGAAAAAGCTTTGCTAGCGATCATTAACGATTTGATTGAAAAAGATGTAATTGAAGAGACAAAAGGCAACGTTTGCAATAGTCCTGTTCTGCCTGTTTTGAAGCGTACCGACCCTTCTCAGCCACCTGTTTACAGGTTGGTGATTGATCTTAGAGAGGTGAACAAAATAAATGTGCCACAATTTCCAGTTGTTCCTGATATAACTGCCCTATTGACCATGATTCCAGCTTCTGCGACTTGGTTCTCGGTGATTGACTTGAAGAATGCTTTATTCAGCATCCCGATTGCCGAGGAAAGTAGGGATATTTTTGGGTTCAGTTTAGGAGGGCGAAGCTTCCGCTTCAAACGTGCTCCCCAGTGCTACTGTGAAAGCCCATCGTTATATAGTCAGGCTCTAAAAACACAGCTTGATACGATTGTTTTACCTGATGGCGCTACCCTTATTCAGTACGTTGATGATCTGCTTGTTGCTGCAGATACTGAGGAAATCTGTAAAGAAGCCACGTTGTCATTGTTGCGCCATTTGTCTGAGTTACATCACAAAGTGTCTCTTTCAAAGTTGCAATATTGTCGACAAGAAGTGACCTACTTAGGTCATCTCTTATCGAAGGAGGGAAGGAAACTGACCCCACAAAGAATTCAGGCAATAAAGAAATTGAGTGTACCAAGGACACAGAGAGAAGTGCGTGCTTTCTTGGGTATTACATCATACTGCAGACAATGGATACCGAATTTTTCTTTGTTGGCCAAACCTTTGGTGGCATTGACTTGTAAAGATACACCGAATCCCCTTCCATGGTCTGCAGAGTGTCAGAAAAGTTTTTCCGAATTGCGCAATGCATTATGTTCGGCTGCTGTGTTGGGTACCCCCGACTACAGTAAGCCCTTTACATTGTATGTCCATGAGAAAGAACGTTGTGCATTGTCAGTGTTGACACAATTGTTCGGAAACAAGCAGCGTCCATGCACGTATTTTTCGTCGACTTTGGACCCGGTAGCTAAAGCGTTGCCGAGTTGCTTAAGAGCCACAGCGGCAGCAGCTGTGTCTATTCGGCAGTCTGCTGGTTTAGTGATGAATAATACATTGATTGTGATGGTCCCACATGCAGTGGACACCTTGTTAAACAGGACCAAGACACAGCACTTAACTAGTGCTCGATTGTCAGGTTACGAGTTAACACTGTTAGCGAGTCATGTGCAGATAAAAAGATGCAACCCATTGAATCCAGCTACGTTGTTGCCGATTGTAGCAGAGACAGATGTTTCTGAACAGCATGATTGTTTTCTCAGAACAGAAGAAGAAACGAAAGGGAGCATAGATCTTCAGGACACTCCTCTTGTGAAGTGTGATGGTACCTTATGGGTGGATGGTTCATGCTTCAAGCTTCCGAATGGAGATACGACTGCAGCATATGCTGTTACAACTTTGCATACGATTGTTGAAGCTGCACATATCCCACATAATTCAGCTCAAGCAGCAGAGTTGATTGCACTTACGAGAGCGTGTGTGTTGTCGAAAGGAATGAAAGTGACCATATATACCGACAGCCAGTATGCATTTGGTGTGGCTCACAGTTTTGGATGATTGTGGAAAGTACGTGGGTTTCTGACTTCGCATGGAGCTAAGATACAGCATGGTCAGTTGGTGAATGAGCTTCTCGAGTCACTTACCTTGCCGTTGCAAGTTGCGATTGTGAAATGTAGTGCGCACAAAAAGGTTACTGATGATGTTGGTCGTCGCAATGCATTTGCTGATGAAGTCGCAAAAGAAACAGCAAGGGATGTGATGAGTCGAATGTATGTTGCAGGCCCTGCAAGATGGGTTGGTGACGTTGGAATGTATGAATACACGATAGAGAGTGTGAAGTCTATTCAAGCTGAAGCTACATAGAAATAGTTGAGTGTGTGGAGAGAGAGTAAGGGTAAATTGGATGCAAATGGTTGTTGGATTGAATTGTCGAAACATCAGCGATGGTTGTTACCCGATGCGTATGTGCTTGCAGTGGTTACAATGGCCCATGGAATGGCTCATATCAGTGTGAAAGGGATTTGTAAGTTGTTGGCTCCAGTACGGCAAAATGCTGGAATTCATAAGTGTGCAGAGAATGTGGTCAAGAATTGCATGGTGTGTCTGAAATACAATCCTGGTAGGGGAACCCCAACTCCAGCTGGTCATTTTGCACCTCCAACGTATCCGTTCGAGGCTTTGCAGCTAGATTTCATCCACATGGAAAGGTGCAACAATTTGAAATACGTACTCGTTGTTGTTTGTGCCTTTTCGAGATGGGTAGAAGCATATCCCTTGAAAGACAACACTGCCTTATCCACAGCTAAAGCCCTTGTCAAAGAATTTTTCCCTAGATTTGGCTTGCCGAGAATGGTCTGGAGTGATAATGGGAGTGAATTTGTGGGTCGAGTGATGAAGAAAGTATGTGAAGGGCTAGGTATCCAGCAAAAATTTCACGCAGCAAATCACCCCCAATCAGCTGGACTAGTAGAATGCTACAATGGCACGTTAAAACTAAAATTGGCCAAAATTCAAGCGAGCTCTGGTCTTAAATGGCCTGACGCTCTGCCTTTAGCACTCCTATCAACAAGAATGACTGTGCATTCGCGAGTGGGACTTAGTCCTTATGAAATAGTGTTCGGCCGTCCGGCCAACATATGGGGAGTGCCAAGGCCGACAAAATTCAGTGAGATCGAACACCCTGTACTGCTTGACTATTTGTATGAATTGACGGCTAAATTGCGTGTTTTGCACCAACAGGTTCACGATACTCTGCCTCAGGTCTCTGAAGCTCCAGGACATCATATCGATCCTGGATCCTGGGTGCTGGTCAAGAATTTTCAACGGACAAAGAATGACCAGCCCCGGTGGACCGGCCCCCATCTAGTTCTTCTCTCAACAAGATCAGCCGTTCGAATGGAAGGGAAGAAAAACTGGATCCACGGCGTTCATTGCAAGAGGGTCCCTTTGCCTCTGCCGTACGACCGGTGGGTCCAGGAGGGTATCGCTGACTCTGAGACTGAGACTGTGCCTCGTTTTCTGCCTTTCAGCGATGCACGTGTAAAAGGAACAATTACCGAACAAGAAAGTGACAATCTTTTGCAGGAAGCTGTGCCACCGTCAATCCGATTGGACACTACAGAGCCTGAACTCCTGTTCCAGGACCAGACATTACCTGGAAAAAGACGCTATAACCTGAGGCCGAGAACTATGGACTAATACAAAAATTCCTTTTCTTTGCTAATTTTTTAAAGTGCAGCTCTCCCATCTGAGAAACCTTTTTTTTTTTGTTTTTCGAACCACCATCCGGGTTCAGCTGTAGGGTCGCGGTTGCCCAAGTCTTTGGGGTGCAGCCGAAGACGTTAGGTCGATGGTTCTGGTTGGTCTAAGGGAGTTGCTCTGGACTGACAGAAGCATTCCTTAGCATAGAACACCCTACGATCGCGAGCAGCAATTAGAGAGGATGGAGTTTTTCGAGATGGAGAGACCTGCCAAGGAAATGAACTTCAAAGCTAAAATATGTAGAATGATGACCAAGAAAAGATTTTGGATATTATGCATTTTTATGTTGTTCAGTGTAATGATGTTTTTAATAGGATATGTTTTATTCTCTTTTCGAGTGACATTTGCACCCACTACAAGCCCATACCTCCTCCTACTGTTTCCTTGCATTCTTTCCACCCTTTTCCTGAACATGAGTCCGTTAGGAGATTAGAGTTTATTAATAACTCCTTTGTTCAGCTTTTACACCAACACCAACTAGTAATGAACACGACTAACTGTTGGGTGTGTGGTCTTATGCCTCACACAACTGATAAAGGTATCCCTTATCTGGTCCTGCCTTTCAGCCATAATGGTTCTGTGTGGGCATACAGAACGATGTTCATCTACGCACATGAAGTCTACCCCCTACGTTCTGTAAAAGATAATCCAAGGAATAGTGCTCTAGTTAAGGGTATAGTAGATATGATTAGGGAAGATACTTCCTATGAGACTATCCCGAGAGATGAGACAGTAGCATATATTGGATGGAACGTGACCGGATATGGAGTTACTCTGAGTGAGAAACAGCAAACTAAGAGATCCTCCCCGATTTGGATTGTACCCCATCAGGGTCACCTATGTCTGCAAGGTACTGGCAAGAATCCCAGAGCTCAGTTAGGGAAGAGCATCTGCACTGAGACATATGTTTTTGCGTCCCAGACTTCCCCTTCGTTCTTAGCACCTAAGGGTACCTATTTCATCTGCCATGATAGAGCCTATACATGGTTGCCTACATGGTTGCCCCCTGACTTTTCGGGTACATGCTTTGTTTCTTTCCTGTTGCCCCCCACCTATACAGCGGCGGCAGATTACCATAGGACAAGGATAGTTAGAGGTGTCTTCAGTAAGGAAGACACTGCAGGACAAGAATTGGGAGACTTCTTTAAGGGTTTTCTGCCGTTTTGGGGACCCATGGTTAACAGCAGAAACATAAGGCAATTGACGAGGGTGGTTGAATCCACCGTAGTTGAAACTGCCGGTGCCCTTAGTAACTTGACTGCTGAGCTCCAGTCGGATCGTCTTATGACCCTTCAGAACAGGGTCGCGTTAGACGTCATACTTTCAGACCGAGGTGGGGTATGTAAATTGATCCAATCGAGTTGCTGTGTTTTCATTCCAGATAACGCTTCAACAGTGTACCAGGCCATCTCCAAACTACATAAGATCTCTGAATCTATTCATGTGGATAAAGGAGATTGGTCGTTGATGGGGTGGTTCTGAGAACTGTTATCCGCCTGGGGATGGAAGATTCTTTGATATTTGATATTTATGAGCATTTGTAAAGCGCAAGCGTTCGCTCCCGAGGGAGCATCATGGCGCTGGACGAGCTGCAGAGGAATAGTTGAAAAATGGAATGAATGAATGGAAGAGAGAACTAGATGGCTGCCAAGACAGAGGAGTCTGGTAGTTGATAGACCCATGTCTTGAGAAGTTTTCTGAAATTGTTCTCATTGTCTATGGCTCTGAGGTAGGCGGGTAGGGTGTTCCAGGCTTTAGCTGCCAGAACATTGAAGGATTTTCCGCCTCTGGTCTTATATTTAAATCTTGGAATTTGAACCAGATTGGTCCCGGAGGATCTTAAGCAGCGCGAAGGGTTGTAAAGTTTAAAACGGTTTACAAAGTAACGGGGTCCTGTGTTTTGCATTGTTTTATGGACTGTGAGAAGCATTTTGAAAAAAATTCTCTTATGAAGAGGCATCCAATGAAGTGCATTCAGGGCTGCAGACGCAGATGACCTTCTGGGGAGTTGTAAAACCAGTCGGGCTGCAGCATGTTGTAAGCTCTGCAATTTTCTGAGAGTGGATTTTTTCACTCCAGCCATGAGGCCGTTGCAGTAGTCAAGTCGGGAAAGTAAGAGAGCAACCGCGACTGACTTTCTTGCTGCAATTGGGAGGAAATTAAAAAATTTCCTCAGGGATTTTATTAATCCAAAGCATCGACCGGCAGTGATCTTAACGTGATCATCAAATGTAAGGGAAGAATCGAATTGTACGCCGAGGTTTCTGGCAGATATAACTGCACTAGGAGGGGCCTCGGATCCTGTGGGCCACCAATCTTTCGGGCAAAAAGAAAGATTCTTACCTATTGGGATGATCTCTGTCTTTGCGCTATTGCATCTAAGATGGTTGGTATTTAACCACTCAAAGACATCAGAGAGGCAGTTTTTAAACCGGAGATCTGCGTCAGTACGCTGTTTGTCAATGGTGACGACCAATTGAGTGTCGTCAGCGTAGGACGTAACCAGGATCCCATGTGATTCTATCACCGCTAAGAGGGGTGCCATATAGATATTAAAAAATAAAGGGCTCAATATAGATCCCTGGGGCACTCCAGATGTAATTGGCTTTTCGCAGGATAGGTGTGGTCCTAATGCCACAGTCTGAGACCTGTTTGATAGAAATGATGAAATCCAGGCTAGGGCTGAGTCTGTTACGCCAATCTCTCGCATTCGATTGATTAGGATGACATGCGAGATAGTGTCGAATGCTGCTGTGAGATCCAACAGGATGAGGACAGCTTGCTTGCCCTCATCCTGTAGGAATTTGATGGAATCAGCAAGTTCGATTAAAGCTGTTTCGGTGGAATGACCGGAGCGGAAGCCCGATTGCTGGGGGTGCAAGATATTGTGGGCTTCTGTGAAAGTTTTGAGTTCCTCATGCACTAAATGCTCCGTGACTTTGCCCAGAATAGGAAGCAAGGAGATGGGGCGCATGTTAGTCAAATCTGTAGATGATTTGTTCTGTTTTTTCAACAGGGGTTTGACAGTGGCCTTCTTCCATTCTGCGGGTACAATTCCGGATTCAAGAGATTCATTAATGATTCCATTAATGTAGGGATTGACTGTGTCCATCAGATGGTGAAGAATGATTGGGGGACAAGAATCAGTGGGTGCTCCTGATTTACAGGCCAGGATAGCCTTGCTTGTCTGTTGCAAGGATACTGGTTTGAAACTGGAGAGGGGAGAGTAGTTAACTGATACCTCTACAGTGGTTGTCGGGGGTGGGGGAAAGTCCTTCTGAATGTTGACAATTTTGTCAATGAAGTAGTCAGGTATTTGGTTGCAAAGACTCTCTGAAGGGGGTATATCGGTGGTGAGAGCTTTCGGGTGGGTGAAGGACTTGACTATGGTGAAAATGGTTTTTTGATTTTGGTGCGCTTCCATTATAAGATTAGTGAAGTATTCTTTTTTTGCTGCTTTAATGTCAGAAAGATATACTTTCCTCTGTTGGACATAGCGTGTTTTGGAGATCGTGTCGTATGCTTGTCTCCAGTGTCTTTCTAGTTTCCGACAAAGGAGGTGGCTATCTGCAAGGGTCTGGGTGTACCATGGGGCATTAGGTTTTTTCTTCTTGGGGCCCTTTCCTTGATTGTTTTTAGATTCAGTGTTATCCGCAACTATTTGGTGCATCCAGATGTGGAAGTTGCAGGAGTCAACTTCGACATCTCCAGTTAGCGTGGGGGGTGGGAGCAGAGGTTTTGTCTCGAGCTTTATTCGTTCAGCCACTTTCTTCCAGTTAACTGTGAAGGTGGCTTGTGTATGTCTAGGACTAGGTGGGGTAGGAATAGGTGTCGTGATGTCAAAGGGGATGAAGAAGTGGTCGGTCCATATTTGAGGCAATGGAGGGGAAGTGGAAAGGGAAGGAAGATTAGAACATATGCCGTCAATGGTATGTCCAGCACTGTGGGTGGCCGTGTTAATATGCTGGGAGAGTCCAAAGATGTTCAAGGACTGTAGAAAGGAGATAGTGTGGGGATCTGTAGAAGATTCCATATGTAAATTCATATCGCCAAGGAGTGTGAAATTAGGGTATTGTAGCATGAGTGCTCCGAGGGCCTCATCTAAGGAGTTGAGAAATGAGGAAGGGTTGCCCGGAGGACGATAAAGGAGCCCAACCGAGAGGGAAAACGAGGCAGTAATTTTAATTGAAAAACCCAAGCTTTCGGCGTCCTTAAGATGGTATAATTCAAATGTGTGGCAGGGAAGTGTATCCTTGATGATTAGTGCTATCCCACCACCTCGACCTGAGAGTCTATCTCTCCTGAAGATGGTAAAACCAGGGGGGAGGGCAATAGCAAGGTCAGGGTTGGAGGAATCATTGAGCCAACTTTCAGTGATGAACAGGGCATCAAGCTCTTGGCTTAATATTAAATCGTGCACGTCTTGGCAATGGCGTGCTAGAGACCTGGCATTCACCAGACCTCCCTTAAAGAAGGTGAGGCGGGTCTTTGAAGGAACGTGCGAGTCGGCGACGTCGTTTGTTGGTAAGGGGGGAGTCCATTTACAGCAAGGACATAACAGGGGGCTGGAGAGGGGATCAATATGGGGACAAACGCGGTAGTGGGGGGCAAATGGAGGGCGTAGAGACAGTAGATAATTGTTATCGTACCTGATGGCGGGTTTCAACCCGACAGCGTGCCCTGCGCCCAGCGCGATCCGGTCGCGGACGGGCGCAGACGGGCTTGGCTTAGGCGCGGCTTCGGCGCGCATCCGGCGCGCCCGCTGCGCCAGCCCGCTGCGCCGTCTGGCCGGTTTGCACATGATATAGGGAGAAAGGGGGGCGGGAGTATAGCGCGACTAGAGCGCTCTCCCTGCCTCCCTCAAGATGGCGCCCACCGTCGCCGGTGTTAGAACAAAGCGGTAATGCCGAAAAGTAAAGATTTTAGAGTGGCAGCGGTGTCAGTGTGCCTAACAAAGTATTTCCCCTTAGCTACAAGCAAGCCCCCCAAATATAGAAAGAGTAAAAAGAGTAAAAACAGTTAAGTTTAAAATTTGCACAGAGGCTGTTTCGTAGTTTCCACGTTGCAATCAATTCACCACAATTGCCAAAAATTCAAAAGCAGCTCGCAGCCCCAGTTGCCTCGCTGGGGAGATTCTGATGGTCATTGGGATGATTTTAGCCATTCTTTTCCTGTTCTGTCTGTGCGTACAGTGTGCTCCTGCTATATGTGGCCTCTGTGCTACATCGTGTGTAAGGAAACCTGTATCGAGGGACGAGCTAAGTAATAGGATGATGCTACAGCAACATCTCAATGACTTTATGAATATAGACCTGGACTCAGACTAGCGTGAGTATAGGTTATTGCCTATGTAAGGGCAAAAGGAGGGTCTGTGGTACTGAAAATTCTGGACCCATGTCATAAACATCGTCGTATCATGACGATTTTGATATCAGCAGACCGAGAATGGCTAATATACTATGCACAAGCATTTTCGTCATATTCGAGTGACGATTTCACCCTAAAACCAGAGATTCCGTCCTGAACCCTCGGGTTCCATTTTGTGAACGGCAGCCATTTTGTGATTGCCCTCACATAGGCCAGTGACTAAGGCCAAAAAACGAATCTGAAGAACACGTACACTTTTGCTGACTCCTGCACGACCTGGGCAAGCTGACTCCACTGCCCAAGGCCAAACCTGTTTGGTCAGTTCCTCTCCCAGTGGCCGATCGAGATAGTATCAAGGCACAACATGCCATAAACCTTTCATCGCACACAAACCACGCC
Organism: Lissotriton helveticus; assembly: GCF_964261635.1. Taxonomy (NCBI): domain Eukaryota; kingdom Metazoa; phylum Chordata; class Amphibia; order Caudata; family Salamandridae; genus Lissotriton; species Lissotriton helveticus. The sequence continues at coordinate 348,250,657 of NC_136058.1, forward strand.
TAATCTTACACACACCTGTCCCTGTTTCCTACTTTATGACCTGCTTTACGAGGAGGAGGTGCCCAAATTTATTAGGGGTCTGTCTATATCTGATGAAAATGTTGGGCCTTGCAGGGTGATTTATTGTGGGCTGGACAAACTGAAAATAAGCTTGTCATCATGATTCTGCTTTTTCTTTGTAGTGAAAATATGTGAATGGTCAACTGTAAAATAAGGAATGTTTGCCTAAAGCATAATATTTTGTATAAAAGGGATAGCTAGCTTTGTAAGTTTGAGCAGTCTCCTGAGAATATACACCGTGTTGTACTTCTAGGATACACTGTTACTGGCTGCAGCCAATAAATTTGATCTTTGACTTCACCAAGAAGACTCTGTGTTTTTGTAGTCTAAAACAGGAAGGACTCGAAGTCTTAGGGTGTTGTCCCTGGCACCGCTGGGTTACAGGTTCTGAAAAACCCAGTACTTCAGTTTTTCAACAGTAAGCGCTTGGATTTCTGGGCCTGAACCCCGATATGAGCCCGTTTAGTAACAATGGTGTTGTAGGAATATTTCAGATTCTTAATGGTTTGCAAATGGCTTCTATCTTTAGAGCTACGGAAGAGAAGTTCCTGTTGTTTAATTTCATCTGCCAACACCTTAAGGTTTCTTTGGCAGTAGCATTCCTCCTAGCCATACATTGAATAATGGAACCCCGAAGAGTGCATTTAAACGCATCCCATAAAACTATCGGAGAACTAACCGACCCATCATTATCAGCAAAGAAGCTCTTAATTTCAGTCATTAAAGCCAGAAACTGGGACTCGTCATAAAGAATTTCTGTGTTTAATCTCCAAGAACTGGGACCTTTTTTCGTAACAAAGGAGGAAAGAGAGAAGGAAACAGCTGCATGATCAGAAACAAGAATAGGGTGAATGAGTGGGGAAGATGAAGCCTGAACAAGAGACGAGTGAACTAAGAGGAGAAGAAAAGAAAGAAAAATCACTACCAGTAGGGTTATGAAGCCGCCAAAGATCCTGAAGCTGGAGAGTAGAACACATGTTCAACATTTGTTTATGCGCTTTAGAAGAGCGAAACTGAAAGGCAGAATTCCTATCCAACAGGGGATCCATAGGTAAATTAAAATCACCACCAACAATTAAATTGCCCTGATGGGGAGTATCCACCAGCTTTTTCGTAATCGTGTGCCGGAACACCGGATCATCACAATTTGGAGCATAAATATTGAAAACATATAAGTCATTAGCACCATTAGAAAGTCTAGACAATAACCAGCGGCCCTCAGTGTCATGTTCAGCAGAAACCAACGATAAGCCAGAAGTTTTAGAGATCAATGTAATCACACCATTCTTTTTACTAGATGCATCAGAGCAAGCAACATCAATTCCTCAGAAACAAAGCCTCTTTGTAAGACATTTTTGTTTCTTGTAACAATACCAAATCAGAAGAAAGAGATTTACAATAGTCCAACATTTTTGATCTCTTTACCGGGTGATTTAATCCTTTAATATTAAGGGACACAACATTCAAATAAGGCATAAGTGTGCATAAGCAAAAAATCCAGTAAAAATGGGTAATAGAGGGAGAAACAACAGAGCAAAGCAAACAGGCAAAGACCAACTTTGAAAAAGAAGAAAAGGAAAGCCGCCCTAGAAGAACCAAGAGAAAGAGAAGAAAGGCAAAGAGGGGAAGAAGAAAAGAAAGAAGAGAAGACCCACCAGGGGAGGTCTAGAAGAGACTAAGATAATACCAGGGGGAACATGGTAAGGGAAGCAGGAGACCATTGGGAGAATATTACATTGTAAAGCTTATAAACTCTATAGTATAGATAATATAAAGAACAAGGCAAAGAAGCATACAATAAAGTAATTAGTTAATAATTAATAAGACATCTCATGTCAAAAATAACAGTAAGAACAGCCTAATAGCCATTATAAGTGTCTTAAAAGTACAGAAATCATCCACAGACAATTATAATGACAAAGGTACAAAATGCATATTAACTATATGAGAAATATAGAAAGAAAAACCCAAGTAAAGATAATCAAAATTACCAATAACAACATATGTAAATGGGAAGAATATCTAATAACTCGTATAATACATCAACCAGCGTAAAACTAGTAGATAAGAGAGGAGTGCAATAATAACCATAATGCAATAAATGTACCACCTAAAGGATTAAAGGAACATTAGAATAAACAAGAAAGATGAAAACTATACGAAGGACATAAGGAGACTAACAAGAAAGAGCAATCAACAGAAAGCTACAATGCAAAGACGCAAAATATCCAAAACGTAACAATGTACATGAAAGACCAAATAAAATCACATAACACCAATTGAAATTGAGGAAATGTCAGAGAAGTAGTGAAAGAAAACCACAAAACAATATACCAGTCAGGGAAGGGAAAAAACATCAGCCGAGTGACAAAAACAACAAGACCGAATAGGAAGACGAGAAAGACCTCAAGGAATCCACCTATAAAGCAGACATCACAAATAACTGCCATGGACAAAGAGAATTTTGAACAGTGAACTGAATGCCATCACGAGGGTAGAAGGGTGAAATATCCGAATGAGCAAGTAGAGCAGACCAAATATGAGGAAAAAAGATACGTAGAGCAGAAAAACGCGTAGGACAGCAAATGACATGCGAAATAGAAGACTAAACGACAAAACGTCCGAAACGGACAGTAGGTAGCAAAAGACAACATATGTGTCTAAGGACCATGACACAAGGCATAGGGAACTACAACGTCTAAGATATGAAAAAACACGACACCTGAAAAGATGGGAGGAGCCAAAAACAACATGTAACACTGAAACAGTGGCACATATCGGACGGAAAGATATAAGAAATTACAGAGGCAAAACACAAAAAGAATCAAGTTCCAGAAGGACCAGGAGCAGGAGAAGAATCCATCTGCGATTGAGATTGATTATCTAAAAAATTGGAAAGATCAGAAGGTTCGTCAAAAATCTTAGAGCGGCTTTGGAATGTAATACGAAATTTGGAAGGTCCAGCAAAAGAGAAAGGGATGTTCATGTCTAAGAGACGGCTCCGCAGGTTAAGAAATCCCTTTCTACGAATCACAGTATCTCTGGCAAAATCTTGAGAAATAGCAATTCGATGGCCCTCCCAAGTCACGGATTTGACCTTCCTCATATGGGCCAAAATTTGCTCCGAATGTTGGTGACGTAGCGGTTTAAAAATTACCGCTCTTGGGCTTGTCGCGGATTTAGACCTGAAGGAAGGAACACGATGAGCTCTCTCAATCTCAAAGTCTCTCAAAAATTAAATCTGTAAAGTAGCAGGAAGCCATTGGGATATAAAGTCAACCATCGAGGAGGCTGACTTCTCCGCATCTTCAGGCAGACCAAAAATTCGTAAATTACTTCTTCGGTTACGATCTTCCTGCTCCGTGAGGTCTCTCCGGAGAGCAGCCATAGATCGTTCCATCTGTTGGAGAGACCGTGAATGTTGGTGGGCAACATCCTCCACACCACTAATCCGAGATTCCGCAGCATTGACCCTAACAGATAACGCCTTAAAGTCATTCCTGATAGCGGCCACTTCAACTTGTAAAAGATCAGTATTAGTCTTAGTAGATTGGGCGATATCATGAACCGCATTGAGACGCGAGAGAATGGTATCCAGAGTGGTAGTAGGGTCTTTTTGAGAAGATTCTGGAGTAGGAGAATGTTGTTTGGACCTTTTGAGGGCACCTTTGGAATCCTTAAGAGTAGCAGGAGGACCCATGTTGTCAGCCATAAGAACAGCTCACGTTGAAATGCCAAAAAAACACCTGAATAACTATGCGGAGATAAAGAGAGCAAAACAGGTGTAAGAAAAATAGCAAAAATGGTGATTCACAAGAGTTTTCTAAGAATACAGCTGAAGGAGCATCAAAATAGGAACCACAGGCCGTATTAGTAGCATTGAAATGGCCGTCAAGACCGAGTGAGGAAAAAAGCAGATATGGAATATTCCACAGAAAGTCATGGGAAACAAAATTCCAGGTAGCCAACAACCTCGCAATCAGGTTTAACAGACCTCAAAGCAAAGCAAGCACAAGGCAGAAGCAAAAGAGCAGCGGGAAACCTCTGAAGCATTACATGAAGAGCCACCAGGCAAAGAGAGTCATGGAAATATCAGCAGGTGAGGAAAACGTTGTTAAAAAATGCAGCAGCTTGAGAAAAAATTGTAAATGTTGTAAATATCACCTCAGGAGCAGCAGAAGCGCAGTCCCCAGAAATGTGCCATAGTGCCTGAGATAGAAAACACGCGCGACGCCACCACAGGAAAACAAAATGGCGGCCGCTCATGAAATCCAGTGAGCGGAGCTGTAAATCGCTGGAAAGTGAGGTTTCAACCGTCGTTAGCGATGTCCGTTCCTTTCACCACATTCCCGGCATATTCCGACTGAATATGCCATTTCGGGAGAGAAAGCGTCTCTGAAAGGGGATCCAAAATCGTCCCGACAGCTGTTGCCTCCACGGAGCTCAAGCGCCGACCGCCATCACGTAGCGGCGCGCAAGCCACGCCCCCTGCCTGGGGGGATTTTTAATCCAACTGGCGAATCAGAGGAATTTCGTGTAATGTGGAATTACCTCTCCGTCCCTCGTTCTCGACCCAGTCATCACTCATGAGGTATTCCACAAGACAGGAAACAAAACAGGAAACGCTTTTAGGCTCCACCCCCCCTCCTTCCAGGTGCTATATTACTCCTAACCACTAGAAGCACATCCTGTTTTGTTTCCTGTCGGTGGTTTACTTGATGAGAAATGCTTGGGTGAGTGCCGGGCACTTACCTGCTTCGCTTGTCCTGTGGCTTCCTCCTTTGCTGGGCTTTGGGGGCTCTCGTGGACCGTCGTGGGATGCTGTGGAGTTGGGCTGCTGGGCTTCCCTGTCTCCTCCTGGGCTCGGGAGGCCTGTGTTGCGGGGCTCCGTGGGTCTCCCTCTTCTTGCTGCCCAGTTTTCCTGCTGCAGGGTGTCCGGGTCGGTGTGGATGTTGCAGTCCTCCGTTTCCGTTGGATCCCGGTCCTTCTGTGCCTCCTGGAGCGGTTGTGCCGCTCCTGCTGCAGCTGGCGGTGATGGTTGGAGGTGGTTCCCTTAGCGCTTGGCCGTGTCGTGGGCGCGCTGTGGTTTTTGTTTCCTCCCCATGGGGCGTTCCTAGCTCTCTTCTTCCTCAGGCCAGCTTGTGCTTGTGCTGGCTCTGCCACCGTGGGAGCGTGCTCGTGCTGCCGGGCTACGTCTCTCCCATTTCCCGGGATCCCTCTCCTCACTTCGGGACTGGGACCATCTGTGTTCATTCCCCGGACCCCCACGGAGGCTGCATGACGCCGCCTGTGATCCTGAGGCTGCAAACGTGAGGGCGGTCCTCCTCCCAGCTGCTGCCAAGCAGTTTGCCTTCTACCGACACCGGAGTCTTCCTGTGGATTTCATCTAGTTCTTCAACTTTGGTGCAGGGCCGCCTTTCCATCGGACGCCTGGGTGGGCTCTGGCACGCCTGTTGATGCGCTGGACGCTCTTCCTGCGGCGGTTTTTCCTTGTCGGCCCGCGCTTGCTGTTGGCCACGGGTTCCCTTTTGGGTGACGCCCCCTTCCACTCTCATGGATTCCTGGATTCGCTGAAGGAATGTTAACCTGGCCGGTGGCCTGGCCGTTGCTGGGTCCATTTTGCCGGTTTTGGTTTCGGACTTACCCCTGGGTCCGATGTTTGGGTCATATTCGTTAGCTTCCTCCATGGAGAGACGTTGCTGAGCTGCATTTTCCTTGTCAAGGCTTGTGTGTTGATGCCGTCGCACAGTTCGGTGTACCTGCGAGGAGCTTCTGAACAAGGTATGTCCTCATTCGTTGTGCTGACCTGTCGCTGATGACGGTAACGAGGTCGCTTGCCTTAGTATGGGCTGCTTGGTTCGCTTTCTAGCGGGCTGTTATCGCTCAGTTTGGAGAGCGTTGGGCTGCAGTTTTGAAGGTCCCTGGTTCAATCCCGGGTTACGGCGCAGTTTGAGCTTATAACCCTGGCTGGGGGCTAAGCGGCAGTGACGGGGCTCCTGGAGCTGCGGGGGTGAGTGCTGGCCTGTGACAGTGGTGCGTGTGTTACCAGCTCTCCCCCGCAGCTGTCGGCATTTCAGGCATGCATCTTCGTGAGGGGATGCTTTCTTCTCCTATGCCGTGGGGTCTCAGCTTCTCCTGTGATGCTGGCCAGTGTGGATGTTGGTCGGATTTCTCTCCTTCTCCTGAGCCTGCGGCCATACCACCCTGAGGGCACCTGTTCTCGTCTGATCTCAGAAGTTCAATTGGCGCTGGCTGTTTTTTTGGCAGGCGTGATGGCTGTTGGTGGTCCTTTTGGTGCTGCTGACTTGTTCCACGGACGTTTCCTCAACTCTGTTGTTTCTGATGGGTCTTCTCCTGCTGCTGCTGTGCTTCAGGTCTAGTGCGTTTCCGGGGTTCTCTTGCTTGTTGTCCTTTTCCCATGTTTGGGTGTATGTGGGGTTTCCTGGTGCTTCTGCGCCCGGCTTCTCTCGGGATTCGGTCTTGCCTCGGTTTCGGGGGCCTGTTGCCTCTTCTCTACCGGTGCACCCTTATGTGTTGGATGTCCTGCTGTGGGGATGGTTGGACCCGGATCGCTTCACCATGCCCAGGTTCTGTCCGTGCTTTCTCCTTTACGGGTTTTGGCGGACTCCTTGCCTGTTTCTGTCCCGGTGGGCTCCGTTGTGGCCTATCTTATGGGGCGTCCTTCCATGGCGGATGATGACATCCTGTGGTACGGCGTGGATATAATGGTCGGTCAACTTTAGTGGGTTCTTATGTTGGCTCTCACCTTGCTATTCGCTCAGCCCTTTATGGGGCCTCTGTTGCCCAGTCTTTTTGTCTGCTTTCCAGACCCTGTTTTCCACGATGCAGGAGGGTGGCTGCTGTCCGGACTTGCTGGAGTCCGTGGTGTGCCTAACTGGATTCCTTTCGGACATTGCCTTTTATTCTGTGAGGGCTTCGGCTATGTCCTAGGGTTCCTCTATTGCTGCCCGTCGGGCCATGTTGCTACGGGATTGGAAGACGAACGCAGCTCAGCGTTCCATGGCTTTTAGGTTGCCTGTCACTGGTGCCCGTCTGTTTGGTGACTCTCTTGAGGGTGAGCTGCGTTAGGTCTGCACATGCGTTCCTTGTCTTTTCGTCTTCTTCCGTCCCGTGGGGGTTCCTCCTTCTCCAGTGCCAGGTCTTCTGCCTACCTTCCAGGTTGCAGCAGTCTTCCTTCTGGAGTCAACGTGGCCTTGGCCGGTATTTTCCGCGGCAGTTTCAGGAGGAATCCCAGCAGGGTGCTGGGTCTGGCCCACTACGTTCCTGACTGTGCCGTCCGGGAGGGCGGTCTCGCTGGTGGTCCACCTGTGGTTGATGGGAGACTTCGCCTGTTTCTTCCTGCTTGGCGTTTGACGACCTCCGACATATGAGTGCTGGATGTTTTGTCTCCGGGTTTCCGATTCGGGTATCTGTCGCCTCCTCTCCCCCCCGGGGTGGTGGTGTCTCCATCTCATCGGGACGCCTCCCGCCGTCTGTCCTTGCTGGAGGGTGTTCGTCTTTTGGTCGGCGAGCATGAGGTTGTCCCTGTGACTCGGAGGGTACTGGGGATGGGTGTCTGCTCCATCTTCTTTGTGGATCCGATGTTCGTGGGGGGTTTCCGGGTGGTCATATGCCTTTGGGGTCTGGACTCGTTTGTGTCGAAGTTTCCAGTTCGAGTTGGAGCCTCTACTGTGTGTGCTTCCACGGATCCTGTCCGGGTGGGTGTTCCCCTCTCTCGTTCTCCTGGTCGCTTTCTTCAGTTCCTATGGCTGTGGGGGTTTGGGGATTCCTGCGCTTCTGCCTGGAGGGTTGGCACTGGTGGTTATGCATCTTTCCTTTTGGTCTGCAGTGCACCCCCCCCCGGGTGTTCACCACGGTGTTGGCACCCTTGGGGGCGCTTCTCCGTCTCCTGGGAGTGTCCGTGTTCCCCTGTCTGGACGACTGGCTGGTCCAGGCCCCGTCTCTGGAGGTCTTGTCTCGCCACCTTCCCTTGACCATGTCTACGCTCAGGGATCATGGGTTCTTGATTCACTTGCCGTTGTGTCATCTTGTGCCTGCCGCCCGGTGGTCCTTCATCGGGGCCATGTTCGTCTCTGTGCTGGTCAAGGTGTTTCTGCCGGACTCCCGGATTCTACGTCTCCAGTCGTTGTTGCGGTAGTGGTTGTCCCTTGCTGCGACTCCCCTCCTTCAGTGGCTGGGGGTTCAGGGTCGCGTGTCTGCGTCTGTCTTCACCTTCCCCTGGGCCGGGGTTTATCTGCGTTCTCTGCTGTGGCATGTTCTTCAGTGGGTCCCCTTTCCTGTCTTGGAGTATGCTGTTCCTGTGCCTGTATCGCTGGCCTTTGTAGCTGCTCTCCTATGGTGGCTGGATTCTTCTCACCTTTCCAGGGGGATGTGTGTCCTTCTACCTCCCCCTCTGGTTTGTCCGTGGATGCCCGCGCCTCTGGCTGGGGTGCGGCTTTGGTTCGTTGGCCGGTGCAGGCCCTTTGGCTTCTGTCGGAGTCCCGCAGGTCATCCGCTTGGCGGGAGCTCTCTACCGTGGAGGACCCGCTTCGCTTCTTCCATCTTCGTCTGGGGGTTGCCGTGTTCTGGTGTGTTTGGACGTCACGGTGGCGGTGGCCTTCGTCTTTCGCCAGGGTGGGTCCCACCCTTCCTCCCTGTATCTGGTGGCCTGCTCCTTTCGGATTGGGCGGAGTGGCTTCTTCTGGCCCTCTCTACTCAGCACTTTCGGTGTGTGGACGCCGTGGTGGGGGACTCCTTGTGTTGGTGGTTTCCTTCGTCTCTGTCCCTGTGTCTGGCTCCCTGCACTTTTCAGTTGCTTTGCCTGAGGTTCGGAACTCCGGTTCTGGACCTGTTTGCCTCCCGGTCCGCTGCCCTGGTTCCCCTGTCCGCTTTGGCTTCTTGTTCCTAGCGCTAGACTTCTTTTCTGGGACGTGTTCCTCTCTTGTTCTGTTTCCTACTTCTTGCCCTGTGTCTTCTGTTTTTCAGTCTTTTCTGGATGGCTTTCGGAGGCGCTTTGCTTGTCTTCCTTGCGGGGTTGTTGGTCTGCTCTCTGTGCCTTGCTTTTACTTCTGCGTGACGGCTGGGGAATTTAAGGCCTTGCGTTGTTCTTCCCCGTTTTTGCTTCATTCTTTGGGTCTGAGACGTGCCTTGCCTATTTCAGTTGCTGGGTCTGCGGAGTTTCGCTCCTCTGGCTCCCTCTTTGTGTCTTTTGGTTTGGCTGGTCGGGGTACGGCTGCCTCCCGTCTTCCTTTGGGTCGCGGGATTGTGGCCGTCTTCGCTCTGGCTTCTCTCGGTGCTGGTTTGCCTTGTCCTGCTGGGATTCGGGCGCGTTCCCCTCGGGGCGTGTCTGCCTCATGGGCTGTTTTTTCATGGTGTTTCTCTTGATGGAGTCTGTCGGGCTGTCGCTTGGGCCTCTGAATCCTCTTTTGTGGGTCTCTGCCCTTTCTGACCGGACCGTTTTTGGTCATGGGGTGTTGCAAGCTGTGGGGGTTGCCCCCTCGCTCTGTGTCTGTGTGGTTTTACGCTTTCACTTGCTGCACTCCTTTGTGTCTGGTCTGTGTTTTCTGTGTTGGGTGTGCCAAAGGCCTTCTCATGAGTGATGGCTAGGTCGAGGACTAGGGACGTAGCGGTAATGCTATAATTAGTTTCGGTAATCCCCATTACTCTTAGTCCTACTCGTCCTCGACCCAGTCATACTTCCCACCCTCCCTCCCTGTCCAGGACTTTGTTGCTTGATGTGTCAGGATGTGCTTCTAGTGGTTGGGAGTAATTGAGCACCTGGCAGGAGGGGGGTAGAGCCTAAAAGCGTTTCCTGTTTTGTTTCCTGTCTTGTGGGATACCTCATGAAATGAAATGAAATGAAATGAAAAATTAAATTTCTATAGCGCATAACTACCCGGAGGCCTCGCAGCGCTTGAGTGATGACTGGGTCGAGGACGAGTAGGACTAAGAGTAATGGGGATTACCGAAAGTAATCATAGCATTACTGATACATTCCACCACTCATATTTAAAAAAGGGGGTGGTGATGGACAGAGTATCTGAGTTAATCAGAACACTCCTACCCAGTCAACAGATCAGGGCTTGATCCATCACCGTTTTTTAGCTCACTGCACCATCCCAGTCTGTCCCTGGCCCAGTGCATCATGGGAACAGGGCAGACCAAACTACCAAGCCAATTCTTCACTGGAAAGGAAACAAGCTTCCGGGGACCGGTTTCTGGCATTACAGCCGTCTTTGGCCCGGCTTGCTTGAATCCTGATGGTGCAGTGAGCAAGGGACTCATGTCTGAGCATACCCTTCCACACTCATGGTGGCCAAAATTATTTAAAAAAGGGGGTGGTGATGGACAGAGTATCTGAGTTAATCAGAACACTCCTACCCAGTCAACAGATCAGGGCTTGATCCATCACCGTTTTTTAGCTCACTGCACCATCCCAGTTCAGAACCTGGCTATATGCAAATTAGTCTGTCCCTGGCCCAGTGCATCATGGGAACAGGGCAGACCAAACTACCAAGCCAATTCTTCACTGGAAAGGAAACAAGCTTCCGGGGACCGGTTTCTGGCATTACAGCCGTCTTCGGCCCGGCTTGCTTGAATCCTGATGGTGCAGTGAGCAAGGGACTCATGTCTGAGCATACCCTTCCACACTCATGGTGGCCAAAAATATTTAAAAAAGGGGGTGGTGATGGACAGAGTATCTGAGTTAATCAGAACACTCCTACCCAGTCAACAGATCAGGGCTTGATCCATCACCGTTTTTTAGCTCACTGCACCATCCCAGTTCAGAACCTGGCTATATGCAAATTAGTCTGTCCCTGGCCCAGTGCATCATGGGAACAGGGCAGACCAAACTACCAAGCCAATTCTTCACTGGAAAGGAAACAAGCTTCCGGGGACCGGTTTCTGGCATTACAGCCGTCTTCGGCCCGGCTTGCTTGAATCCTGATGGTGCAGTGAGCAAGGGACTCATGTCTGAGCATACCCTTCCACACTCATGGTGGCCAAAAATATTTAAAAAAGGGGGTGGTGATGGACAGAGTATCTGAGTTAATCAGAACACTCCTACCCAGTCAACAGATCAGGGCTTGATCCATCACCGTTTTTTAGCTCACTGCACCATCCCAGTTCAGAACCTGGCTATATGCAAATTAGTCTGTCCCTGGCCCAGTGCATCATGGGAACAGGGCAGACCAAACTACCAAGCCAATTCTTCACTGGAAAGGAAACAAGCTTCCGGGGACCGGTTTCTGGCATTACAGCCGTCTTCGGCCCGGCTTGCTTGAATCCTGATGGTGCAGTGAGCAAGGGACTCATGTCTGAGCATACCCTTCCACACTCATGGTGGCCAAAAATATTTAAAAAAGGGGGTGGTGATGGACAGCCAGGTTCTGAAACTGGGATGGTGCAATGAGCTAAAAAACGGTGTTGGATCTAGCCCTGATCTCTTGACTGGGAGAGAGTATTCTGCTTAACTCAGAGACTCTGTCCATCACCACCCCTTGTTGTAAATTATTTTGTCCACCCTAAGCGTGGAAGGGTATACTCAGATGTGAGTCCCTTGCTCATTGCACCATCAGGATTCAAGCAAGCTGGGCCGAAGACGGCTGTAATGCCAGAAACCGGTCCCCGGAAGCTTGTTTCCTTCCCAGTGTAAGAATTGGCTTTTGTAGTCTGGTCTGCCCTGTTCCCATTTTTTTTTTTTTTTTTTTGAAAGTATGTTTTTATTGCAGAGTTACAGATAAAACATCGAGAATGTCAACCACCAGCCCCGTCCCCATATAAGATACCACATTTAACCCCAGCAGTACACAGCCCATCAGCCCACATCCCGGAGGCAGGGCGGCGTAAATTCAGCGTGCAAGAGAAGCCTCCCCGCTTGGTACATAGGGACGGTAGGTCAACAACACAATCCTGTTTCCGCAGTTTCTGTAACCTCAACCACAACTCCCCCCCCCCCCCAAAAGCCCCCTAGAGGGTTCGTACCCATCACAGGAACAACCCCCCAGCTCAGTAGATCCACAGAGCCTAACCCGCCCCTACTGCAACAGGTCAATCCACTCAGTGAAAACACTGCGCCATCTACCTCACTGCTCTACTAGGGTAGTCTACGTACTCCTCTATTCCCCCCCCTCCCTCTAACTGCTGCTGATGTGGGTGGCGATGATGTGCATCGGAAATATCTGTGCGTCGGCAATACCTATCAAATGTTCGTGTTACCCGGGAACTCAGCCTCCGAGAGTCTCTCTTCTGTGTCTGCCGTTAAGTGATCTCCCAAAGCCTGCACTATCGTTTCCCAAGCCCTAGCTGCCTCTAAGCCCTTCTCCGTCCCCCGTCTCGTGGCCTGCCGCAGTCTCAATACACTCTCGCATCTTGACCACTTCAACAACTCATTCGTCCAACGTCCCACAGCCGGGCCTTCCTTGGTTTTCCAACGCCAAGTGATCTCCCTCTGCGCTAACATAAGCCCCAAATCAATGAACTTGCTCGTGATTTTCGTTTTCGCCGTGTGGGGAAACCACAACAGGAGGCAAGCCGCCATGTCAAATTCCACTTCCCTATCCGTAACCGCATTCAGAAGGGCGCCCACCTCGGGCCAATACGTACCCAACCTCGGGCAACCCCACATCATGTGGTCCAGTTCAACCTCCTCAGCCAGGCATCTCGGGCATGCCGCGTCTCGCACCTTAAAGTGCCGGTGGAGCTTCCCCGGGGTCAGATACGCTCTGTGCAAAAGGAAGAAATGTATTTGTTGGAACCTGGCGTTCCTGCTACCTTTCCATGTCCGAGCCAGAATGTGGCCCCACTCGGTATCCGGAATAGGCTTGCCCACATCGTCCTCCCATTTAGCTTTCAACACCGCAAGTGGTTCCAGCCCTTCGTTCAACATCCGGGACTGGAGACAGGTCACTGCCTTGATTGTACCCGCAGCCATCACCACATACTGGCAGGCCATGGTCGTGCTCGGCTCCATCAGTCCCCCCCTCCAATGCTGCCGTATTGCCGTAGTAACCGCCGCGTGTAGGAGAAAATCCCCATCTGGGAGACCAAACTGCTCCCGGATCACCGCAAACGGGGCCAACATCCCCTCCACAAACAGATCACCCACCACCTGTAGCCCCAGCTCTTCCCACACCGCCAGCGGAGACCAATCACCCCCATGTGGCAGAGCCGTCAGCATCCCAATGGGAATCTCCGGGGCATACGGCCGCACCGCCCGTGTCCGCCTCAGGCTCCTATTCCAACAGAGTCGGAGGGTTTTTTCCTCCAAGGTAAGCCCCCGCAATGCCAACCGCTGTTGCATAACAATATAAGAGAGGACGTGTCTCTGGATACCCATCCCCCGGACCCTATCAGGACCCCTAAACTCCCTAGCCACATTCTGCGTCAAAATCTGGAGTTGGGCTGCCAGATAATATAATTCAAAATCCGGCACTGCCATCCCCCCCTCAAGTTTGGGCCGAGTCATGGTGTGCAACGCCACCCTGCGCCTACCCCGTCCCCATAGGAACTCAATAACCAATGAGCGCAGTTCCCGAAAAACCCGCTGCGGGATCCAGATAGGCAATGTCCTGAAGTAATACAGCAGTCGAGGGAGTGCCACCATTTTCAACAGCGCTACCCGTCCCTGCACCGACAAAGGGAGAGTAGCCCAAAAGGACATGCAGCCGCGCAATCCCCTGATACACCGCCCCACATTCCCCTCCAGTAGGCTCTCCGCATCATGGTAGATCCGGACTCCCAGGTACGTAAAGCACCTACCCTCCCATACCACGTTCTCCGCAAGAGCAGGGCGCTGAGCCTCCGCTCGCAGCGGGAAAACACAGGTCTTACCCCAATTCACTTTGAGCCCTGACAATCCGCCAAAGGAAGAGAGCAGTCTCATGGCCCCACGCAGGGCCACCTCCGTGTCCTCCAAGTAAAGTAACAGGTCGTCGGCATATAAGGAAATATAGTGAGTACTCTCGCCGCAGCGGATGCCAAGAAAGGAGTCCCCGGTTCTGGCCTGTGCCGCCAACGGTTCCATCGCAAGAGCGAACAGAAGGGGAGAGAGCGAACAGCCTTGTCTAGTCCCTCTACGCACCGGATAAGCAGACGATATAAGTGGCCCCACTCGCACCCTGGCCGTGGCCGACGAGTACAGTACCTTCGTCCAGCCCACAAACCCCTCACCGAGTCCGAACCTCTCCAGCACCGCATCCAGGTAACACCACTCAAGGCTGTCGAAGGCTTTCTCAATATCCACTGACAGAACAGCCGACGCGCCGTCCGAGCCCAGGGCATCCTGCAGTATACCGATCAGCCTGCGAGTGTTAATGGCGGTGTTCCTAGTAGGGATAAACCCTGCTTGGTCACCGTGCACCAACATGGTCATATGCGGGAGCAGTCGGGTAGCCAATATACGACTCAAGATTTTGTAGTCAACCGTCAGCATGGACAGTGGCCTGTAGGACGTCACCTCCAGTGCATCCTTACCCGGTTTCAGAAGCGGGATCACTAGCGCCTCTCTCATGGAAACGGGGAGGCGCCCCAGTGCCATCGCCTCCGAGTACACCGCCACCAATTTGGGCGCCAGTACATCCACGTATTGTGCATAAAACTCAACAGGTAGCCCATCCACCCCAGGTGTCTTGTTCCTGGCCATCTGTTTAATAGCCCCTCGGATTTCCATAAGAGTAATCGGACCCCCCAGATCCTTCGCCGGCTCCTCGTCTAACCTTGGGAGCTGTATCTCGTGTAAATAATCACTGACAGCCGAGGGACCCGCCTCCAACCGAGTATCATATAGGCCCGTGTAATACCGCTGAAAACGCTGTAAAATGGCCTTCGGTGAATGGACCACCTCCCCCGTTTCGGTTCTGATGCACATAATCGGGCCACTCCTCGGCACTGGGTCCGCAAGCTTTGCCAACAACGTGCCCACCTTATCCCGCTCCGCATGGCCCTTTATGAGGTATAGCTTATAGTCATAACATCGCAATCTTTCCGTTTCCCTCGCCACCACTTCCTTCGCCTCCAACAGTCGGTCCTGCAAATCAGGTCGTTCCGGCCTATCCCTCTCAATGTCTCTCAACACACATTCCGCTTTCCCCAAATCCGCCAGAACGGACGTCCTTACATTCGAGAAGCTGCCCATACACACACCTCGCACCACCACCTTCATTGCATCCCATTCCAGCGATCTCGTAGCAGTCGAGCCCTCATTCTCATCAAAATACAGCGTTAAGCCCTGTCTAACCGTTTCACCAAACACCAGGTCCTCCAAAGTGTCCGGTCGTAATCTCCAGGTAGGGATCTCAGACCTCGCTCTCTGCCATCTGATCGCTATCAGCAGAGGATTATGGTCCGAGATGGTTCTTGCCAAATACTCAGTATGGGTGACCATGGCCGCCATGCGGGCGTCACACAATATAGAATCAATTCTGACATGCAGATCGTGCAGCCCCGAATGGAAGGAATAGTCCCTATCAGTAGGATGTTGCATCCTCCACACATCCAGCAATCCCCACCTGTTCTGCCAGTCCCTTCTGCGTTCCGACAGCTTACGCACCGGGGATTCCGCTAGCGGCGGGTGGGACCTATCCCACTCTATATCTGTGATGGAGTTAAAGTCCCCCCCCAGAACAATGGGGCACGTCAGAAATTGGGCCAAGGAGCCCGAGAGGACATCAAAATAACGGGCCTGTTCAACATTAGGGGCATAAACACTACATAACACCACCTCAGAACCATACAGCCTCCCTCTCACCGCCACATAACGACCTCCGGGATCCACCACCCGATCTGTGACCTGGAATGGGACCCCCGCCCTGACCCATATTAGCACCCCCCTCGCAAACGCCGAATAAGAGGTTCCAAACACTTGGCCCCGCCACCTTTTCTGCAAAGCATCACATTCAAGGTTGGTTAAGTGAGTCTCCTGTAACATTGCAATTTGAACACCCCGCCTCACTAAATAAGCATGCACTTTGTATCTCTTAGACATTGTCCTGAGTCCCCGAACATTCCATGTTAAGCACTTCACATCAGGTAACGACCCCATCGCTGCTGTCTCTCCTCCCCTCCACCCGCATCAACCAACCCAGCACATCATTGCAGCCACACCCACCCCCCCCCAACACCCCAACAAACTACCCCAACCCCACTCCCCAGGACAGGACCTAACAACGGCGCTTCAGCCCCCATCCAAACCCACAACAATACACACAGTTCACTAATCTGTGGCAGCCGCCACAGAAGCCGTAAGGGCATTAGGGGGGTAACTCAACACCAACCCGCGGCAGGCCAACCCACCCTCCACGCCCACGACCCCATGCAAAAATTACAACAGAGTACCTGCTAAACGCTGACCAATTGGACAAATGTTCACCACCGAAGAGCCTTCAGCGCACCCCCACACTTATGCATTAAACAGCCCATCCGCCGTTTGCGGCGTGACCGATGGTCCCACAGAGCTGTCCGCCTCGGAAAGTTCTCCACCTGATTTACGGCCTCCGCTTTCCGATTCCGAGTCCTCCTCCAACTCCCGGTGCAGCGAGCCCGTCATCGTCGCCGTGGCAGCCAACGCTCCCCTCCGTTCCGCTGCCAGCGCTTCCTCCTTCAGCGCCTGCTTTAGCCTGTCGCGTTTGCGGATCCTTTGAGACTTACGGACCTGCGTCGGCTTCTTCCTCTCCGTCCCAACCTTGTGTTGGCGGTCAGTCCCCATCCTATACCTTTCCAGCCATGACCAAGCCTCATCAGGGGTGTGGAAAAATTGAGTCTGACCATCCAGGATCACTCTCAACCGGGCCGGAAACAGCAGCGAGTATTGAATACCCTCCTCCCGAAGCTCTTTCTTGACCGCAAGGAAGGTCGCTCTATTCCTTTGAACTTCCTGGGTGTAATCCGGGAAGATAGTCACTCGGCTATTGTCCACCTGGAAGGGTCCCGCCGACCTCGCCCTCTGTATCAACAGGTCCCTGTCCCTGAAGTGCAGAAGCCTGGCTATCAGTGGTCGGGGGGGACAGCCCTGCGTGGGAGGACGAGACGGGACCCTATGCGCCCTCTCAACAGAAAAGAACGGGGACAAGCCTTCAGGAGCAACCGTGGATCTGAACCAGTCCTCCACGTACCGCACCGCATCGTCCCCTTCAATCTTTTCCGGCAGGCCCACCACCCTTACGTTGTTCCGGCGGTTGCGTCCTTCGGAGTCCTCCGCACGTTTCTCCAGCGTCGCCAGTCGGGCCAGGACATCAGAAAGTTTATGTTCCACGGTGACCACCGCAGGCTTAAGCTCCTGAAGAAGCGATTCATTGTCTTTCACCCTATCAGACAGTTTGGCGTGATCCGCCCTCAGGAGACCCAGCCCCGTAGCCACCTGGCCTATGTCCTGGTGCAATGATTCTTTGGTCGCATTAATCGCCTCCAATATGCCATCCAGGCGAGCATTCAACCTGCGTTCCTGCGCTGAGGTATCCGGGCATTCCTGCCGGGCGTCCGCCCCGTCCTGCCCAGCCGTCGCGCCCTGGCTCCTTCCAGCCGCCATATTGCCATCCACATCCGCCATCTGATAGAACCCCCAAATGTCCGACACAGCACTCGATGGGGAGCTGGACCGCTACAGTCCTCAATCCGCAGGTCAGACTATCGCCCTAGGGAAGCACAGCACCTATATCCTGGGCAGGTTCGCTGCACGCCACCGAGGGCCATCCGGCGTAAGGAAGCACCACCGGTGACAAATAAGGAGCAGTGTCCATGAGTGTTCCCAGGATCAGCACAGCCCTGCGCTTCCCGCAGACCTCAGCGATACAGCCATGTGGGGTCGCAACCCACTGTGCCCCTGCGCAAGCGGGCCGCCCTCCACCACTCGGCGTCTCATTGCCAGCCCACACCAGGGGCCCAAAATTGTAAAAAAGGAGTGGGCCCCCAAGCTCGCCACCTCTGCGGACCCCTCAAAGCAATCCACCGGGTCAGGCCCTGGGAGAGCCCCCAGCGTCCCGATGCAGCGGCCTCCGTCGTGCTCTCCGGTCGTGTTCCCAATCCCTATTAGGGCCGCCCCACTGCTTGCCCGCAGCTCTGCCCGCAGCTTCCCAGGCCCAGCCAAAGGTCAGGCGCAGCCCGGGGTCTCACACCAGGCAGCTGGGCCACCTCAGCAATTGTAGTCCCCTGGATGCACACTGGTCACCTGGATTTGGAAGATGTCAGACGGCACACTCCGGTCTGCCGTGACGCTCATACACCGACACACAATGGAGGAGGGCTGGTCGCGGCACGCTACATTGGAGGCTGGGCAGAGGCAGCGGCCGTCCGAAACCCGCACATATGGCTCCTGGCAGCAATCCTTGTCTACACAGCTGTGACCACCATGGACTCCGACACAGTTCTGCCCATCAGTGCACCGATGGGCATAGGGGTTCACTGCAGCGCACCAACATTCGGCAGCCCCCGGGCTGGCCGCCCCCTCCCCCTCTCGGTAATCGCCAGCAATGGCCCCGACCTTGAAGGGCAGCCCACTTCTCGGACCTGCGCAGCAGTGGGGGAAGGGCCACCCGGCGAGCGCTCCCCTCAGCGCGGATGTCGCCTGCCTCCCCTGTGCCGGCAGGTCGCTGTCCCGTTGGGCGTCCGCCGGCAGCCGCTCCCCCCGCAGCACCTCCAGGCAGCTTCGCCGACCTCCGTCACCGCAGCCTCGGGGTCGCCGCCGCCATCTTAGGCGCTGAGTCGCGATCTCGCAGGGGCTCCGCGCCGGCTTTCCCCGTCACCTCAGGATCTCCGCCGGTCCCGCAGCATTCGCCTCCGCGAGTCCGGTGCGGGGGGCGAACTCTCCGGTCGTTGCGCCTGCTCCGGTGCAGGGATCATCAGGAGAATTACGGGATCCTGGACGGAGCTCCGGGCTCACGCCGCCATCAGAGTCGGCGCCCAAGCCACGCCCCGTCTGCCCTGTTCCCATGATGCACTGGGCCAGGGACAGACTAATTTGCATACAGCCAGGTTCTGAAACTGGGATGGTGCAATGAGCTAAAAAACGGTGTTGGATCTAGCCCTGATCTCTTGACTGGGTGAGAGTATTCTGCTTAATTCAGAGACTCTGTCCATCACCACCCCTTGTTGTAAATTATTTTGTCCACCCTAAGCGTGGAAGGGTTTACTCAGATGTGAGTCCCTTGCTCATTGCACCATCAGGATTCAAGCAAGCCGGGCCGAAGACGGCTGTAATGCCAGAAACCGATCCCCGGAAGCTTGTTTCCTTCCCAGTGTAAAAATTGGCTTTTGTAGTCTGGTCTGCCCTGTTCCCATGATGCACTGGGCCAGGGACAGACTAATTTGCATACAGCCAGGTTCTGAAACTGGGATGGTGCAATGAGCTAAAAAACGGTGTTGGATCTAGCCCTGATCTCTTGACTGGGTGAGAGTATTCTGCTTAATTCAGAGACTCTGTCCATCACCACCCCTTGTTGTAAATTATTTTGTCCACCCTAAGCGTGGAAGGGTATACTCAGATGTGAGTCCCTTGCTCATTGCACCATCAGGATTCAAGCAGACCGGGCCGAAGACGGCTGTAATGCCAGAAACCGGTCCCCGGAAGCTTGTTTCCTTCCCAGTGTAAGAATTGGCTTTTGTAGTCTGGTCTGCCCTGGTACCATGATGCACTGGGCCAGGGACAGACTAATTTGCATACAGCCAGGTTCTGAAACTGGGATGGTGCAATGAGCTAAAAAACGGTGTTGGATCTAGCCCTGATCTCTTGACTGGGTGAGAGTATTCTGCTTAATTCAGAGACTCTGTCCATCACCACCCCTTGTTGTAAATTATTTTGTCCACCCTAAGCGTGGAAGGGTATACTCAGATGTGAGTCCCTTGCTCATTGCACCATCAGGATTCAAGCAAGCCGGGCCGAAGACGGCTGTAATGCCAGAAACCGGTCCCCGGAAGCTTGTTTCCTTCCCAGTGTAAGAATTGGCTTTTGTAGTCTGGTCTGCCCTGTTCCCATGATGCACTGGGCCAGGGACAGACTAATTTGCATACAGCCAGGTTCTGAAACTGGGATGGTGCAATGAGCTAAAAAACGGTGTTGGATCTAGCCCTGATCTCTTGACTGGGTGAGAGTATTCTGCTTAATTCAGAGACTCTGTCCATCACCACCCCTTGTTGTAAATTACATTCCACCACTCAGCAGACGGAATTCTTCTGCAGTGGTTGGGTTTCTAAACAGGTCTGGAAAAGGGAGCAGTCCTCTATGTTTAAAAACCACTGATGATTAAACTTTCATTTGCAGTGTTTGAGAAACATAGGGACTGCTCACTCTTCCGGCCTGTAGTGACGGAGCCACCACGCCCCCCCCCACTATACAGTGATGCTATCGCAGGCACCCGGAGGGTGGGCATGCCCAAAGGTATAAATAAAAGGATGCATGACCGCTCGGGGTCTTGGCCCGTGTGTGTCCCTTCATTCATGTGTATTAATTGAGGCCTAACTTGTGTTCCGGTGCGTCAGCCCCATCATCTGCTGATCACCACATTGGCGACGAGGTGGGTCCCACCCAAGCCTCTGCCTACACGAACCGGACCTGTCGGCCAGTCCGCCGGTGCAAGGTGTAGCACACCTTCTTGCTCCTGCCCCAGACCCTGCGGCACCATGGAGTTCATCGGGACCGTGGGTGCCCACCCCGCATCGCCTGCGGTGTGTGGAACTCTGACGGTGGAGCCGTGCACCGAGACAGCGGGTGCCCACCCCGTGAGCCCTGAGGACGTCGGAGGTCTGGATAGGTTAGTGTGGCGTGAGGCTCTGGCGTGCAGTCTGCCCCCTAGCCTGTGGCCTGCTCTGGCGCTCGCTTACCGAGTGAGCAGTGAAGACGAGAGGTTATGCGGGGGAGGGCTGGGCACCTTCTCTTCACTCTGAAGCACTTGCTTGACTGTGCCTGAACCCCCCAACGCTGCAGACTGTGGTGTGCCATTTGCCGCCTTGCAGACCTGAAAGGTCAGACGTCAGCGCAAGCAGTACCAGGTTTCCCTTTGGGAGCAACATGCATTGACACCAGCAAGCGGCTGAGGCAGGACCCTGCAACTACATCCAGGCTATAGTGGGGGCAAGAACTCTGCACACAGTGGGTAGTGGAAGGGATCTCCATACCTAATCGCCTGAGGAAGAAGTCAGAAGCACAGAGGCATATACAGCTGCCCCAGCACAGCAGGTACTGAGGTGTCACCCTAACATTCTAGCCACCACAGCCACAAGCCCAGTGACGCACTCACACACGCATGTGCTCCGGAAGGCATGAGTGTCCAGAACCCGGATGGGGCGGGTGCCCCGGCACCACTCCATCAAGCCCTGCTGCCGGCTCAGCAGCAAGCCCCGCAGCCACCAGGCCACGCAACAGCAGCTCCCCTGCCACCTTTCAGTGAGTTGGCTGACCCTGCTACGGCTGCATCAAGTTGGAAATCAGGGATCGGCCGTCTAGACCAATATTTCATAGGGATGAGGGAAACAGATGGAAGAGTGAAAAGATCCCTACTGATGTGCTACGGGGAGTTGAGCTATATGACCTGTTCGAAACCCTACCGAACACTGGGGCTGATGACATCTATGATGCAGCGGTGGCAGTGCTTAACAGCCATGTTGACCCTCAGATCAACCCAGATTTTGAGAGGTTCAAACTACGCCAGACGAGGCAAGGAGAGACAGAGTCAAAATACGTTTTTAATGCATGTTTACGGAAACTGGCAAGCTCCTGTACGGTTCCTGACCAGAGGTAAGAGATTAGAGCGCAGTTCATCCAGGGCTGCAAATCGGTGATGCTGCGTCGCTTAATACTCAGGCAACCCAGGATCACACTGGACGAGATCCTGGTGCTCGTAAGATCCCACGAGTTGTCGAACACCCGAGCAGATGAATGGAAGCAGCACTCCACCTTCACCCAAACACCGAAGGTCCACCGCAGGTCCACAGCGGCCGCCGGTGATAAAAGAGGAGAGAGTGGACGCCATTCAGGAATACCCAGCAGCGCCTTGTGGGACTGGGAGACTGTCGCGCAGCGGCACATATGGTGACACCGGGATTGAGCACCCACCAGCAGGGCAGTGTTTTGCAAATGGAAAGACCTGTTCCCGGTGTGGAAAACTAAACCACTTTGCAAAGGTGTGTCAAAGCGGAAGAACCAGAACCTCCACTCTGGGACAGTGAGGGGTGTTGGCGGCAGTGAGGCAGCTGTCGCTAGAAGACCCGCAAGAGCAGACGGACTCCGCCCTGCAAGGGTTCGGGCTAGGAGCAGACGATGATAATGTCTTCATAGTATTGTTTGTGAGCTGGGATGGCCCACTTCGCTGGCCCCTGCCTATGTGCTCCATCATGGTAGATGGGTCCACCATCCAGGAGCACATGGACACCGGAGCCTCAGTATATGTCATGGACAGCGACCAGTACTAGCGATTATCTCCACAGCCGCCGCAGTCACCCTCGAGGGCTAAAATCTACACCTATGGAGGTACTGAGCCACTTCCCTTGCGAGGGGTCATCAAGGTTGAGGTGGCCGGTGAGGGACACCGCATTCAAACGTGGTTTCATGTCACCAAAGGGAGAAGAGGGACACTCCTCAGCAGTCACACGACGGAGGAGCTGGAGTTGGTGTTATTTACCACCCAAGTGCATGATCTACACACACAGGATATCCTCAAGCACTTCCCTATGTGTCTGGGATGTCTCACGGGCAAGCTATTCAAGCTGCATATAGACCCCACTGTCAAACCGACTGCGCTCCAGCATCGGAGAGTGCCATTCCATCTCCGCCATCAGGTCGAGGAAGAGTCGCAAACAGCTGGGAGTGATTGATAAGGTCTCTGGTACCACTCCATGGGTATAGCCCCTGGTTGTCGCTCCCAAGTCAAAGCAGCCCGGGGCCATCTGAGTGTGTGTGGATATGCGGCTCCCTAATCTGGCAGTGAAGCTGGAACGACATCTCACGCCTACCATGGATGACATAGTGGCAGACCTCAACGGAGCCACGTGGTTCACAAAATTGGACCTCAACGCCGGTTACCATCAACTGGAGTTACACCCGGAGAGCAGAAACATCACAACCTTATCCACGCACGTCAGGCTGCAAAAGTACAAGAGGCTGAGTTTCAGGGTATTGTCAGCCGCTGAGGTGTTTCAAAAAGCCATCCGAGAGACACTCTCAGAGCTACAGGGAGTCATTAACCTGAGTGAGAACATCCTTTTGTTCTCGAAAACTCTGGAAGACCATCATGTCCACTTGAGGAACACGTTCCAGCGGCTAGCAGATAATGGACTGACCCTTCATCGCGCCAAGTGCACTTTCTATCAGGAGTCAGTGGAATTCTTCAGCTATATCTTTTCATGGAACAGCCTTCAAGTGAACCCCAAGAAGGCTACAGCCATACGCTCCACTCCGAGGCCGACATCCCTTACTGAGGTGCGCAGTTTCCTGTGGATGGACACGTACTGTGAACATTTCATTCCCAACTTGGCGTCGCTCTCTTAACCCCTCAGGAGCCTGATGAAGACCGGTACCCCGTGGGAGTGGACTGGAAAAGAAGATGCCACATTCCACGCCATCAAGGAAGCCCTCACGGATAAGAGAATCATGGCCTACTTTTAGCCCAACAGGCGTACCGAAGTAGTAGAGTCAGAGTCAAAATCACTTTATTCGATTATTTTTAAAATCATAAAAGTATGCTATACAAATACATTGGGATATCAAGAACAATAACTGATTAAAAAGCTGTTTAAAAATTAAAAACAATAAATATTCAATGTGTGCACAATGTTTAGTGGCAGTCAGAGGAGATTAATAGCTAAAACTTTGCAAAGTCCTATAAAATGATAATTTCAGTAGTTCTTCTTTTTTAATACAAACAAATCAATCATGACATCTATCACTGATCAACATTTACATAGTGTAAAGCAGAGATCGACCGAAGTCCATTCTGTCTGGAGCGAATAGAGGTAGTCAAAAAGTTGGCTACCCCGAACATGACTAGTGGAGACTCCATGAGTTGCAGATACAGCAAGGCAGGTTTTATCTGCTTAAACCCTGTATCCCTTAGTATTGGCTTGATAAATTTATCCCTGCCAGTCTTAAAAAAGGGGCACAAAAACACAAAATGGAGTAAATCCTGGTCAGAGAAATCGTCACATTTACATGGTGCATTCTCATGAGGCTTGCACCACTTATCATAAGTACCCAGCAGAAAATGCACCTGATTAAAGCGGAATTTTGTAAGAAGCCACCGATGGAATGGTTTAGTAACAATTGTCAAATATGATTGTATAGAGATTGACGTGATCAACATATAATGTGACCTTACAGTTGGCTTCATAATTTCACACGCTTCCCTTTCCGATTCTCGTTTTTTTGTGAAGTGTGTTTTCACCCATTTAATATCTTCTCTTGTCAGGTTTTCAGGGTTAGTGTACAGTTCAGGTCGGCCCAGATAACCTGCTGTAGATTTAATAAATGCCAACCACCGTATCTCCACCACTTTGTCCCGCCCCATACAGTCCCTAATGATTTTATGATTTAGAGATAGATTGGGATTTAGCCATGTTCTGATCCATGACAAAAGTGGGGCCATAGACAGGGTATCTTCGATATACCCCAACCCTAGTTCCATGTGGACTGCAAACGCTGGTGTAGATTGGGGGAGACCCATAAGGGATCGCAGGAATCTATTTTCCTCTCTCTGTATCAGGGCAGAGTCTTTGTAGCCCCATATCGAGGCCCCATACCTTGCAATGGCTATGGTTTTGGCTCTATAGATGGTCAATATAGCCTCAGCTGGTTTCCCACCCAATCGCTTTGCAAAACCCAAAATAGCAGCCGACGATCTTCTCACGGCCGCTACCTCGTTGGTGATTTGTGGTGCCCAAGAACCTTTATCATCGAACACCACACCTAGGTAGGTAAAAACTTTAACTCTCGAGATTGCTGAACCATTATAGGAGAGGGTTTTTATGCTATTCTTGCATTTCCCCACAGACATTACATGCAATTTCTCTATATTTATCACTAGATCCAGATTTTGCATGAAAGCCCCGAAAGAATTGAGCAGATGTTGTAGCCCTATCGGGGTTCTTGCCAACAACACCGTGTCGTCAGCGTATAGTAAAACAGGCATCAACGAACCACCCATACGCGGCACGTCGACAGATGCCGCTGCCAAAGTGTTTCCCAGTGAATTAATATATAGAGAAAAAAGCATTGGGGCCAAGATGCACCCTTGGCGCACCCCCCTGCCAGATTTAAAGAATGCAGTGCACTTCCCCTCTTGAGTCATACGTATGGACGCTCTCAAGTCTCTATGGAGTTCCGCCAGAAAATTCACCAATGCCCGATCCAGACCCAGCACCAAGAGCATTGTCCACAACTTTGACCTATTAACTAGGTCAAAAGCTGTGGACAAGTCCATAAATGCCAAATAAATAGATCCCTTGGACGCAACTGTATATTTGCTCAGGATAAGGTGTAGATTTAGGCATTGATCCTCGGTGCCTCTCCCTGAACGAAAAACATACTGCGAATTACACAGAATATCATTATTTATGGCCCAAGATGAAATCTTTGCTAGGATAACCTTACCTAGTATTTTAAAAGATGAATCTAGCAATGATATGGGCCTATAACATCTTGGGTCCCCCCTTTGGCCCTTCTTAAATATGGGGATTATAATAGACTGTGACCAAGATGTTGTGACTCTGGCTTTTTCTGTACAGGCTGTATTAAAAACATTAGTGAGGACTACTGACCACACGCTAGAATGTGATTTAAACATGTCAGCCGGTACCCCATCTGGACCTGGGGCCTTGTGGCCTGCCGTGTCCTCAATAGCCTTCTGTACCTCCTTTATAGAGAATCTAAGCGGAGTCTCCCAAGACTCATCCAGCACTGGATCAAAGGAGCCTAATTCAAGGTTACTGCCATAAATGTTTTCAAAGTGGTCTAGCCAATCCCGTTCCAGGATATTTACCTCTAATGGTGCATTTTCCTTGCCATTAAATAAGGGGGTATTAACTATTGACCAGAATTTGGCGCTGTCCCTCAAAGTGGTCACCTTGTAGAGTTGATCCCATGCTTGTTTTTTAACTTCGTTCTTTCGCCTCAGAACGATTGTATTATACTTTTTTCTTAGCCTGGCGACTTCCTGTCTATCTCGAGGTGTCTTTTTTAGTGCTACGAGTAGATCTCTATGAGTTTTAAAACATTCCTTATCAAACCACCCCTGCGCCTTTTGCATCTTATGTTTCGAATTACTCTTTAAATCCTCAGCCACTTGTCGACAGATTAATTCGAATGAGGAAATGATATTCCCACCAAACTTCAGTGGTTCCCTACAGGTGTTAAGTTCCTTCCCCACCTTTAAATTAAGTGAGTGAAAAAAGTCCTCTGGGATGATTTTACTCCATTTTACCCGTCTCCCCTGATCCAGGACACTTAGATCTAACATGGTTTCAGTATTTGCTGCTTTTTTAAATAAAAACAAATTATTATTATCCAGTTCCAAAACCACTGGGTTGTGATCACTAAATGTAGTTTGTATGGCATTATAAAAGATAACATTATGTAACAGGCCAGGATAAATGAATATATAATCTATGATTGTATTACTGTCCCTTGTAATGTATGTTGCCACCCTCTCGTTAATGTCGAAGAACTCTGGTTCAAATAAATTAATCTCTGAAAGTAGTTCTTCCAGAGCGGCCCCTTTTGCAGAATGTTCAAAATGTGAATAGGGCAGATTATCTGTATTATCATTAACTCTATAATGGCAATTTAGTTGACATAAATGTATATTAAAATCCCCCAGCAGGGTAAAATATACAAAAGTAGTTTGACCCTCCTTGTAATTAATTAAAAACTTTACCAGTGAGTTAATGTTTTCGTTATAAGAGGTTCCTTGTGTGGCATTGTAGAAGTTAATGTAAACAAATTTGTAATTATTGGGCATGGTAACTTCCAAAACTAAATAATTCTGAGATGCTGTATTCAATATTTTCACAGAACCCCCCACTTTAACGGATATTAAAAACATCAGCCCCCCTTTGTCTCGACCTGAGCTTGATGCTTGGGCAGCTAAAAAATATGATGTATACCCATCTAACCAGAAATCGTAGTCCCTATCCCATGTCTCCTGTAGAGCCACGACATCACAATCCTTTAAAAGTTCAAGCCATCTTATATCAGCCCTTTTTGAACGAAGGCCTGCAATATTCCAGCTCATAATTGTTACTGTTTTACCACTTCCATCTTTAATAAGTGAGGGACATTGTGACAAATTTTTAGTACCACCCGGGCAGGTCAGTCAATCATTTTCGTCCAAATGTGATAGGACTGAGAACCTATTTGTTAACTCCAGCCCAGCCCTGAGTTCTGTTCGGCAATTATCAGTGGTTTTAGGTAGGAGGCCTAATGTTTGAGTGGCCCAGGGACTTGGGCAGGTGGTATGACTAAGGGTAGCATGATGACCAACCCCACCCAAGTGCATCTTATGTGGATCCGGCCGTGGATAGAAAAAACCTAGGGGTACCGCTCTGATCCTACCTTTCTTTATCTCTGTAGCATCCCAGAATAAGCGTGTTGCCTCATGGGGTCTTTTAAAATTAACAATCAGGCAATCACCAGCCAATTTTTTGTCCGTAAACCCCACCCAGTCAACCCATCTCCCCAGCTGGATACCATCAGATATATTACTTGGGCCTGAACAGTTTTCGTCACACCAAAACTTGATGTTATCCATAAGTGACTCCTGGGACTCCACCTCACCTGGTTTCAATACGGGAACATTTACTAAAACAGCAACAAAAGGTGTAGCCTCCGGGGGGAGATTAACCGGTGGCCTGGCACGCTGCCTATTAGCCCCAGGAGGATTTAACTCAACATGTGAAATAACCTTATCCGGGGGAGTACTAGTTTTACATACACCCTGCACCGGAGTTTTTATAGATTTAACATTTCCCTTATTTGCACAAGCCTTAGAAACGGATAATGAAACAGGTGGTTGAGTGGGGCCTAGGTGCAAGTCTTTCCCTGTCTCCATCGGGGATTGAACCTGATGAGCTCGAGGGACTGAGGACCGAGGAATTGTGGGTATTAAAGGTGGGGGATGTTCATTCATTTTAGTTGACAAAAATGTATTAAGCCTGTCACATTTGCCTAGTATTTCTGCCACACATTCCTTTAGAGTCTCTATAATGTCACTAGAGACTTCCCTTCCCTCCCTGAAAAATCTGCCTATTCATTCCCAGGTCAAGGCCATTGATCTATGGCTCTCTGCAGGCTGTGACTCGGTTGCCCCCTTGAAGCGAGTCTCAACCAAACGAGAGAAGGATGCCAATCAGTGGTTCAATCAAGATCTAAAAGCCACTAAACTAGCGGTTCGCCGGGCGGAGCGAGCTTGGAGGAAAAACTATTGCCCCTTTTTGAGACTAGAGTTTATTAACATCTTGACTCTCTACAAAAAAAACATCTTGGAGGCAAAAACCATCTATTTTTCCTCCAAAATACTCGCAGCCGAAAACAAATCGAAGGAAATCTTTTCGATTATCCATAATCTGGCGTTTTCGGACAGAACCTCCCTCAAACCCACTCCCTCCCAGGATCTTTGTCACTCTCTCAATCATTTCTTTATTCAAAAAATTGCCATTATAAAAACCAACATCCCCCCTCCTTCCCCCTCTTTTGTGGACCCTCAGTGCCCTCCCCCTAAGGAACACCTCACTGCCCTCCCACTTCTAACTCAAGAATCTTTGACTGCTATAATCCCACTCGTCAAATCTGGTTCTCCACTAGATCCCTGCCCGGCCCATATTCTCCGTCACATCTTCCTTAGCTGTCCTGACCCTCCTCTCCACGCTCTTAACAGTTCTCTTTCTCAGGGCGTGGTACCTAACTCACTTAAATCCGCCGTCATTGTCCCCATATTGAAAAAACCGGGCGCTGATCCCTCAGTTCCAGCCAACTTTCGCCCCATTTCCCTCCTGCCGTTTCTGGCGAAAGTTCTCGAGCGCCATGTTACTTCTGCCTTGAGTTCTTTTGTGGAGAAGAATGGGGTCCTCGCCCCCCGCCAGGCCGGGTTTCGCCCCGCACACTCTACGGAGTCCGTAGTGCTTTCGGTCCTTGACAACCTCAGGGAGGGTATGGATACCAATCAACCTCAGGCCCTGGTCCTCCTCGATCTCTCAGCCGCTTTTGACACGGTGGATCATTCCATCTTGCTTTCCCGTGTCAAGGCGGCGGGGATCGGGGGTACGGCGCTGGTCTGGTTATCCTCCTTCCTGAGGGACCGCACCCAGGCTGTCCGCCTGGGTGACTTCACTGCGGACTTCTGTAATGTTCAGTGCGGGGTCCCCCAAGGCTCCTCCCTTTCCCCCCTTTTATTTAACCTATACATCTCCCCTCTTATTTTTTCACTGCAACAAATGGAGGTCGCCGTGTTTAATTATGCGGACGACCTCCAGCTTGTCTTTAACCTTTCTTCCTCCCCCGACTCTGCTCTTAACTTTCAAACCATCATGATTCACATCCGTGACTGGATGAACCACAATCATCTTAAACTCAACCCAGACAAAACAGAGCTGGTGTTGACGGGTGGTTCATCCAGCCCCTGGTCCCCTATCTTCTGGCCCCCTTCCCTTGGCCCCCCACCTGCCCCCTCAAACTCAGTTAAAACTCTCGGCATCAAGCTTAATCCCCAACTCACCCTCCACTCCCAGGTCAGCTCCGTGGTCTCCTCCTCCTTTCTGGCACTGCGTACCATACGCAAGGTGTCCCGTTTTTTCTCATTTGATGCACTTAAACTGATTACTCTTGCCATGGTCGTGTCCCGCCTGGATTACGGCAACGCCCTATATGCAGGTATTCCTGCATATAGTCTTCGGCGGTTGCAGCAGATCCAAAACCAGGCGGCGCGCCTGGTGTTCAAACTCCCTAAATCCCACCATGTCACTCCCCTCCTAAAGTCCCTACACTGGCTTCCTGTCTGTGCCCGTGTCCAGTTCAAGCTTGCCTCTATCACCTTCCAAGCACGACTGGGCATGGCTCCGGCTTTCATCTCATCTGAGATTGTTCCCTATGTCCCCGCCAGGGAACTGCGGTCTTCTACCCAATCCCTTCTAACGGTCCCACGGTTCCGGAGAAAGAAATGGGGAGGCTCTAAATTTGCGACCCTTGCCCCGATTTTTTGGAACTCACTGCCTTTGAAACTTAGAGCTTCTACTTCGTACCTACTGTTTCGGAAACAGCTTAAGGCACATCTCTTTGCTAAATCTTTTTAACTAAATAATCGGAGCTTCCCCCTCATGTTTAGCTCTCTGTCAGTCTAGCGCCATGAAACCGCTGGTGTACGTGCGCTGTATAAATAATTTTAAATAGAAATAGAAATAGAGATCTGAATAAGCACAGCTTCTAGCTTATCCGTAAGCACTTTTTCCACCATTTCTTTTATGGAATATTCAAAGTCATTTGGTGTTTTGCGAGGTTCCTGCAATAGGGCATGAGAAGGTTGATGGGTAGCTGGATGACAGACCTCTTCGGCCCTCATGACCAGATGTACTAGCATGCGCTTGAAGCAAACGATCATTAGCTGTGTTAATAAGGATTGTGGGCTCCAGGGGGATAGTCTGTCTATTAGGCATTGGGGTTACTTGAACGTCCGGTATTAAAGAATCTAGACACAGTTCACGTTCCTTTTGTGCTTTTTCATTCGATGTTTTCCAGCATCTTTGGTGAATTCTGCTTAACCCCTTCAGCGCGGCACAGATTCCTGCGCTGTGCTGAAGGTTCTAATGAGCCTACCGGCTCATGACGGAACGGTTCCGTCATGAGCACAGCTCAACCGACGCTCATGACGGAACCGTTCTGTCATGAGCGTAGAAGGGGTTAATACTCGCATTGGTTGCTGGTGTGCTTTTATTATTTTGTTTACTTCAGTAAGGATGCACGTCCTGCAGCACACGACAATATGTCCCGGCTGTTGCTGCTCCGCAACCGAATGCTTAGTTATTACGGAGCACTGCCTCTGGCATCATTGAGTGCAGCTTATGGATTATCGTTTCGATTTTCCTTTTTCACATGCGTTCAACCTGTCTTCCATTGCCTGAGCTGCGATTTCGACTGGGCTCTGGATTTGTGTCTCTCCAGTACGGTGTCTCCCAGCGCGGATTATGACCAGCTGATGAGCCCCTTAGTGGTACATGACTTGCTCTGTTCTTTCGGCAGGGTTATGGCCTTAGCAGAGATACATGGAGTAATGGGACGTTGGAATGTTTTTGCAGCAGCGCTTGACTTCTTGGCACGCAGTTACATTGAAGATGACCCGAGTTTTCCTCCGATGGTGATAGAGGTTCCGGTTGTTGAGGAACATGTATGTTCATTCCCACTATTGAATTGGATGGCTGAAATGTTTTCAGATGAGAACAATGATTTCCTCTTGGAGGCTGTTGCTACATACTGTGCTTATATGCTGTTGGATTAAGACTCTTTGATTTTTCTACCTATTCTTTATTATTTAGTTTCTGTTTTCTATCAAACAGCGAATAATTTTTAATGCAAATTTGAACTTGACTCTGCTTTTCAGGCTGAGGCTCTGCGTTCCTAGTTCGCCCACGTTTATATCACGTGGTTCTATCGAGGGAGGGTGTCGTGGGCTGAGCCTTGCACTCACACCGTGTTAAGTTAGCATGGGTTCATTAGAAGGTTAAACACCATTTTTGCTTTCCTGCTCTGCTTTGCACACGACACGTACTTTTGATATTGTTTAGAGAAGGCTGAGTATTTTGTTTCACATGAGAATAGTTTGTTATGCTACATTTCTAGACTGCCTTGCTAGTTTAGTGTGTATAGTGAGAGCATGGAACATCAAGGTTATCTTGGATACTGTGTCTGTTATTTGGAATGATCCTCGCACGTTCGACCTGTAACACATATGCAACTGTGGCCACCTCTGATACTGGCGCATTTAATAATGTATTGTGGAGGCATAATTAGACACAGTTGGAGAACATTGGTATCCTGACGGTTTGTGCAGAACTCAATGTGATCCACTACTGCTGAGTACCAGAGGTATGGGGCCCTCCATGTAATCCTATGAGAACTTCTGTAGTTATAAACTAACCTGGTAGGTAGGGAGGGTGAAATGTAAGTATATTTTAAACCTGTTTCCCGTTAGCAATATAAGATGCTTTCTCCCTTTGCATTTATGGAATAGTAACAATGCTGACAACCTTGTTTCTGATAATATGTTTGGTTGTATTATCTAAGGCACTGTGCATGAGATTACGGCGTTAGAAATAAACATTTCAAATTTGCACGTGTCTTTATTTGCTCCTTGTTTTGAACTGGTGTAAGACTATAACGAAAGAGTGCTCTTTTTATCTACCTTACTTGAGGTAATCTAAGTCGCATGTTCTGGGTTGACTAGTCATTGGTGGTTTTGCTATAGGACGAAGAACCAATGAGTCTCTGATTGCTAGTCTGGTAGGGGGTTTGGATACTAAGGTGGGTTTTGGTACACCGTAATTCATGGAGGTCCTAAGTCTTTATGCACAGTTCTGTGTAGGAGCAGAATTCCTGCAACAGTAGTTACAACAAAAAGGATCGATAAAGGTCCTTGAGTTTGAATCAGAATATGAAATTGAAGAATAATTGATAACCCCAGCCAAAAAAGGGAGCAAGTGTGCAAATTTACAATGTCTTCGGCTGGGGTACATGTTACAATAAAAATGTTTGATAAAGGCCTGCCCTTTGAATAGGAATATGAAATAGAAGAATAGTTTATAATCACAGCTAAGGTATGCAGCAAGTAGTTGTGTGTATGTGTGAATGATGTGTTGATTGAGTGGAAAATGAAAAAGGTGAAAAATAAGAAAGGCTGGAGACACACAAACTACCCACTGCCTTGTCAGTGAAGAGAATCTTTGGATTTCCAGCTCATTACACAGATAGGGTATTGGATTCCGCAGTGGGAGCAAGAGAAACAAATAGCACATCTAAGGAAGCAAGCTAGTGTATAAAGTACACATAGTGTGTGGTAGTAAGGACGCAAGAAAGGACGGAAGTGTGGAAATTACCCACTGCTATTGATGGGTTGGATCACTGACAGAATATCGACAGTCAAAATATCGACAGTCAAAATATCGAGGTAAAAATATAGAATGCCAGAATATCGACTTCCTATCTACAAACAGGTAAGTACAAAAATATCGACTCCAAAATATCGATAGGAAAAAATATAGACAGTCAAAATATCGATTTTTTAAAATATCTTAAAAGTAATTTTAAAGTACTATAATAATAAATATAACTAATTTAAACATACTTAAAATACTTAAATAAACTTAAAATTAATAAATAATTATTGTAACTTAAAAAAAATGTTTTAAACATATATATATATATATATATATATACATATTATTAACAAAACATATACAATATTTTTTCCGTAGGATAGCGAGAGGTTTACATTTACTATTCCAACTCCAGTGAGTGCAACAGTAGGGAAAGCGTTGGATAGCGCAGGGATAAAAATTACTATTCCCACTCCAGCAAGTGCAACAGTAGGGAAAGCGTTGGATAGCGTAGGGGTAAAAATTACTATTCCCGCTCCAGAGAGTGCATCAGTAGGGAAAGCATTGGATAGCGTAGGGGTACAAATTACTATTCCCACTCCAGAGAGTGCAACAGTAGGGAAAGCGTATGATGGCGTAGGGGTAAAAATTACTATTCCCACTCCAGAGAGTGCAACAGTAGGGAAAACATTGGATAGCGTAGGGGTAAAAATTACTATTCCCACTCCAGAGAGTGCAACAGTAGGGAAAGTGTTGGATAGCGTAGGGGTACAAATTACTATTCCCACTCCAGAGAGTGCAACAGTAGGGAAAACGTTGGATAGCGTAGGGGTAAAAATTACTATTCCCACTCCAGAGAGTGCAACAGTAGGGAAAGCGTTGGATAGCATAGGGGTAAAAATTACTATTCCCACTCCAGCGAGTGCAACAGTAGGGAAAGCGTTGGATAGCGTAGGGGTAAAAATTACTATTCCCACTCCGGAGAGTGCATCAGTAGGGAAAGCATTGGATAGCAGTGGAGACGCGTGGCTCAGTGGTTAGAGGCGGCAGACCCGGAAGCTGAGATCGACCGTGGACCAGGGTTCGATTCCCCGCCTCAGCGGGTCTCGGGCTCATAAATTCCACGGTCTCGACAATTCTCGCTCCGGTGCCTACTCGACTCATGGGGTCACACTCTGCGACTCTGGGCAATAGCTTGCTTAGTCTCCACTACGGCCCCTCGTGGCGGGATGCCTGGCTTTCACCCTGTGGACACCCTGCTGGGGTTTCTCACAGGGGAATACCAGGACGGGTTCCCTAAGCAAGCGCCAGGATGCCCTTTGGGTGACAGGTCTGCGCTATATAAGTACACCTACATAGCGTAGGAGTAAAAATTACTATTCCCACTCCAGAGAGTGCAACAGTAGGGAAAGTGTTGGATAGCGTAGGGGTAAAAATTACTATTCCCACTCCAGAGAGTGCAACAGTAGGGAAAACATTGGATAGCATAGGGGTAAAAATTACTATTCCCACTCTAGTGAAAATAAATTAATCTAAGTCACATAATTATAAATTAATCAATTAATACATTTTAATTACCAATTAAGAATTAATTAATGACCAATCAAAAATTAATTAACAATTTATTTAAAATAAATACCAATTAATTATCATGTTTAATTAATTATATTAAATTACTTCCCACCCTATTCCCCTATAAACCCACAACCCGCTACTACAAATAAAATAATATTATTCACATAAGTATTAAATAATCAATTGATAAAAATTAATTATCAATTAACAATTAATTAATTACCAATTAATAATTCATTGACAATTTATTCAAAATAAATACCAATCAATTAATTAATTAACATTTTTAATTAATTAAAATTAATTTACTACCCACCCTATTCCCCTATAAACCCACAACCCACTACAGAAAATGAAATAATATTATTCAAATAATTGTCAATTAAACAATTAATTAAAATTAATTATCAATTAAGATTTAATTATTTATCAATTAAAAATTAATTAACAATTAATTCAAAATAAATACCAATTAATTAATTAACATATTTAATTAATTATAATTAAATTACTTCCCACCCTATTCCCCTATAAACCCACAACCCGCTACAGAAAATAAATTACTAAAATTAAAATATTTATCAATTAATCAATTAAAATTAATTACCAATTATATTTTAATTAATTACCAATCAATAATTAATTAACAATTCATTCAAAATAAATACCAATTAATTTATTAACATATTTAATTAATTATAATTAAATTACTTCCCACCCTATTCCCCTATAAACCCACAACCCGCTACAGAATTATATTACACAAAAAAAAATAACATTACCTTTCCTAAAATTCGATATTTTTGATTCGATATTATGTCCATTTTATTCGATATTAAAATGTTCTAGTCAATATTTTGGTAGTCTATATTATGTCTAGTCGATATTATGTCCATTCTATATTTTTTACTCGATATTATGTCTACTCGAAATTAAAAACTCGATATTTTGACTCTATACCTGATGGGTTGTAGTTACGAAGAAGGCTGAATAAAGGCCTGCACTTTGAATTTGAATTAAAGAAGAGTAATTGATAAGCCCAGCCAAGAAAGGCAGTAAGTAGGTGTGTGTATTTGTGGATGATGTGTTGATTGAGCGGAAAATGAATAGGGTGAAAAATAAGAGAGGCTGCAGAGATGCAAACTTTATATATATATATCCAACAAAAGGTTGTCACAAAGTATCAAAGACAACAACAAGGTGAGGCCCAAGTGCATCCCAGGTGAGATTTTAATGGCAATATATATATGCACTGAAAAAAACGTAGGTTTTAGGCATCTTATAGTTAGGAATTAGTATTTAAAAACCTTGCAAATTCACTGAAAAAACCATAGGTTTTAGCCTCGTTATAGTTAGGAATTAGCATTTAAAAAACCTTAGAAATTCACTGAAAAAACCATAGGTTTCACACATGTTATAGTTAGCTGGATGTTTCACTCATACAAAACCATTCAAATTCCCCCGTTATAGTTAGTTCACCTAACTATAACTCGCGCGCCCGCAATGCACTGCTGATGACGTCACATATTACATCACTCATGACATGGTCAGTGACATCACTCATGACATCACTCATGACATCTCAAATGACATCACTGATGACATCATCCTTGTGAAAGAGTGGCAGACCTGCGCTCACCCTAATATAACCTTTGATAAATAGATTGAAAAATAGAAACAAAAAATTTCAAAACAATGGAGATACCTATATAGTTAGAAGAAACTATTCAGTAATTCCAAAATCTACATACATATCCACTCATTCACCAACAGTTCTATATAGTCACTCATACATGTAGTCACTCATCATATGTACTCATACACCTATACCTGTGGTTCCCAAACTGTGCGCAGCGGCGCCCTGGTGCGCCGTTATCAGTAGCCAGGGGCGCCGCCGCACTATTTGGGAAAGATAGCATCTGGCCTCGTTAGGCCCCCCTGTGCAGGATGTCAGAAGTGCAGAGTGCCGCATCACCAGATAATTATGCGCGATTAAAATAAACAAACACTTAGAGTCTAAGTGATCAAAGCCGCTGGGAACATGAAAGCCCTTAATCACACAGCCTGCAGAATCTGCACCGATAACTAGGCCATTATCGACGCAGATTTTGCAGGCTCCCCTCCTCAGCAGCAGTGAGCCGACCCCAGACATGGTTTACAGATGGACTAGCGCTAGATGGCGCTGTGTGTCAGGCAGGAGATAAACACAGCAAGCGCCGTCGAGCAGGCGCCCAGCTACACGCTCAAAGGCCAGAGGCCAGAGTTTCACACTCTGAATATGAAATGGCCACCGCGCTGGGAAGAGACCAGCCACAGCTAGTCGAGCAGCACATGTGGGAGCCCGCCTTTAGCCGGGGAGAGCACCGGGGCTTCCAGCAGTCTATTTCATTAAAGAGAACCGACGTGGCGCACTCACTCTAATTATATTCAGACGCCACTAGTTTCACACGAAGCTAGCGCCGAAGAACATTAGTTCAACGCGAATCCACCAGCACTAACGCTTTTGTGCGGCAAGTAGCCACACACACCGCCTCGGACACTAGCAGGCACAAAGCGAGACCGGATACCAAGCTCACGGAGGCACACAGTGTGACAGGCAGCGCTACAGAGAGGGCACGGATTGATTATTACCGGTCTAACCGAATTCTCCAGATTTAGGAAGGCATTTCAAACACTTATCACTGCTAATTGTACGCCACAATTGGGGTTTGTGTTTTTGGAGAAAATGTGTCAACAGGCCTCTGACAACTCAAAAAAATAGTGTTTTCTCTCACTTGGCACCCCTATCAATCCACATTCATCTCCCGTACCTCTGCCCCTTTTGTGTGCCCTGCTCATCGTATAATGTATTAATTGTATGCCAGATTGATTGTTGGAAAATCTGAAGCTCACTCCCCTCTATTCTATTGACCAATCTATGCCCTTGGGGGTCTTTGGCCTATCAGAAATCGGAGACTTATATTTATTAACTTGGACATCCAAATTCAAATTCCAAACAGAGCTGGACTGGTCACAGGTGGAATACGGTTTTTCAATCTTTTCCAGAATATTTCTGTTGCATCAAGTAAATAACTACAAGTGTTACTAGAGTAACATACATATGAGCACCTATTTGTTATAGTGAATGCCTAATCCAGTCAAGGAGTGTCATACTTTAAGAATAACCTTTAGTATTCATGCATGAAGATGGATCAGGAATTCTTTTTAGGTCATCATGTCCTCTATTTGTAGTCATAAATATACTGGATGAAAAGCTTTTTGCCTATTAATGACTTCTGACATCACCTTTTCTTTTTATATAGCGCGAACATTACCCGAAGGTGTCAGAGCGCTTTACATAAGAACCAGTTGCGATACATAAGGATTTAGGATTACATGCGTTACATAAAAGATACAAGCAGAAAAAAATTGCAAATGTACAATTAATAAAGTCACACAGGGAAGAGATATAAACAGAAATAAATTGCAAATGTACAAGTACTAAAGTCACACAGGGAAGAGAAAAATAGAAAAAATTGCAAATGTACAGGTTGTAAAGTCAGTCAAGGAAGAGATACAAATGGATAAATTCTAAGAGTCACATAGGAATGGTAGAGAGTACAAAAGTCTACTGCGATGGTTCCCAAAGTGTGCGCCGCGGCACCCCGGTGCACCGGTAAAAACATGGTGGGGAGCCACTGCCAACAGCCAATTAGGTCAAGGGAGCCACGGGTCAAAAAAGTTTGGGAACCACTGACCTATACATATTGTTACACACTAATAGTCATCCATGGGGTTGCTCACACACATATTCACATATGCAAAAAAACTATCAAACATCCATTTACTTCCATATACAGCTATACATACACTACTACACTTAATTCTACATAAACCTACACATACTTACTCTCTTAAACAATCACTTATAGAAATACATACTTATTTATATAGCAACTCTTCCAATCTTTCACTCTCATATATACTTACTTATATAATACAATGCTCCCATATACTAGTTTAAAACATATGTACTTACTCATAAAGACACAATTGAGACGGTCATTCACTCACTTTCACACACATACACACACGTATCCACTCATACATTCCTGCACACATGCTGTCTTCAAAACACATACAAACAGTGAGTCACTTATTCATGCATCTATGCACTAAGTAATATCCCACAGCGAACCATACAGACAGTCATACTGATACTCAAAAAACCAACTAATAACCCATATACACACTCATGTAGCTACTCACCAACCCATGCAGCCAGTTATACACAAAGTGAGACAGTGATAGAGATATTTACATATTTAAAGATTATTCGCTAATACATGTATTCACTAAGATACACTTCAATAAGTCAGTTATACAATCAATTTTACAAAAAAAACATGCATTTAGATACTTTTTTAGCAATTTATTCTTCCATCAACCTTTAAATATAAATATATAAAAATATTTATTTTTCAGAAAGACACACATTCACTGGATGATGTCATCAGTGATGTCATTTGAGATGTTATGAGTGATGTCATGAGTGATGTCACTGACCATGTCATGAGTGATGTAATATCTGAGGTCATCAGCAGTGCATTGCGGGCGCGCGAGTTATAGTTAGCTGAACTAATGTTAATGTTAATATTTATGTTAAAGAGAGTTTTATATAGCGCTCAGCTACTCCATGGAGTGTCCCGGCGCTTAAAACCCTCGGCGGGGGAATTTCAATGGTTTTGTATGAGTGAAACATCCAGCTAACTATAACATTTGTGAAACCTATGGTTTTTTCAGTGAATTTCTAAGGCTTTTTAAATGCTAATTCCTAACTATAACGAGGATAAAACCTATGGTTTTTTCAGTGAATATATATATATATATATATATATATATGTATCACACAAAAGAGAGTTGTCCCCTCAAAGAAGCCTCACGACAGGTAGGTTGAAACTTCACGTAGCAGGAGTTCTACGGAGCAACTTCGATTTTATGGACTATTTCACCACCCACTTGGGATTTATTTTGATTATCATAAGCACTGCAGGCACCACTCACTGAAGAGACATTAACTACAATGACCAGCAGGCAGTGGTACTGTCTACGCCCACTGGGGTGGGTCATTAAGATTTAAAAGCGTTGGAAGGTGATGCAAGTGTTTTTCAAGAGCCCATGGTTAAGCGCAGGTGTGCGCGAAACGCGTCGGGCCAGGCTTAAGAACTGCTGTGAAGAGACCTGCCATCCTAGCTGCTGCTCTTGCAATAAAGCGCTGATTCATTTCCCTCATTGCGTGTTTGGCTTCCTTTGAAGGGACACCCTTTTTCGTAGGAATATATATATATATATATATATATATCAGGGAAATATTTCAGAAATTCAAGAAGACAGTCCACGAATGATCACTGCCTTTAGTAGTGAGGACAGAAAACTAAAAGCCATATTGAAAAAGAATTGGCCTATTGTTCTTAGTGACCACATTTTGAACACTAGGCTGCCGGCCAACCCAACTATTACCTTTAGACGGGCCAGAAGTATGGGCTCAGCTTTGGACAAAGCAGCCCCTGAATTGAAATCTAAAACTCTCTGGTTAAAACCCTCGAAAGGTTTCTTTAAATGTTCCAGCTGCCGCGCGTGTAGCTTCGGTATCAATACTCTACATTATTCAACTCCATTTGATGTAGAACCCAAAACTATTACCGGCAATTTCAATTGCAAGACTGACTTTGCTGTGTATGTCCTGACGTGTACCT
This sequence comes from Lissotriton helveticus, assembly GCF_964261635.1. NCBI lineage: Eukaryota > Metazoa > Chordata > Amphibia > Caudata > Salamandridae > Lissotriton > Lissotriton helveticus. Next base: position 348,291,081 of record NC_136058.1, read on the forward strand.
GTGGGTTAAGATATGTTGGTAGTACCAAGCTCCAGGTACACGTCAGGATTTTACAGCATCTACGCGCTATACTTCATAGTGACCCGGCTTACCCCGTAGCTCGTCACTTCAAAAGAATCCACAATAATGATCTTTCTTGTTTAAAATATTTTGTGATTGGAGCTATACCCCCCTCAAAAGAGGTGGGGATAGGGAGTCATTATTAGGGCAGTTGGAAACCAAGATGATCTTAGAATTAGATACCCGTTGGCCGAATGGATTGAACAATATTGATGAAATGCATCATTTTCTGTGATGCCTCTTTCTTATTCAGCAATCCCTGCTTTAATATTATTTCAGTGTCCGGCAGACTACATTCACTCCCTCTTAGTTAGGTTCCCTATTTCGAGGTTGAGGCCGGACCTAGCTTCTGCCTCACACTTAATTGTCTTTCTGAATATGTCTAATATGAACAATATTTGTTGTATGAATTTTTGACTCGTTTGTTTGGAATATATTTATCCTAGCGTATAAGGAGTTGTTCTGTTTGTAAATTAGTCCTTGATGTACATGTATTTATATATAGATAATTATATTTTTTATATGTTTATCTATATATACTTCTATTTTTCTATTTTTCTATTTTTCTACCTTGATTGGGCCTGATTTGAAAACATGAAATATTAAATTGGTTATAGACTTCATTCCTTGTTTATATATGCGTATATATATTTTTATATGTGTGTATATATATGATTGGATGGGGTTTTAGGTGTATTTATTGGGTTTTAACACATTGTGATACTATTTTATGCTATTTATTGCAAAGTGATCAATCATGCTCATACATTTCGTATATTTAAATGCTTCCAGGGACCTGTGAAACTTTTTTATGTCATGATATTCTTGTCCCTTGTATAATGAATGGTATTGCACTTATATATATCTCTCTCTCCCTTTCTTGTGCTTTCTCTTTTTTTGCACTTTATTTCACTCTCACATAGCACTTTACTGTCTGCCACTGATTTATGATCATATAGGCACATTGTGTATTATACTGTATATGTTTACAATAATACGTCCTATGAGAACTCTGTATTTATACAGTTAGATTTTGTTCCACTGTTTGACGTATATATGTAGTTAGTTTACTTATTCACCTATTACAGTATACACACAGTAATCCTGGATTCATCCGGTAATATGAATTGGTGCTAAATTGTGGTTAAGGAACTACTAGTGGCAGTATGTTTTCACTTTTCATTTTTGTCACATGACACATTACGTCACTGTGAGGGGGTGTTCCCTTCTAACACTGCATTTAAAAGTAGCATTCTGTCTTATATGCATGTTGCGGCGTGATCAAGGGCATAATTTGCCAGAAACGCGTAGCTGCTCTGTGCATCGAATAAAAACTTGCTGATGCTGAATTATCGTGGTCCGTCTCCCTTTGTTTGCTGGCGTACGAGGCTGTGCTGGATCTGAGACGCCGAGAGATTCGAGGAGGAGTCACGTGGTATATATATATATATATATATATATATATATATATATATGGTATGAATGGAGCTGTGCGGTGTGTCATATGATATTTATTCACATTGTTGACGTGTGGGGAGTAGCTGTAACCTGGAGTGGTTAATAATGCCCCGTTTTTTTGCTCAACAATATTAATATTAACAATTTTCTGTACCCTCCAATATGTTTTCAACATAAATTTGTGTTTCAAAAAGCATACACTTGTTTGTATTAATTTTTGGCAGATTTGTTTATTTTGAAATAAGTAAATTAAGCTTTAGAAATAACTTGATGTAAGCTACTGTATTAAGTAAAGAAAAGAATGCCTTGTAGGCACGTTTACCTGTTGAATACAATATGTATACAGGCACAGGATCTTTAGATCCCCACCTTTACCCCCCCCTAACAGTACTTGTAGGTTGGTTCAACTTTCAGAGTTGAAGGACTTCAAGAAATAGGGCCAGGCATCAGCAGAAGCTGTGAAATAAAGACTCTTGGTTGTATGCCCATACTCTGGCCACTTTACTTCCTCATACCTTTACTCTGGCCACTTTACTTCCTCATACATTTACTCTGGCCACTCTACATCCTCATACCTTTACTTTGTCATCTTTTCTTCCTTAAACCTTTACTCTGGCCACTTTACTTCCTCATACCTTTACTCTGACCACTTTACTTCATCATACCTTTACTCTGGCCACTTTACTTCCCCATACCTTTCCTTTGTCATCTTTTCTTCCTCATACATTTACTTGTCATTTTAGCCCCAATACCTTCACTTTGCAACCTTTACTTCCCTATACCTTTACTTCGGCCACCTTTACACCCCCATACCTTTACTTCACCCATCTATCAATTACATGCAAATTACCTTATCTCGACCCATGCCACCCATTTCCTAAATTATAATGTAATTATCATTAACATACTTAAAATCTAATTAGTACTAACCGTGTCTTACCCTAGCACTAATTTAGAATTGATTTTCTCTAAATACATTATTTTAGTCAAACATTGTAATAAATGAATGATAGCTCTAAAGCCTCGCCATAATTAGTTTTATTCAACATACTTTAATTAAATTTATAAATAGCAGCCATATTGTATACACATTGCTAATACCAATCCTGTGCTTTTTTTAAAGAATATTTAAAAATAAATTGCCTCATATTATATTTAATGATTGTTTCCCACATCCCCAAATTAAATATAAATATTTATTCTAACCCCAATCATAAGCCCATATGTTTTTTCTGTTTTAATGATGTGCATAAATTATTTTTTTAAATTAAATTATATTACATATTTAATACTCAGGTATCATAGCTGATGCCTGAGTATTAATACACTTTCCCACCCATTACACCTATATCCCTTACATCCTGCCCCTAAAACTGGATATATATATATATATATATATATATATATATATATATATATATATATATATATATATATCCACAGATTAGGCTCCAAACTCGTAGTCCAATGGCGCTCTTGTCACCGGTGCTGACTACAAAGCAGAGCCCCGCTTTCGTCTATTCTCCAAAGAGCTATCAATGATAGCATAAGTCAGCACTCAAACAAAGGATATATTTCCCAAATTCTCCTTTTATTGTTCAAAAAGGCAGCATTCCTCGCATAGTACCAACGCGTTTCGCAACGTACTGTTGCTTGATCGATAGCCAGTAGGTATATATAGTTAGGATTGTTTTCCATAGGAAATCCGCAACATTCTATTGGGAATAACTTTGGCGCCGGTTGAGGAATTTGCGTGTAATTTTCCAAAATTTTGGCCAGCTCTGCTGCGCTCCTTCCCTGAAAGTTTCGGGGGGATTCGTGAAGTGGGGGCCGAGAAAAAAGGGGGGTCCCAAAACGTGTTTTTCCCATGTTAATTTCCATAGGACGGTCTGACAAGTCTACAGCCCGAACCGCTCAACGAGATTACGTCAAACTTGGCAAAATTGTAGGGACTGGTACGCAGATGTGCCTTTGCTATGTTTGGTGAAAATTGCTCCAGTGGTTTTTAAGAAAATTAACTTCAAAAACACATATATATCTATAGCAGCTCACCCTAAGCTTACCCCTAAGCTTACCCGTACGCGTACCGTACGCGTACGTACGCGTACCCCTACGTGCACAAGCTGCATGCTGATTGGCTGCCACTGTTTGTCAACACTCTAAAACAGAAATTGTGGGCAGCCATCTTGTGCCTCGGTAGAGTGAGGTACAGGAAAGCAGAAAAACAAATGTGTAGAACTCAAAAAGGGGGCAGGGTGGAAGCACCCTGACCCCCTAGGCCTGCTCAGGGGGTCCCACAAGGACCCCCAAGGCAAAAAAAAAAAATGTGCGGAGTACGCGTACCCCGCAACTTTTGAAAACAAAACAAATATATATTTTTGCCTTGGGGGTCCTTGTGGGACCCCCTGAGCAGGCCGAGGGGGTCAGGGTGCTTCTACTCTGGCCCCTTTGCGAGTTTCACACCTTTATTTCACTGCTTTCTTGTGCCTTGGTTCTAATAAGGCACAAGATGGCTGCCAACACTTCCTGGTTTGGACTGTTGACATGTAAATCAATTGTGAGGGGGGAGGATCACTTGTCCTGCTAACCTGGGTTTTACAGGTAGGTGGAATGTCCCTTGGTAAAAAACCCTCATGCACGTGAGTAGATGTTATTCTGGTAGCGGTATATCTTGATTCTCCGCTATGTTACTCTCGTGTCTGCATAATCATAGGGTTAGTAGGTATGCAGCCTCCGCCTGTCATCAGTGATGCCATTTGAGATGTCATCAGTGATGTCACTGACCATGTCATGAATGATCTAATATGTGACATCATCAGCAGTGGATTGCGGGTGCGCGAAATATAGTTAGTACAACTAACTATATAGGAGCAATTTCAATGGTTTTGTATGAGTGGAATGTCCAGCTAAGTATAACACCCCTAAAACTTATAGTTTTTTGAGTGAATTTCAAAGGTTTTTTAAAAGCTAATTCCTAACTATATAAAGCCTGAAACCTATGTTTTTTTCAGTGAATTTCAAAGGTTTTTTAAATGCTAATTCCCAACTATATAAGGCCTGAAACCTATGTTTTTTTCAGTGAATATATATATATATATCTCTTTGGATGCTGGTGGGGGGTGACGCTCCTCCATCATACTAGATGAGCTGCCGCTGGTGCAGTGCCGGCTGCTCGGGATCCGAAGTGGTAGGGTGGGAGGGAGGGGATACAAAATTAATCACAGCCAAAAACATAAATTAAAATATAAAACTTTACTTACCTGATGCTGTATCCGCTTCATCTTGCTCCTCACCCGATCCTTGACTGGTGCACACTGCGCAGGCTCCCAGATGCCAGTCCCAACACTGCTCTCATGCTGAGAATGCAATTCCCAGCATGAGAGCAGTCCTGTGATTGGTCGGAGCTGCCTGGTTTGCCGCTCAGACAGTGCCTGGGAGCCTGTGGCTTTTCTCCACGCGCTGTAAAACACAGCTGGGTGGCGAAATGCTAAGTGTGCATGACGGTTTTGTCATGCGCACTTAGTAGCGACCATCACCCCTCCTCCCCACTGTTGTCATGCATTGCGTGGCCCCGCCGTGCCCTATGATTTGGCTCGCTGGCAGCCTGCAGGATGTAAAAAGAAAAAGAAAATTATAATAAAACTGGTTTACTATCATTTTATTTTTCATATGTTTGCATCTGCTGCTTCTGCTATTTATATGTTCCCTCATCTCCATTGCTTAATTATTACTTGGGAGAAAGTGTCACTTATAGCCGTTGAATGTCACTCATAATCACACTGAAATTATGAAAATGTCACATATAAGCAATATGAAACCTTGGCAACTGTGTCTAACCCTGGACACGTCACAAGCACCCCTTAGGCCGGGTTAGGCTAAGAGGATATATTAAAGGGACCTGACCACTGCCATCACTGGCAGCCGCGTGAGAGTGTATTTTGTTCCTTCTGTGGCCCTGTCCACATGGTGGTCTCCAACCAGGCCACTGCAGGATATAGGGCAGCGTCTGCGTCACTAGAATGGAGCCATCTCTCCAACTCTGTCCAGTGATTCTTGCTCATAGATGTAGAAATACAATGTTAAGTTGCGAAAGGCACCTATTTACACAATGATGCTTCTGTCTTTTTGACAACATTTTCTGAGCTCTCTCACTGACTCGATCTAATGCAATGTAGGTGAGACACCCTGGCAAATAAAACTAGATAAAATGCACCCTGGTGTGAAAATTATAAAACAGCCCTATATACTGATACAGATAGACGATTTACTCACTCAAGGATCAGACAATGACCAGCTGTACAAAGCAGAAAGGGTGCTCCCGGCGACAAACAACAAGCACGATCATTTTATCAACCTTCGTAAACATAAAGAAAATAAACTGCCAGCTGCGCCGTTTCACTCTGAGAGTGGAAGGTATAGTATAGGTTTTGTGACAAACAGACGTGACTCCCTCAAGGAATAGTATCCTGGCATGTTCGAAGGCTTCCTGTCGAAATGACGCAACTTCATGAATTTCATCATTACCTTGATTTAATCAAAATCTTTTGGACTATATAAGTAACATCCTCCGTCACAGAAAGGAGCAGCACAGTACATTGGTAATTATCACATTTGTATTAAACAAGAAAACAGCAAAAGCCATGAAAAATATACCTTCCCATACCGGGAGTGGAACCCGGGCCGCCTGGGTGAAAACCAGGAATCCTAACCGCTAGACCATATGGGAATACATATTTTCCCCATGCTATTCAGCATCTGGGAGAACTACCCTCTCCCCTGCATCTTTCAGCACTGTCCTCTCTCCGGTGACTGCCTGAGCTCACGTACTGAGGAAGAATATACGTGCCATCCCTCATCCTTGCCCAAATATGAACATCCTCGTCGCCAACTATGAACATCCTGGTCGTCAACTACGAACATTGAAAGCATAACGAACCACAACAATCTATTGCACGAGCACAGCAGGTGAGGAAACTTTGTCATGCAGAACGTATCAGAATCGCTTTCTACGTACCACGGTGTGAGTACAAACGGGCAGAAACAAAGATAGAATCGTGACTCCGATATGAAGAATGAAAATGCAACCGCAGCAGGATTCCTGAGCGAGAGGTCTGCTGTCCACTTTTGTGGACGGGGGAAACAGCAGCACAGTGACGAGACTGCGCCGGTTAATTATGCCGACGAGGAAAGAAACAAGGAGCAGGAAAGAAAGGGAAAACATAGAGAAAGAACTTCAATGAGTGAGAGCATCAGACAGCGAGCGGGATAAAGAAATACTACAACAACCGTGAATAAAACATGAACACTGGCAGGGGTGGCAAATGCCCCGTTCTCTCTCGACCGCATGTGATTCAACACAATGTTGAATTTTTTTATTTTATTTTTGTAATGGTTTTATTGGTGGTAGTCATGTAACAACCGTGCATTCCCATATATATGTGTATCACAATAATTACAATATTCTTGTTTACATCGTAGAAGAATGCAATTCCGCTTATCATCGTTTATTCTGTCCCGCAATTCTTATCTTCCAGGTTATCACACAAATTAGACATCATACGGTCATATTTTTAACTGTAAACAACAATACCGGTAAACATACCCCCTCCCCCTACCCTGTTAGGGACTGCTAGGATTTCCCGGGACCCAAGGAGCCCCCTCCTTATCTTATATCTCATCCGTCTGAGTTGTGATCCGGCGTGGGAGGAAACACAATGTTGAATGTGTTTCATGTCACGGCGTGCGGGTAACAAGGCGTGGCGGCGTGCAGCGAGGGCCACTATTCACACACGCACACCACTAATGTTCAGAGCACTTTTCAAAGCACAAACTAGCAATGAAGGAGGATTAACAGACAGCTGATGAACAGGTATTCAACACCCCCGTGCCCTCCCCTGGACCCACTGCCGATCAACAGTGCACAGCTGACGGAGAATTGTGAAGAGAATCTACATGTGACCGCGTGGCCTAATGGATAAGGCGTCTGACTTCGAATCAGAAGATTGAGGGTTCGAGTCCCTTCGTGGTCGAGGTTCATTTTTTCAGCAATTATAGAAAGGACATTTTATGAAATCTGCATTCCTGCCGCGCATTTAAATATTTTCGTTATTAAACCTATGCATGATTCTGCTGAGGGGGCGGCGATTCCAACAAATGCACCCAAAACCGCTCTAAATACATAAACTTGCTGCAAAATTTTAACTTTTTGGAAAACCCTGCATCGCATCACATACTAAAGCACTGCACAGTGTCTGTCTCTACTACCAGGGCACTGCACAGCGTCCCTCACTAAAGCACCCCACAGTGTCCCTCACTAAAGCACTGCAATGTCCCTCATTAAATCACTGCACAGTGTCCCTCACTAAAGCACCCCACAATGTCCCTCACTTAAGCAGTGCTCTGTGTCCTCGCTAAAGCACTGCACAGTATCCCTCACTAGAGCACTGCACAGTGTCCCTCGCCGAAGCACTGCACAGTGTCTGTCACTGGAGCACTGTACAGCGTCCCTCACTAAATCACCCCACAGTGTCCCTCACTAGAGCACCACAAAGTTTCCCTCACTAAAGCAGTGTGCGGAGCGGCTCTCACCAAAGCGGTGTCTGCACGGGGCGGCTCTCACTGCCCTGGTGTAGGGAAGACACTGCGGCGCTGCACAGAGGACACCAAGTGGCAGATTTACAAACCCCTTGCGACACTTTTTCGACGCCACTGCGTCACTTTTGTGATGCAGCTGCATCGTTAACAATGTGCCACATTGCGACACATTTACAACGTGACGCATCTATGGAGATGCGTCACGTTGAAAAGCCCTGCATCACATTATGCCTGCGTCAGGTATAATGTATGCAGGCTGGACGTGAAAGCCTCGTAAAAGTGATGCAGTGAAATCTGCAAGATTTCACTGCATCACTTCTACGACGCCACTGCGTCAAAACCTTAGCAGGCGTAAGGAGTGACGCGACACAATAGGAATAGGCACTCCTGAGCATTGCTGGAGTTGCGTTGTGCTTGCGACACGACTCCAGCAATGCGTTACCTTTACGCCAACAGATGCGTGTCGCATCTGTGAATCCTTGAGCCACGGTGTGTCACATTGTAAATGGGACGCATCCATGGTGGCACAAGGGTTTTTTTTGCGTGGCGCAATTGAACTGACACATCTCTGCTAAAATGCAGAAATGTGTCAGTTCTTGTAAACATGCCCCCTAGAGGCCCTCACAGGCACCACCTGCAGCACTTCTTGCACCTGTCCAATCAGGGCGCGTCACTGAGGCGCTGCCATCGCAGCATATTGAGCCTAGAAAACCGTAGAATATCTGAGTCCGAGCTGACCCTATTTTTAGACACCGTCGACTTCTGCCCAAGTTATTGTTCCCACATCGACTCTTTTTGTTGTGGGCGATAAAGTCTGAGCCTTTGTTTTCCAGAAATGTTAATGAGACCTAGTCAGCAGTGTAAAGATGCATCAGCACCTGACAGGCCCTCCCTGCCCTCAGCCCTCCTGACTTTTTAGCCCTCAGTCTCCTCCAAGAACAAAGGAGGAACTCAGAAACTGACTCTGGTTTGCACGCGACAAGAAGGGGCTAGCTGGTCCCCTGGAATTATGCGATTCTGTGCCCTTTGCACAAAAGGATGGAGTCAGAAAAGGGGGGGCCACTCGGCCCCCACGCACACATGGCTGGGCCCGGCCCCCCCTTCCACCAGTGCTGGTTGGCTGCGTGTCCCGCCGGTTGCCCCGGAAGCAGTTTTGCGCTTCCGGGGCAAGGGGGCGGGATCGCGGCTTCGGGGGTGTTTAAGAGCCTGGGGAGCGCGGGAAGCGGCCTCTTTGTGCCCGCACTCCCCAGGCTCGCTCCTCGCCCTGCTGTGGGGGCTTTAATTTTCTTTTCTTTCGCCCTTTGCAGGTACTACGGCGCGGGCGTGCTTCACTGCGGGTGCTCACCGGCCGGGAATTACAGAGGCAGAAGAGCGAGTGACCAGCTGTGGCGGCCGAAGCAGGAATGAGTTTGAAAGTCCATGCCCGAGGAAAAAATGGTGATAACAGAGGTACTCCGTCGGACCGGCAAGGAGCTGCAGATGTGCATGGGCGGTTCACGTGGGACTCGCAATGCTCGGGGCAGCAACAGTTATTCCCGAGGTCGTGCAAGCCAGGAATTTTGCTGTCGTCATGAGGGCCGGCTGGGGGTATTGGATTGGGACCGACGCTGAATGCTGCAGTCTCTCGTGCTCGGCACCGGAAGGGTGAGTGTACAAGATGCCCGGGACACATTGTGGAGCACGCTGTTGCATGGTTTGGCGTCGCGCACAGACTGCGCTGTGATGATGGTTTATGAATTTAGCTCGGGGGTAGAGCGCGTGATGTGAATGCACCCCCTTTCCTGAAGTGATGGCACGTGTAGTCTGCAACATAAACGTGTGTGTTGTGGCGGTCTGTAATTGTTGCATGAACTCGGTATTATGGCACTTTACATGAGCACCAGTTGCATTACACCAGTTCATGCTCATATAATTTTTAAAACAGGGAGATTAAGTGATTTGCCCAGAATAAAAGCATGTTAAGGCCCATGTACCAAGGGCCAGCTTGGTCTGTTCTCATGTAGAGTTCCTAAACATATTTAGGACTGTGCTCGTGAGCTGGCCTGAGCAAAAAGATTGTGAGCTGGAGCCAAGCTGCTGCAAGAACATGATGAGATTTTGAGCAGCAGCGTGTTAGAAGTAGAGGTCTGTCCTTGAAATGCACTTCGCAAGAGAATCAGCTTAGCTCACGGCTTTGAGTGACCGGTGGGTGAGCAGTCGCTCTGCCTCACCAGTACTGGTTGATACCTGGGAAGGGCACCACTCCACAACTGCAGGAGGTGGACAGACAAGAGGATCGTTACACCTGGATCGGGAGTGTCAAGGAAAAGCATCAAGGGTGATGAGCGGCCATTTCAACGGTGAAAGCGGTGCCGGCGGGTAAAGGTGCTACACATGTATCATAATTTGTGGTGTGTAAGGGTCACGCATTTTGGGTTGCCAGGGTCAGGGCATTGCACGGCAGGTGTATGCCGTCGCAGTTTGACCAGGAACACAAATCATGGAGGGGGTGTAACATCACCCTCGTTGGGAAATGGATACGGCTAGGGGGGCCGCAAGGCCCCCTTTTTTCTGCATAAATAACACTGCGAAGGGTTAGGAGGCTCCATGATAAGAAGGTAGGCTGGCGCAGGGCTTAGCCTAACAATGACAGTGTGGCATCAACAGAAATTAGCGGTGGAAGTATAAGGCCAGGTGCACCAGGATGCGGATGACGGAGGCCAAGTAGCGGCACCGAGAGGGGGTGTTAGGTGCCTATGAGTAGGCCAGCCCCAGCTTTAGACCCTGCAACTTGAACAGGATACCCCCGGTCACAGCAACTACGGGGACACATAGATGGGGTCTGTCCATCCAGAATGGGGAGTGTGAGGTACTTGATAGGCTCACCCCACTACCCGCAGTCATTATATGACATGCGGGTAATAACGATTGGGTTGAACTGGGCAAAGGGGGTCCTGGTGGAAGGGATAATCTCAGTAGTAAGCAGGTTAACAACAATAAATTCAGACTGCACCAGAGGGGGATCAAAGTTGTTTCCTAGGCCGCAGTAGAGGTGCGTGGACTCTATTAGTGCGCTGAATCACTCGGTAAAGAGGATCAACACTTGGATTGAGAAATTATGTCAAACATCTCAATTGCAAAGAATAGTTGGCCATGGTGGGAGGGATGGTTCTTCTTGCAGGATGGGGCCCAATTGACAGAGTATGGGAATGCCCTATTGATAAGGAACATCTAGAGGGGTAGAGGGTTTTATTAGGGAAATATGACCTTTCAGTGTAGGCTGCTGGGGGGGCCAGATAGTCGGTCAACTATGCTGGCCTGTGGCGGTAAGGTCATAATCGGTGAGCAGCAATTTAAGGTCCTTAAGTGGGGGCGGCCCCATTCACGAAAGGGGTCGCCCAGGGGGAGGGGCCATTGGTCTCTCCCAGAACTTCAGGGGCAGGATATCCGCTTGCTTGGGTGCGGGGGAGGGGAGTCAACGCTTTCCTCAGGCTGGTAGCCACCCCACACATACACTATGACGCTAAGGGCGCGAGTGTAAGCGCCCTCCTGTTATGGTTAAATGGAGTTCACGGAGCGCACGAGGGTAAACGGGCCCTTGTCGCGCATGCGCATCTCGAACGTGAGAGCGTAGCTGGGTAAAAGGATCTGACACCGGTTAGCGACCTTGCCGTAGGACCAGAAATGATTAAATTGCAAATTGATATCAGGATGTTAGATTCGGTTAGGAACCACGCTGTATTAGACATTTGTTAAGGTTAGCCCACCATACCTGTCTAAACTGGATGTAAATCTAATGTCTGAATTTTGCATTTAATAATTATGTAAATAATGTTATTTTATTACATTTTTAATTTTGTTTCATATTTTTAATAAATACGGCCGGGGGGGTCTTGAGACCCCCTGCCTTCCAAAGAATTATGTTGTTGATCTGAATGTGTAACTGTAGTATGCACGTTAAAGGGGGGGGGTGGCCGGCAGTCACAGACCATGAGAAAAGGGGGGGCCACTCGGCCCCCACGCACACATGGCAGGGCCCGGCCCCCCCTTCCACCAGTGCTGGTTGGCTGCGCGTCCCGCCTGTTGCCCCGGAAGCAGTTTTGCGCTTCCGGGGCAAGGGGGCGGGATCGCGGCTTCGGGGGTGTTTAAGAGACTGGGGAGCACGGGAAGCGGCCTCTTTGTGCCCGCGCTCCACAGGCTCGCTCCTCGCCCCGCTGTGGGGGCTTTAATTTTCCCCACCCTCCATCCCCTTATAGCAGAATTCTGGTGAGGACACTGGTAGGTATACGGTGTAACGCTATGCAATGTCAGGAGAATAAAGGTTTTTTCTTCCTTAGGCTCTTTTTCTCCATTTACAGGCAATGTTAATATGTATATGTTTTCTGGGTGTGTTTTGTTGTTGCATTAACTCTTTTTCCTTAGGCCTTTTTCCATCTTAGATTAGTACTGTCGTATTTATTATGTGGGTCTGGCGGTAAGGTCATAATCGGTGAGCAGCAATTTAAGGTCCTTAGGTGGGGGCGGCCCCATTCACGAAAGGGGTCGCCCAGGGGGAGGGGCCATTGGTCTCTCCCAGAACTTCAGGGGCAGGATATCCACTTGCTTGGGTGCGGGGAGGGGAGTCAACGCTTTCCTCAGGCTGGTAGCCACCCCACACATACACTATGACGCTAAGGGCACGAGTGTAAGGGCCCTCCTGTTATGGTTAAATGGAGTTCACGGAGCGCACGAGGGTAAACGGGCCCTTGTCGCGCATGCGCATCTCGGACGTGAGAGCGTAGCTGGGTAAAGGGATCTGACACCGGTTAGCGACCTTGCCGTAGGACCAGAAATGATTAAATTGCAAATTGATATCAGGATGTTAGATTCGGTTAGGAACCACGCTGTATTAGACATTTGTTAAGGTTAGCCCACCATACCTGTCTAAACTGGATGTAAATCTAATGTCTGAATTTTGCATTTAATAATTATGTAAATAATGTTATTTTATTACATTTTTAATTTTGTTTCATATTTTTAATAAATACGGCCGGGGGATCTCGAGACCCCCTGCCTTCCAAAGAATTCTGTTGTTGATCTGAATGTGTAACTGTAGTATGCACGTTAAAGGGGGGGGGGCGGCAGTCATGTGCACTTGCCACCTGAGCCACTCATTGCAAGACCTCAAATAGAGTAATGTTCTTTCAAACAGGGCAAAAAGAGCCCTACATGTATAAAAACCGATAAAACAAGGCACCTTTTAGGAATGTTATGGACTGAGCTGTGCATTCTTTAGATAGTTGGAGGATCATAAAAAACACTTACATGTGCAGGAAGTGAGTGTGGGGGATACACGGTGGTTTCTGGGTAATATGCCGAAGGTATAAACACACAGACTGAATGGAGTGAAAATAAAATAAACTCAAATATGTATAATCTATTTGTATTTTTAAAAAACAGGGAGGGTAGATAAAAAATGTCTTCCCATACCGGGAGTCGAACCCGGGCCGCCTGGGTGAAAACCAGGAATCCTAACCGCTAGACCATATGGGAGGCGTGTATCACGCTGCTGGGCTCAGTTTATTTGAGGCGGTAACAGTGCGCGTCATGTTGGGTACTGTGTTGCTGTAAATTTTGATTTTCTAGATAAAGAGATGAGCAAGACCTAAAGATACAAACACAACTCTTACCTGAATGCTGCTTTGGGATCAGGTTGGTAATTACCGCTCTGTACGAGGATAAAACACACAGACTGCTGCAGGATCATGCAGCATTAGAGTGAAAGAAACAGAGCAGCAAAGACACAACACAGAGTGTCAGCGAGGGGGAGGAATAAATACAGAGCAGAGGCGAGGAGAACATAAACCACTGAAGCAGAAAAGAAGAATAAGACTGGCTCAGAATATATGGCAAAATATGCAGGCTCAGAATTGAATTCACAGAGGGAAAAACGAGTAGACACAAGTGGGTGAAAGACTCCAACCTGCACTTGTGATCTTGTTCACATGCGACCAGGAGCCTCATTTCGAATGGACTCAACCCATCGCATGTTGAGGACGTTTTTCCAAAACGTCATATCTCAATCCTCTAGGCGGCGCGGAAAAGTCAGCACTGGTGCGGAGCAGTCACATATAGAGCGTCTGAAGACAAGTATTTGTGATTAGAAGGCGCTGTTTCTTTCTGATAAAACACCTCTCTAGTTCTCTCTTTGTCTTCTCCAGCAGCCAGGGATGATCTGAGTCAGGGGTAGCTATGCCTAGACACGGCTCCTCACGGTGACCGCGTGGCCTAATGGATAAGGCGTCCAACCTCGGACTAGAAGGTTGACGGTTCGAGTCCCTACGTGGTCCGGGCTTCTCAGTTGCAGGATCTGCAACTTTTTGATGACGTTACAGCATCGTAAGGGCAACTGGAATTATGAGGCTTGGAAGCACCAACATATGCAACAGCTTTGACTAAAGTACGCAGCAAGAAAATGTAAATTACGTGGCAAAATGCATAACAATTCGTACTTCAATATTTTGTGATTTTTACACATAGTGGTACTCCCTGTGCAAATATTTTACCTCATTATTACTAGTTTCACAACCAAATACTGAAACAAGCAACTGAAAGATAACCATTTAACCTTTGTAAAAGACCTTCAAATGTGTGCAAACACATGTCGCCTCGTTTTTAGTAACTTTTTAACCATTTGAGCTTGAGCCTAATTTTTTGCTAAAATCTGCAAATTATGCAGCTGGTGATGGATTATGTGGCAAATGTGGCAAATCCAGAAGTATGCGGGAAAAAATCTGCACCTGCATATTTGCGTACTTCCAGTGGCTCTGTTTCACTGAATGGAAGGACCTCACTGCAGCATGGATAGAGTACTGCTGTTTGCCGCCGTAATGTGGAGGCACATTACCTCTACGTCCCTCGTCCTCGACCCAGTCATCACTCATGAGGTATTCCACACGACAGGAAACAAAACAGGAAACGCTTTCTGACTCCACCCACCCTCCTGTCAGGTGCTATAATACACCTCACCACCAGAAGCAAATCCTGTTTTGTTTCCTGTCGTTTGGATGCTGATGGGTGACGCTTGGGTGAGTGCCGGGCACTTACCTGCTTCGTTTGTCCTGTGGTTTTCCTCCTTTGCTGGGCCTTGGGGGTGCTCATGGACCTACGTGGGACTCTTTTGAAGGCGGGCTGCTGGGCTTCCTGCACTTCACTCGTGACGGGGACCCTGGGTTGCGGGGCTTCTCGGGTCCCCGTGGTTTCTGCCCCTGGATCCTGGATTCTTTGCCTGTCTCCGCGCGCATTTGGTGGCTGTTACCCTCGCGCCCTGCCCTTTGACGGACGCAGGGGAGTGGGCTCATTTGGTGGAGCGCTCGCTTTGCTTGCGGTTGGTAGCGGACTGGCTGCCCGCGTTCTCCGTTCTTTTAGGGCGGGGCGCGCTCACCTCCTGGCTCCGATTCCGTCCCCCCTTCGTTTGGCAGTGCGGGGGCCGTATTTCTTCTTGTGTTGGGCCGCGTTGTCGAGGCTGGAGGCGGGATGCCGTTCTCGTCCTCGGATACTCATTTTTGCATGAGCGGGCACCCGGGTGGGCTCCGGGTTCCCTGACTTCCTTCCTGATTGGCTGCACGGCTCCTTGCGATGACGTCATCGTCTCCTTTCCGCCTTGATGACTCGGGGTGTTTTTCCTTCGTCGGAGCTCCTGGATGTCTCGTTTTTTCTGCCCCTCCTTCTACATCTTCGGTTTCCAAGAGGCTGCAGCTGTGGGGTGAGTGTTTTCCTCCTATTTATGGCGGGATTCGTTTTCTTTTCTTCTGTGCCATTTGTGGTGTTGCTGTGCGTTCCGTGCTGCTTTGCTGGTTTGCTGTGTCTTGTGGATTTGCAGTTTGCGATGGGGAAACACCATAGGAAGAGAAAACATGTCTCTCCTGTTGGGTCGTCTTCTTCCGACAGTGGTGATTCTGCCCCTGCTGGTCGGAGTGCTGGTCTGGGTGACTCCAAAAGGCTGAAGCTGCTGATTTTGGAGACGCTGTCCGAGCTCAAGGCTTCCAAGAAAGGTGCTGGGGGTCGCTCGGAGTCTCCTGCTCACCTTTATTCTGATATCTCCTCTTCTGCTTCCTCTGATGAGTCCGCTTTGGGTGCGGTGGATCTGCAGGGAAAGTACATTTCGAGGGACCTGTTGCCTGATATTCTTGGTCATGTTCAGGAGAATATGGGTTTCCCTGAGGTCTCTGTACCCAGTCCCTCCCTGGATGCTGTTCTGCCGCAGTTTCGTAGGCCTGTGTCTTCTTCCATGCCCGTCCACCCCTTTGTTATGGATGTCCTTCTTAAGGAGTGGAAAGACCCGGACCATATTTCTTTGCCCAGGTTCATGTCTAAACTGTATCCTTTGCAGGATTCGGAGGTTGCCCTGCCTGATTCGGTGCAGGTGGACTCTATTGTTGCTTCCCTGGTGAGTCGGCCTTCCATGGCTGATGATAATATCCTGAAGGATGGAGTTGATAAGAAGATAGACTCTGCTCTGAAGAAGTCCTATGCTGGCTCTCACCTGGCTCTTCGGTCGGGTGTTTATGGTGCTTATGTTGCGCAGTCTTTGTTGGCTGACTTCAAGACTTTATTTTCTACTATGCAGGAGGGGGGCACTTGTCCGGAGTTGCTGGAGTCTATGGAACGTCAATCGGAGTTCCTTTCGGACATTGCCTTTGACTCAGTCCGGGCTTCTGCTCTGTCTTGTGGTTCCTCTGTGGCTGCCCGTCGGAACTTGCTGCTGCGGGGTTGGAAGACGGATGCGGCGCAGCGTTCTATGGCCTTGCGGTTGCCATTTTCAGGTACTCTTCTTTTTGGGGACGCCCTGGAGGACAAGCTCCATAAGGTCTTCAAGGAGAGGAAGCATTCTTTGTCCTTCCGTCCTGCCCCTTCTCATAAGGGTTCCTCCTTTTCGAATGCAAGGTCCTTTCGCCAGCCTTCCAGGTTTCAGCAGTCCTCGTTTAAAAGCCAGCGTGGTGCTCGTGGGTCTTTTCCTCGGAGGTTCCAGAGGAAGCCCCAGCCGGATGGTGGGTCTGGCGCTCCTCGTTCCTGACTACGCCGCACCGGTGCCCGATCTCGCTGGTGGTCGGCCCGCGGTTGGTGGGAGACTGCGGCTGTTCCTCCCTGCTTGGTTGTTGACGACCTCTGACCAGTGGGTACTGGATGTTGTGTCCAGGGGTTACCGGATAGAGTTCCTGTCTCCTCCGCCTCCCTCGGGTGTTGTGGTGACCCCCTTGCCTTCGGACCCGTCTCGTCGTCTGGGGTTGTTGGAGGGTGTTCAGGTTCTGTTCAACAAACTGGCGATTGTCCCGGTTCCCCCCCTGGAACGTGGACTGGGGACTTATTCGGTTGTCTTTGTGGTCCCGAAGATCACGGGGGGTTTCCGTGTTGTCATCAATCTTCGGGCCCTGAACTTGTTTGTGCGCAAGATCACTTTCAAAATGGATACTTTGCAGAGGGTGATCCCATTGATCCAGGAGGGCTGGGTGTTCACCTCTCTGGATCTCCAGGATGCGTACCTTCATGTTCCGATGGCGTTGGTGGATCAGCAGTACCTGCGCTTCTGCCTGGAGGGTCGTCACTGGCAGTTTTGCGTCCTCCCCTTTGGTCTCCGGTCCGCCCCCAGGGTGTTCACCAAGGTGGCGGCTCCCTTGGTGGCTCATCTCCATCTCCTGGGGGTGTCCGTTTTTCCTTACTTGGACGACTGGCTGCTGCAGGCTCCATCTCCAGAGGTCATGTCTCGCCACCTTTCCTTGACCATGCGTACGCTCGAGGATCATGGGTTCCTGGTCAATCTGCCGAAGAGTCACCTGGAGCCTGCCACTCGGAGAACTTTCATTGGGGCCGTGTTCGACTCAGTTCTGGGCATGGTTTTTCTCCCGGAGTCCAGGATTCTGCGTCTTCAGTTGCTGTTGAGGAGGTTGCTTTCCCGGGATTCGGCTCCTCTGCTGCAGTGGCTGGTGGTTCAGGGCCACATGTCTGCCACGGTGTTCACGGTGCCCTGGGCCAGGGCTCATCTTCGGCCTCTGTTGTGGCATGTTCAGAGTTGGGTCTCCTTTCCTGTCCAGGACTTCTCGATTCCTGTGCCTGTAACTCCAGTGTTGGTGTCTGCTCTCCAGTGGTGGCTGGACTCTTCGAATCTGTCGAGGGGCATGTGGTTCCATCCTCCGGCCCCCTTGGTGTTGACGACGGATGCCAGCGCTTTCGGTTGGGGTGCGACTCTGGGCCGTTGGTCGGTGCAGGCTCGTTGGCTTCCTTCGGAGTCGCACCGCTCTTCCAATTGGAGGGAGCTGTCTGCGGTGGAGAGGGCTCTCCGCCTTCTCAAGGATCATCTTCTGGGGTGCAACGTATTGGTGAGGTCGGACAACACTGTGACTGTGGCCTACATCAACCACCAGGGCAGTACCCGCTGCCTCTCCCTGAATTTGGTGGCATGTGCAATTGCGAGTTGTGCCGAGTGTCATCTGGTGGCTCTCTCTGCTGTGCACATTCGGGGTGTGGACAACGTGGTTGCCGATTCCTTGAGTCGGAAGTTCCCGTCCTCTCTCTCCCTGTGTCTGGCCCCTCGGATTTTCCGGTTGCTCTGCCGGAGATTCGGGACTCCGGTTCTGGACCTGTTTGCCTCCCGGTCCGATGCCTTGCTTCCCCTGTTCTGTTCCAGGACCCCGGAGTCAGGGGCTTGGGGGGTGGATGCCTTGTCTGTCCTTTGGCCTCCTTGGTTCCTCTATGCGTTTCCCCCCTTTCCTCTGATCCCTGCTTTCTTACTGAAGGTTCGACGGGTGGGGGCTCAGGTGGTGGCTGTTCTCCCTTATTGGCCTCGCCGCTCCTGGTTTCCTCTGCTTCTGGGTCTGGCGGTGGGCCCTCCGTGGATCCTGCCCCGCTTCCCCTCTCCGCTGTGTTCCCCATCTCCCTCCTTGTTGGTTCCTCTCACCTTGGCGGTCTGGAGGTTGAACGGTTGTCTCTTGGAGTCCGGGGTCTGCCCGACCACCTCATCACTGTGATGCAGGCGTCTCGTCGGAAGTCCACTCTGTCCTCCTATTCGAAACACTGGGCTTCTTTTTCTTCTTGGTGTGTTGCCCTGGATCTGTCTCCTACCTCTTGTGATGTTTCTTCTATCTGCAGTTTTTTTTGGATGGTTTTCAAAAACACTATGCTTTGTCCACTTTGAAGGGTCAGTGGGCTGCTATTCGGGCCTTTCGTGATCCGGCTTCTCTTCTTCCTTCGGACGGGTTGCTGGTTTCCCGTCTGTTTAGGAGTTTCTCTCTTTCTGCTCCTACTGTCCGCTCACCGGTTCCTCCTTGGGATCTCTCTTTGGTTCTGGGTGCCTTGCAGTCCCCTCCCTTTGAGCCTTTGGAGTCAGTGGAGTTGAAATTCCTGTCTTTCAAAGTTGCTTTTTTGGTGGCTGTTACATCTGCTCGGAGGTTGGGGGAGCTTGCGGCTTTGCGTTGTTCTCCCCCCTTTTTGAGGTTTCTGGACGACGCTGTGGTCCTTTCCTTGGACCCCGGTTTTATGCCAAAAGTTCGTTCCCGTTTCCATTCCTCCCAGGAGTTGGTTCTTCCTTCTCTCTGTCCTTTTCCTTCCTCTCCTTCTGATGTCTTGCTACATTCTTTGGATGTGAGGAGGGCGTTGTCTGTTTATGTTGCTCGTTCTGCTGGGTTTCGGTCTTCTGACTCCCTCTTCGTGACCTTTGGTTTGGCTGGTAGAGGTAATGCTGCCTCTCGTCTTACTTTGGGTCGCTGGATCAAGGCTGTGATCTTGTTGGCTTACCAGGGCTCTGGTTTGCCTTGCCCGTCTGGGGTTCAGGCGAGGTCTACCAGGGGTGTGTCTGCTTCCTGGGCTGCCTTCCATGGGGTTCCCCTTGAGGAGATCTGTAGGGCGGGTACCTGGGCGTCCGAGTCCACGTTTGTGCGACATTATCGCTTGAATTGTGCTCTGTCTGGCCGCCCTAATTTTGGTTCTGGTGTGTTGCAAGCTGTGGGGATCCCCCCATCTGTTTGATTCTGTTTATTTCTGTTTGTTATTAAACTGTGTCTTGCTGCACTCCTTGGTGTCTGTTCTGTTTCTGTTTGTGGTGTGCCAAAGGCCTTTGTGGGGTTGCTTTGGTATGCCTCATGAGTGATGACTGGGTCGAGGACGAGGGACGTAGAGGTAATGCTATGATTACGTACGGTAATCCCCATTACTCTTAGTCCTACTCGTCCTCGACCCAGTCATACGACCCGCCCGCCCTCCCTTTCCAGGCCTTTGGTGCTTGGTACATCAGGATTTGCTTCTGGTGGTGAGGTGTATTATAGCACCTGACAGGAGGGTGGGTGGAGTCAGAAAGCGTTTCCTGTTTTGTTTCCTGTCGTGTGGAATACCTCATGAGTGATGACTGGGTCGAGGACGAGTAGGACTAAGAGTAATGGGGATTACCGTACGTAATCATAGCATCACACATATTGTATACTAATCACTGGCTGTTAGCAGGCAGAGGCTTATGCTAACTAGTCTTCTGGCCATTCAGTCATGTAAAGGGAAACTTTCTAAAAGTTAATTTCCCTTAATATTTCTTAAAAATGCAACTTCACCATTGAATTGGAGTTTTTAATAGTTATAAAAAATAGTCGATACATTATTTTTCTAGCTGGTACATTTCCCTGAGATACTGTATCAATATTGTATTCTGCACTCTTGTTTCCTACATAGAACAGTCAGGCCTGCCACTGTGAAAAAAAGTTTTGTCTTCATCAATGTAGGGACATTGTAATAACAATGTTCTACATGTCCCACTTTTATATACCATGCAACCTACCATGTGTGCTACAAGGTTTACAAAGGGTTGAATTATGAATATTTAAAAGGGAGGTTTTTTCTTCTCCAAATCATTTTGACTGGTAGCATGGTGTGTTGCACTTCAGCAGTCAGCAGGGCTTTAAGTGGGATGAAAAAACTGGGGGAGGTCTCTCAAAAGGGCGAGGCCAATGTAATTAAGGGCATGACTTAAAAACATGTGAGTTAAAAATATGTACTTAGCATAGTGTGCTGCCCGACTTGTATTTTGCTGTTTCTGTCATTGCATCCAGATGTATGATACAACAAGTAACATCATACCTACAAAAAATCAGGACTATTAGCTTTGTCAATGGTTGTTAGTTGCATTAGATAAATAAGCAGCAACTATGGCTTGCGTATAATATTGAAAAAGCTTCCACTTAAAGCCCTGGTGACACTATGACAATGTTGCTGCTCCTGAGTTTCAAAAAGAAAAGGGAAATCCAGAGAGAAAATTACTCACTTTGTAAGGATATCCCATACCCCACACGCTCACCTGGCATGACATCATGCCATAACTTCTCCACTAGTGAGAAGTGAGCAGTGTGAGCATGTGCACATTGATGTGCCCGCTGTCCCTGCAGTCCGGAAAAAAAACAGACGGCACAAAACAGGGCCCCATAGAGACCCGTTTTGAGGCCTCCTTCAGAAAAGAGCCGGTGCTCAGCAATGGTGAGACCCGGCCCACTTAATGCCCTGGCAGTCAAGCTACACATGGTTGGCCTCAAGCCATGTTTGCGCAGCCACTGTAATAGATGGCACAATAGGTGCTGCACCCACAAGTGGAATTTTAACTTCCAGGCCCTGGGTGCACTTTCTACAAAATATACTAGGCACTAATAGATCAGTTAAATGTTCCACTTAGACACAAGCCAATTTAACTATGTATAAAAGGGGAGGGAAGGTACTTTACTTCTGGTAAGCAGCTGTAAAGTGCAACGAGCTCTAAAGCAACAACAGTATAGGCTCTATAAAAAGGAGAAAAATCCAAGTGGATTTACAACACAGTGTCATTTAAAAACTCAACCGTGCAGCATGGTAGTAAACAAACCTAGAAGAGGTGAATAAAAGATGGATATAAGTGTCCCTACAACTATTAAAGGGAAACTTACATTTAACAGGAAGCAGGTAGCCTCCCTTCCCTCCACTAAGCCAAGCACAACACTCCAGTGGAGCATTGTGATTGGTCAAGACACCGCCCAGCTAGGGGCTGTAGCAGATGGCATGTTCTCCATGTAGGCTGCAATACAGCCGTCATGGAGAAGTGCAGAGTGTGCATGACTAGTTTTGGCGGCCCAAGAGTGTATGTGCCCTCAGGAGTGGGCATACGAGTCCTGCCCTGCCCAGAAAGCTCCACCCACCCGCCTGCCCGCAATGCGGTAAGAAACATAAAATGGTAATAACCAAAAGATATTACTGTTATGTGCGTTGGCTTTCACTCACTTCGAAAAAGCAGTGAGGCGACGCTCCTCCGCCCTAGTGGAGGGGCCGCCCTTCCGTATACTTTGACCTAATGCTAGGGTGGGGGTGTATCGTGTATACAGTCAAGAGCTTGAATCAGGGGGTCTGTGCGAAATGGATGTTTCGAAGTGGAAGTGAATCTAGGAGCCTGCATACAGGGCAGAACAATTATAATAAATGAACAAAGTGGCGCTTACAGGAGGGTAAAAGGCGAGAATCAGACTGATGCAGGATTTCTGTACGTCCCTCTTTCCACCCTGGGCTCTGCACTTCCTCCTCCCTGGGCTCTGCATCCAATCCTGGCCTTCCCTCCCTTCCCCGAAGCGCTGTATAGCAGCCTCCCTTTTCTATTTGAGAGTTATTTCATAAATATCTGGGAAATCTTCTTTTGAATGAGACCGCGTGGCCTAATGGATAAGGCGTCTGACTTCGTATCAGAAGATTGAGGGTTCGAGTCTTCGTGGTCGGATGGCTTTTCGAAATATTTCTTTTTGGGAAAATAATATATATTTATGCAATGAACTGATGTAGCATATTTGCGAACTACTGTGCGTGCGATGGAAAGAGGGAATGTGCGTGCAGTGAGCACTGGAGCATGATGACGTGTGAGGGGGTGGTGGTGGGGTGGGCAACCAGAGTGCCGTGGTGGCGTGGCAGTGTTTGAAACGGCAGGTCGTAGGCAGCGACAGTGAGTTTAGTGGCAGTGAGTGCTATTGCAATTAGTGTGAAGTGCAGTGTGCACTAATAGTGCACAGGGACAGATAGTGCACAGTAACAATGTCGACAGGGGGGTCTCGGCATCCAAACGTTTGAAGACCTCTGGTGTACAGGGACAGATAGTGCACAGTAACAATGTGCGACAGTGTATGCACTGACCGTGTCTAATCCACTAATAATGTGTGCAAAGAAACGTAGTGTGTGCAGTGTCAGTTCATGGAGTGACAGTGTGTGTAAGGGATGTAGTGTCCACTGGCAATTTGTGCACGGACTAGCAGTGTGCACAGGGTGTGTAAAGTGGGATTTCATGGAGTGACAGCATGAGCAGAGGGTGACGTGTCCAACCTACAGTTTGTGCAAGGACTTTCCTTGAAAGTCAGTGTGCAGTGACAGTGTGTGCACTGACACTGTGTGAAGAGGGTACAGTGTCCACCTCCAGTTCGTGCAAAGACAGCTAGTGTGCACTGATAGTGTGTGCAGAGGGTGTAGTGCCCGCCTGCAGAATGTGCATGGTTAGGTAGTGTGCACTGACAGTGTGTGCAGAGGGTGCAGTGTCCAGTGACAGTTTGTTCAAGGACTGGCAGTGTACACTGAGTGTGTAAAGTGCCAGTTCCTGGAGTGACAGAATGTGTAATCTCCAGTGGCAGCTTGTGCAAGGTTAGGTAGTATGCACTGACAGTGGGTGCAGTGACAATTCTTGGAGTGACAGTATTTGTAGAGGGTGTAGTGTCCAGTGACAGCTTATGCAAGAGGTAGTGTGCACTGATGGTATGTACAGATGTTGCAGTGCCAGTGGGAGTTTGTGCAATGACAGGCAGTGTGCACTGGCAATGTGTGAAGAGTGCAGTGCATGTGGCAGTTTGTGAAAGGACAGGTAGTGTGCACTGAGAGTGTGTGCAATGACAGTGTGTGCAGCAACAGTTCATAAAGGTACAGTGTGCACAGAGGGGTGTAGTGCCTAATAACAATGCGTGCAAGGACAGGTAGGATTCACCAGTGTTAGCAATGGCAGTGCATGCAGTGACCGTCTGTATAGTGCCTAGTGACAATGTGTGCAAGGATAGGTAGTGTGCACCACAGTTAGCACTGATAGTGCATGCAGTGACAGTGTGAATAGTGTCTAGTTACAATGTGTGCAAGGATAGGTAGTGTGCACCAGAGTTAGCACTGGCAGTGCATGCAGTGACAGTGTGTGTAGCGCCTAGTGTCAATGAGCGCAAGGACAGGTAGGGAGCACCAAAGTTAGCACTGGCAGTGCATGCAGTGACAGAGTGTGTAGCGCCTAGTGACAGTGTGTGCAAGGACAGGTAGGGTGCACCAGAGTTAGCACTGGCAGTGCATGCAGTGACAGAGTGTGTAGCGCCTAGTGACAGTGTGCGCAAGGACAGGTAGGGTGCACCAGAGTTAGCACTGGCAGTGCATGCAGTGACAGAGTGTGTAGCGCCTAGTGTCAATGAGCTCAAGGACAGGAAGTGTGCACCAGAGTTAGCACTGGCAGTGCCTGCAGTGACAGAGTGTGTAGCGCCTAGTGTCAATGAGCGCAAGGATAGGTAGAGTGCACCAGAGTTAGCACTGGCAGTGCATGCAGTGACAGTGTGTATAGTGCCTAGTGACAATGAGCGCAAGGACAGGAAGTGTGCACCAGAGTTAGCACTGGCAGTGCATGCAGTGACAGAGTGTGTAGCGCCTAGTGACAATGCGTGCAAGGACAGGTAGTGTGCACCAAAGTTAGCACTGGCAGTACGTGCAGTGACAGTGTGTGCAAGGACAGGTAGTGTGCACCAGTGTTCGCAATGGCCATGCATGCAGTGACAGAGTGTGTATTGCCTAGTGACAATGCGTGCAAAGACAGGTAGTGTGCACCAAAGTTAGCCCTGGGAGTGCATGCAGTGACAGAGTGTGTAGTGTCTAGTGATAATGTGTGCAAGGGCAGGTAGTGTGCACCAGAGTTAGGACTGGCAGTGCATGCAGTGACAGAGTGTGTAGCGCCTTGTGACAATGTGTGCAAGGACAGGTAGAGTGCACCAGAGTTAGTACTGGCAGTGCATGCAGTGACAGAGTGTGTAGCGCCTTGTGACAATGTGTGCAAGGACAGGTAGTGTGCACCAGAGTTAGCCTGGGCAGTGCGTGCAGTGACAGTGTGTGTCGTGTCTAGCGACAGTGCGTGCAGGGACTGGTGGGGTGCACCAGAGTTAGCACTGGCAGTGCATGCAGTGACAGTGTGTGTCGTGTCTAGCGACAGTGCGTGCAGGGACTGGTGGGGTGCACCAGAGTTAGCACTGGCAATGCATGCAGTGACAGTGTGTGTCGTGTCTAGCGACAGTGGGTGCAAGGACTGATAAGGAGCACCAGAGTTTGCACTGGCAATGCATGCAGTGACAGTGTGTGTAGCGCCTAGTGTCAATGAGCGCAAGGACAGGTAGGGAGCACCAGAGTTAGCACTGGCAGTGCATGCAGTGACAGTGTGTGACTGTGCAAGGACAGGAAGTGTGCACCAGAGTTAGCACTGGCAGTGCATACAGTGACAGAGTGTGTAGCGCCTAGTGACAATGCGTGCAAGTGTCGTAATTTGGCAGAAATCAGGTTAGCATTTGCTTCAGCTATACAAACTTTTCACTGTTAGCTTGACCATGTTTGCGGAGGCCATTTTGTATTCCTGTCTTCCATTTTAAGTGAACGCGCTGCCTCGTGGTCAGCATGCCCTTTTGTCCTTTCTCTTTCCCGATGACCATTTAGTTTTCCCAGCAACTGGCTATTTTTAGCAATGGTCAAGCTCGCGCATGTGTATTCGAGGATTTTTAATTAGTGAATGGTCACCGCTTAGGAATGTTCTCCAAACTGACCAGTGGTGCTAAACTCCTCACACAAGTTGGCTGTGTTCCAAAAATGCCCTTATATGTACCCAAAATGTGTAAAGAGTATACCGCCTACCCTTTGTGTTCTTGTCAAATTGTATAAAAGAAGCCACGCACCGATGTTCGGGTGATACTTCTTGCATTACCGAAGGGTGCTGTAGGATTGTACCACCACCCCATGGGGTCCTAATAAACTTGTCTTTTGCATTTCCTGTTTCCGTGCCAACTTCTATTCTATGGTGATCGAGAGTTTTTTGCAGAGTATGTAGATCTGTTGAAATCCAATACCACAAATTGGCGACCACGAAGGGACTCATCGACGACTCGGATGCCCGAAGGAGTGGTCGCGACGAAGGATTGGAAACTCACCATGGACGCGTCCGCTGCCACTGAGTGACCAGAGTCTTGGCATCCACGGTGTTTTCTTCCTTTCCTTCCGACATGGCCTTCCAGGTGGCGCCGGTCCTCGACTGAGATCCTGATCGGTTGGGTTGTCGTGCAGTGCCCGTTTGGCTGATTCGATTTAGGAACTTGGCAGTTGGAACCTGGACATTTGAGAATATGTGGTAAGCTTTTGATTGGTAAGGTAGTCTACTGACACTTACTGTGGCTTTTTGGATTTGTTTGAGTTAGCTAACATTTGGATCTATGATTTGGACTATATGTGGAGTGCACCTCACATAGGCAGGTAATGTAGAGATATTTCTCTGACTCTGTATTTGTTTGAACGGCACACCATGTGTAAAACATATTAAGTGCCATTTTATGTAATAGCGCGTTATCGTGATATATTTGACATGCCTGTTTTCAGCACACTTCGAGGAATGTGCTGTCTTGGAAACGGTACCAGTTATCGATTAAATGAATCTCAGCCGGCTCCCCCAGAGGGGACACCTAATTGTGAAATGTACATAAAATGTGGCCTTCCCCCTATTATGTATAGTACATTATGGCACAAATACACGAAAACTGATCATGAATTGCGATGGCCACTACATGGGTCGTTTGATTTACGAAAGGTTCAATATGTGGAGCAGTGTTTGTTTCAGCGCAGGTCTAGACAGGATATGTTTGATTGTGTGCGTATGTGCGAGAAAGCGGTGCGTGAACGAATGAAGCGTGAACAAGCCTTGGCGGACAAAGAGCAACGAAAGGCTGCTCGTGATTAAGCTTTACAGCTGCAGGAAAAAGAATTGCAGGAACAGAAAGAGAGGGAGACACGAGAACGTAATTTGCAAGTTAATGGTCAGTTTCCTATTCGACGTCCTCTTTATCCTGTCCTTACTAATGAATCTGATGATTTTTCATTGATAGATCGTTGCCCGCCTCCGTATGTTCCGCCTTCGGCCCCGGATGAGGACTCAGGCGAGGATGATCAGAGGGATACTCGTATCAGGATTAGTGTTGAACGATCTGCGGAATTACGCGGTTGGCTCGTAAACTTAATGTTAATGTTATTACTATTTCAGAGATTAATGAACTTATGCGTAAGTGGTCTGAAAAAGAACGATTGTATTTTCTAGAACATTTTGGAGACGAAGTTGTTGAACGGTTTAGAAAATATTCATCTGAGTTGGAATCTAAGGATATATCAATTGGTCGTGATAATTTACGTAAGGGTGTTTTTGTTCTTGCAGATGCGGATGGGTTTTTCCAGCGTTTGGTTCAGCTACGGGATGAGACGTTAAGACTACGGGCGGCGAAAAAGACATCGGGTTCGACTGCGTCTGGATCGACGGCTGAGTCCAATGAGTGTCCTATCTTTGGAGCAGATAAGAGTGCTACAGTTCATATTATGCCTATGCGAGAAGCTGCGCCTTTGTATGTCTCTCCTAAAGGGCAAGGTACAGATGATAATAAGTCATCTGTGGATGCGAAGGGTTATTTTATATATAATTGGGTTTATACTCCTTGGAATAGAACGGATGTTATGGCGCTTAAAAATGCTTTGCCTCACCCACGCAAAAATCCGGCAGCTTTCTATGAAGGAGTGGAAGGCGCTATTTCTTTGTGTATTATGACATTAGTTGATATTGATCTTTTCTTTGGGTTAATATTGCCTCCTGAAATGTGGAGAGCGATTCGTAAGTTTGATGATCGAACGGTTTTAGGTGCAGATTGGAAAGAATTAGCCCGAGCTGATTTGGATAGAGAACCCGCATGTAAGCCATGTCAATTGATTTTAGATCTCCCGGTGGCTATTTTGAATAAATTAAAAACGCTTGTCCCCCCTAAGAAAATTGATTGGACGATGTTGGCTTCTTGCAAACAGAAGCCGGAAGAATCGGTCTCTGACTTTTTTTCACGTTTCGAGGAAGCGTTTCATGATTACAGTGGTCAATTATTAACAGAGGACACGGGCAGGCATTTGTTCGTTGATAAGTATGTGGCTAATCTCCTACCGGAGATTGCAAAACGTTTAAAGATTAGTGAAAGTTCATGGACCACGGCAACCCCTGCTTCTTTATTGACTATGGCTCAGTATTATGAACGACAGGAATTGGAGGCTAAGGAAAGTAGTGATAAGAAAGCGAAGGATTTGAAGACGAAGGTGATGTTGGTTCAGGTTTACGCTACGCAATCGAGAGAGAATGATAGGGGTAGACGTGGATCGTATGGTACGTCTTCAGCTCGTTCCGATATTTCCGAGGATCAGTTTGCATACTGTAAACAGTTTAGACATTGGGCTTCAGATTGTCCGGTGCTTCAAGAACAGCGTAATCAGCATGGTCGAGGGAATGGAAGGTCTCGGAATAATTATTCAGGGTCGAGGGGTGGAGCGAATGATCGTGGTAGGTTTGAAGCTAGGGGTCGTGGTCAGGCTGATCATAATACTTTTGATCGACGGAATCAGTATCAGACAGCTGAGGGTGAGTCTTCTGAGTCTCAGGATAATACATATGCATAGGATTGCGTAGGATGGGGTGTGGAATCGGTTGAGGTACCAGTAGATCAAAGGGGTCCATATATTTCAGCGCATGTTTTGGGTTCTACTGATCAGTTTCTGGTTGATACGGGAGCTACTCGTAGCGCCCTGTCCAAACACTTGGTTCCAAGGGCTCCCCTGTCTGGCGAAACGATTACATCAATAGGGTTCGATGGAACGCCTTCCATTTAGCCCATTGTCTCAATCCCTTACATTTCACATTGATAAGTTTACTGCCCCATGTCCATTTTTGTTGTCTCCAAACACACCAGATAATATTGTGGGACTTGATATGCTTAAACATTTTCAAGCAACTATACGCTGTGCCCCTGAAGGGGTGCAGGTTATTTTGAATGAGAATTACCCAGAAGTTGAGAGATCGTGCCTCCTTCAGGAGGCCGATGCGTTAGCCTCTCTTCCAAATACTTTGTGGGCTACTTCCGACACTGATGTAGGACAGATGGTTATCCCTCCCGTACGTATTACTGTAAAGGAGGGAGTATCTTTGCCTCGTGTACCACAGTACAAAATCTCTAGAGAAGGTGAAGTTGCCTTGACACATATCGTAAATGACTTGATTTTTGCAGGGGTGGTGGAGAAAGTCCTCTATAATGTTTGTAACAGTCCAATTCTTCCGATCCTAAAGAAAAACACAGACACTAAGATCTATCGTTTTATTATTGATTTGAGGGAAATTAATAAGGTAGTAGTGCCCCAGTATCCGGTGGTGTCTGACATTACCACCTTACTTCCTTTGATTCCACCTACATCCACTACCTTCACTGTTATCGACTTGAAAAATGCTTTCTTTTCGATTCCCATTCATCCCGATAGCCGATATCTTTTCGGCTTCACATTAAATAACAAATCATATAGATTTTGTCGGGTTCCTCAAGGCTACACAGAGAGTCCTAGCATTTATAGCCAGGCTTTGAAAAGGCAGCTTGATTCTTTCGAACTACAGTCTGGGGTGGCTCTTATTCAATATGTCGATGACATTTTAATAGCAGCAGACACGCAGGAACAATGTGAGGAGAGTACTCTTTCCCTGCTTTCTTTTCTTGCCAAGAATAATCACAAGGTTTTGAGGAAGAAGTTGCAATATTGTAGACCAAAGGTGACCTACCTCGGTCATCTTTTGTCTAAGGAGGGACGTGCATTGACATCAGATCGAATTCAAGTGATATTAGATACGCCAGTCCCTTGCACTAAGAAAGATGTTCGTGCTTTCATAGGTCTGACGTCCTTTTGTAGACAGTGGATATTAGGATTTTCACACATTATAAAACCTTTGTTAGCATTGTTGTCCAAAACTACACGACTCCTCTTGAATGGACAGATGAATGTCAGAATGCTTTTGAACAATTGAGACAAGCCCTTTGTTCTGCACCAGTGTTAGGTACACTGGATTATACAAAGATCTTTGCATTATATGTCCATGAGAAGGATGGGTGTGCATTGTCAGTCTTAGTGCAGACACACGGAGATATCTAAAGAAAAGGAGGACCCCACACAGACTTGTAAGGGACTGGGGGGAAATTTAATGTCCAAAGAAAAAAGTCCCAATTGAATGGACAGCAAGGGATATGTCCGATTTGAGTATTACTAATAGGGGTGTCTTGCTTAAAACAGCATGCCAGGTAATGGGCGGGAAAGGCAAAGGTACAATATGGTGTATTAAAATTGTAACCGTATCACAAAAGGGACAATTATAGATTTACACAAATTACACACATTGCTTTAGACTATAATAATCATTGAGACTTGTCACAGTACATGTTTGGTAAAACTCTGTTATCAAATTTATTCACACAATCAATTTATAATTCATCATTTAATTCAGAAAACAATTTAAAAACATATCACACTAGACATTAATAAAAACTTTTGTTTAAAATTCACAAAATAAAAGACAAGAAGAATCAAAAAAAGTCGACGCGGCG
The DNA here is from genome assembly GCF_964261635.1 of Lissotriton helveticus. NCBI lineage: Eukaryota > Metazoa > Chordata > Amphibia > Caudata > Salamandridae > Lissotriton > Lissotriton helveticus. The sequence continues at coordinate 348,321,890 of NC_136058.1, forward strand.
TTTCGGTTTTCTTTTAGTACACCTTCTTCAGGACTGATTCTTATTCCAGATGGAGTTCATGGCTCTACTGGAGAGTGCTGCCTATTCAAAAAGTTTTCTATAGGCTTTTCGATGATAGACGAATCACAGGATGCTGTATTCAATTAGCAAAGTGTGATATCTCTCTTGGATTTAGGAGTTAGATCAATGCTCCTATTGTTGCCATCTACATCTATTTGTAGGCATCAGGGTATATCTGTGGCTGAGATGTATTCTTGCTGAATTTTTCTGCCAGGAGGAGCCACCGTTTTTAAGACCGCTGTTGTCGGTAATTTCCCATTTAGGCTAGGTGAAGAGTCGCTGCTGTCTGGATCCTCTTTCAATTAGGTCAATCTGTAGCAGGAGACGGATAAACAAACTGGGGGTAGTCTCGGAAATTTGTAGTTATCCTCTTTCTTTCATTCGGCCTCCCTGCTCCTGTGTCCTGGCAGTACGTCCTTGTCTCCTTCAGTCGATGTATATAAAAACGAAAGGGACACACGGAGATAAACAGTGACCTTGTGCGTACTTTTCAGCAGTACTTGATCCTGTGGCACGAGGATTACCTGGGTGTTTTCGAGCAGTTGCAGCAACAGCAGTGGCAATACGACAGAGTGAGGGAATAGTTTTGTCACACAAATTGTTGGTGTTAGTTCCCCATGCGGTAGATTCTTTATTGAACCAAACGAAAACACAGCATTTAACTAGCGCTCGTTTAACAGGATACGAGCTAACGCTGTTGGCGCCACATATTACACTGAAGAGGTGTGCCACTTTGAACCCTGCTACTTTATTGCCATATCCTGTTGCTGAGACCCAGAAGGAAGAACACCATGATTGTGTTTCTCTGACTGAAGAACAAACAAAGGGTCTTATCGACTTCCAGGATACGCCACTTCCAGATGTAGATGGGGAACTGTGGGATGATGGATCATGTTTAAAGTTGCCAGATGGTATGACTTCCGCAGCCTATGCAATCACGACACTTAAAACAGTGGTAGAAGCAGCACGGATACCGCAGAAATCAGCCCAAGCAGCTGAATGGATAGCTTTAATGAAATCATGCGAGTTAAGTGCTGGATTATGTGTGAATATCTACACTGATAGTCGTTATGCTTTTGGAGTAGTGCACGATTTTGGCCTACTCTGGAAGGAACGAGGGTTCCTGACCTCGCATGGAGTACACATCATGCATGGAGAGTTGGTACGTGATCTTTTGAATGCACTAATATGTCCAAAGAAAGTGGCGATAGTCAAATGTAGTGCACATAAGAAGGTGACAGATAAAATAGGACAAGGAAATGCTTTTGCAGATCGCATAGCGAGAGAGACTGCAATATTACAAAATGTCTCTCCTATGTATGTGGTGAAATCACAGGCTGAGCGATGACATGATGCCAGAGAGGAAATATTAGACATACAGAAATCGGCATCTGAAGCAGAACTTGCAACCTGGGCAACAGAGGGAGTGTTGGATGATGAGGGTTGTTGGCGTAGCAAGGATATGGAGAAATGGAAATTGCCTGCCGCTTATTTACAAGCAATGGTTCGAATGACACATGGGCTGGCACATGTTGGAGCTCTTGCAATTACTAAATTGCTTACACGAGTTTGGGAGCATCCTGAGATTGCAAGCACGGCTAAAAGAGTAGTGCAGACCTGTCTGATATGCTTACAGTACAATCCTGCCAAAGGGACTTATACTCCTAAAGGAGGGTTCGTTCCACCTACTGCACCATTCAAAGTACTGCAAATGGATTACATCCAGCTTGAGCGCTGTAACAATCTCAAGTATGTCTTAGTGGTGGTGTGTGCCTTCAGTAAATGGATCGATGCCTACCCCACGAAGGATAACACAGCATTGACAACAGCTAAGGTGTTACTCAAGGAGTACTTCCCGCGATTTGGTGTTTGTAAATGTTTGTGGAATGATAATGGGCCCCACTTTGTTGGGAAAATAGTGGAGTACGTCCTGAAAGGATTGGGGATTAAGCAGAAGTTCCATGCTGTATTTCACCCACAGTCAGCAGGTCTGGTAGAGAGATATAATGCTACTTTGAAGCTGAAGCTAGCAAAGATCGTGGCATCCACGTCTTTGAAATGGCCGGACGCCTTGCCTTAGCATTACTATCTATTAGATCAGTACCACACTCCCGATCTGGCCTCACACCTTATGAAGTGGTGTTTGGAAGGCCAATGAATATCTGGGGAGTCCCTAAGCATCGCTTAGTACACAATGTGCCTTGTATAATGATGAACGATTATTTGGCACGATTAACAAATGATTTACTTTCTATTCATCAGCAGGTTCGAGAAGCGCTCCCAGACAACTCTATTGGAGAGGCTCATGATCTTCCACTCATTGTCATCGTGTCTCTCCGGATCTGGTGAATCCTGCTGTGCTGTCTGATTATCGAGATATCTTGGATGCAGAAAAGAGCCCAGCTACTACGCCTAGCGAATCGGAGGGAGCCTTCCCGGACCACAGTGTTTCTGGTGCAGCGAAGTATAACTTACGGTCAAGAAAAGCAGTTGTTTTGTGCGAGACTGGTTGAGTTACCGTTCTGAGGTTTGTGAAAACGGAAGCCGAGAATATCAAGAGGGTGGGATCAGTTCTGTCCAGTGTAGCGACACCCGTCTTGAATCTCGGAGAAGAAACCAGCGGCTACCTCGGAGCTCAGCACTCATTTTATTTTTAGCTTTATTTTGAATATTTTGCTTTTGAAACTATGGCACCTATTGCGATGAGAAACAAAAACATTCTTGGTGCTGTGCTTTTTGTTACGACTATAGTGGTAATAGCAGTAATAGCTTGGATCGTAGAACGATTGATTCCGGCGAGAGAATATTTACTGCCTACCACTCCAATCCCATCTGAACATTTTCATTTCACTCTGCCTTATCATGAAGAGAGACATAGACAGACTTATTTGAATAACAGCTTCATTCAAATTCTACATCATACCCATAATATGACGAACATTTCGAACTGTTGGGTATGTAGAATGTTGCCTGGACATCAAAAGAAAGGAGGAACTCCACTTATTCCTTCCGTTCTCTCATAATGGTTCTTGTAATGCTTGGTACACTCTTCTTTTTACCTTGAGATGGCCAACAAAAGGTGGACTACTTTTCCGACTTAATAAAGTTTGTTACAATGACAGAGATGGTTACCCGGAAGGAACTAAATTTGAATGGGAAGAATATCGACCGGACAATGTATCTTCACCTCGTATTTTCACTAATCAAAGAATTGCAAATATGTCTAGTTTATATGTGATTACAGTTATTGATACCAAGGCTGACCTATGTGTACGAAATAAAGGTACTATTCCGGTAGGGAAAAGTGAATGTAAAACTACTCTCACATTTGAAACACTTACTTTATTTGTGGAAATAAGGGCTACCACCGTCTTCCCATTGGGTGGCTAGGAACTTGTTATATATCTTTTGTATTACCCCCTGTATTTATTGCCCCTCCCATGTATCATAACGATTTTGTGCTATATCATGATTTTATATTAAATAGAGTAAAGAGGACTTTAGAAATTAATGACATTGATCAAACCGACACTTCTTTGCAGCATTATGTAGATTTTAATTTAGGCCTATTTTCATTTGTAGGTGCTGCCCTAAATAGTAGGAAAATAAGACGGCTAACACGTGTTGTGGAAGCTGTTGCTAATGAAACTGCCTCTGCTTTAGGGAACTTGACTGAGGAGCTCCAAATTACGAGAATTGTAACGCTCCAGAACCGAATGGTTTTAGACGTAGTTTTAGCTGATCGTGGGGGTGCATGTTGCATTATCGGTAGTAGTTGCTGTGTATACGTCCCAGATAATTCACCTTCTGTGTATGATGCCATTTCTAAATTACACAAAATTGCTGCTGAAATCCATCCTGAAAATGGTGCATGGACATTCTCAAATTGGTTCTGGACCTCACTTAGTACCTGGGGTTGGAAACTATTGACTATTTTGTGTATGATCATTGGAATACTCTTCTTCCTTTGTTTATGTATTCAATGTGGCCCTACATTATGCTCTGTATGTATTACTGCTTGCATTCCGTCCAAACGAGCTATTGCCAAAAATGAGCAAATGATTAGCAAAGAAATAATGAATATAATGTTGATTAATACTGATGATGAGTATCCTGATTACTTTCGTTATGAGGTAGCTTCAGCTAAATGCTAAAAGGGCCGTCTGTTGTAATTTGGCAGAAATCAGGTTAGCATTTGCTTCAGCTATACAAACTTTTCACTGTTAGCTTGACCATGTTTGCGGAGGCCATTTTGTATTCCTGTCTTCCATTTTAAGTGAACGCGCTACCTCGTGGTCAGCATGCCTTTTGTCCTTTCTCTTTCCCGATGACCATTTAGTTTGCCCAGCAACTGGCTATTTTTAGCAATGGTCAAGCTCGCGCATGTGTATTTGAGCATTTTTAATTAGTGAATGGTCACCGATTAGGAATGTTCTTCAAACTGACCAGTGGTGCTAAACTCCTCCCACAAGTTGGCTGTGTTCCAAAAATGCCCTTATATGTACCTAAAATGTGTAAAGAGTATACCGCCTACCCTTTGTGATCTTGTCAAATTGTATAAAAGAAGCCACGCACCGATGTTCGGGGTGATACTTCTTGCATTACCGAAGGGTGCTGTAGGATTGTACCACCACCCCATGGGGTCCTAATAAACTTGTCTTTTGCATTTCCAGTTTCTGTGCCAACTTCTATTCTATGGTGATCGAGAGTTTTTTGCAGAGTATGTAGATCTGTTGAAATCCAATACCACACAAGGACAGGTAGTGTGCACCAAAGTTAGCACTGGCAGTATGTGCAGTGACAGTGTGTGCAAGGACAGGTAGTGTGCACCAGAGTTAGCACTGGCAGTGCATGCAGTGACAGAGTGTGTAGTGCCTTGTGACAATGTGTGCAAGGACAGGTAGAGTGCACCAGAGTTAGCACTGGCAGTGCATGCAGTGACAGAGTGTGTAGCACCTTGTGACAATGTGTGCAAGGACAGGTAGTGTGCACCAGAGTTAGCCTGGGCAGTGCGTGCAGCGACAGTGTGTGTCGTGTCTAGCGACAGTGCGTGCAGGGACTGGTGGGGTGCACTAGAGTTAGCACTGGCAGTGCATGCAGTGACAGTGTGTGTCGTGTCTAGCGACAGTGTGTGCAAGGACTGATAAGGAGCACCAGAGTTAGCACTGGCAATGCATGCAGTGACAGTGTGTGTAGCGCCTAGTGTCAATGAGCGCAAGGACAGGTAGGGAGCACCAGAGTTAGCACTGGCAGTGCATGCAGTGACAGTGTGTGACTGTGCAAGGACAGATAAGGAGCACCAGAGTTAGCACTGGCATTGCATGCAGTGACAGTGTGTGTAGCGACTAGTGTCAATGAGCGCAAGGACAGGTAGGGAGCACCAGAGTTAGCACAGGCAGTGCATGCAGTGACAGTGTGTGACTGTGCAAGGACAGATAAGGAGCACCAGAGTTAGCACTGGCAATGCATGCCGTGACAGTGTGTGTAGCGCCTAGTGTCAATGAGCACAAGGACAGGTAGGGAGCACCAGAGTTAGCACTGGCAGTGCATGCAGTGACAGAGTGTGTAGGGCCTAGTGCCAGTGTGTGCAAGGACAGGTAGAGTGCACCAGAGTTAGCACTGGCAGTGCATGCAGTGACAGAGTGTGTAGAGCCTAGTGACAATGAGCGCAAGGAAAGGTAGGGAGCACCAGAGTTAGCACTGGCAGTGCATGCAGTGACAGAGTGTGTAGAGCCTAGTGACAATGAGCGCAAGGAAAGGTAGGGAGCACCAGAGTTAGCACTGGCAGTGCATGCAGTGACAGAGTGTGTAGCGCCTTGTGACAATGTGTGCAAGGACAGGTAGTGTGCACCAGAGTTAGCCTGGGCAGTGCGTGCAGCGACAGTGTGTGTCGTGTCTAGCGACAGTGCGTGCAGGGACTGGTGGGGTGCACTAGAGTTAGCACTGGCAGTGCATGCAGTGACAGTGTGTGTCGTGTCTAGCGACAGTGTGTGCAAGGACTGATAAGGAGCACCAGAGTTAGCACTGGCAATGCATGCAGTGACAGTGTGTGTAGCGCCTAGTGTCAATGAGCGCAAGGACAGGTAGGGAGCACCAGAGTTAGCACTGGCAGTGCATGCAGTGACAGTGTGTGACTGTGCAAAGACTGATAAGGAGCACCAGAGTTTGCACTGGCAATGCATGCAGTGACAGTGTGTGTAGCGACTAGTGTCAATGAGCGCAAGGACAGGTAGGGAGCACCAGAGTTAGCACAGGCAGTGCATGCAGTGACAGTGTGTGACTGTGCAAGGACAGATAAGGAGCACCAGAGTTAGCACTGGCAATGCATGCCGTGACAGTGTGTGTAGGGCCTAGTGTCAATGAGCACAAGGACAGGTAGGGAGCACCAGAGTTAGCACTGGCAGTGCATGCAGTGACAGAGTGTGTAGGGCCTAGTGCCAGTGTGTGCAAGGACAGGTAGAGTGCACCAGAGTTAGCACTGGCAGTGCATGCAGTGACAGAGTGTGTAGAGCCTAGTGACAAGGAGCGCAAGGAAAGGTAGGGAGCACCAGAGTTAGCACTGGCAGTGCATGCAGTGACAGAGTGTGTAGAGCCTAGTGACAATGAGCGCAAGGAAAGGTAGGGAGCACCAGAGTTAGCACTGGCAGTGCATGCAGTGACAGTGTGTGACTGTGCAAGGACAGATAAGGAGCACCAGAGTTAGCACTGGCAACGCATGCAGTGACAGTGTGTGTAGCGCCTGGTGTCAATGAGAGCAAAGACAGGTAGGGAGCACCAGAGTTAGCACTGGCAGTGCATGCAGTGACAGAGTGTGTAGAGCCTAGTGACAGTGTGTGCAAGGACAGGTAGAGTGCACCAGAGTTAGCACTGGCAGTGCATGCAGTGACAGTGTGTGTAGCGCCTAGTGTCAATGAATGTAAAGACAGGTAGGGAGCACCAGAGTTAGCACTGGCAGTGCATGCAGTGACAGTGTGTATAGTGCCTAGTGACAGTGTGTGCAAGGATAGGTAGTGTGCACCAGAGTTAGCACTGGCAGTGCATGCAGTGACAGTGTGTGACTGTGCAAGGACAGGAAGTGTGCACCAGAGTTAGCACTGGCAGTGCATGCAGTGACACAGTGTGTAGCGCCTAGTGACAATGCGTGCAAGGACAGGTAGTGTGCACCAAAGTTAGCCCTGGCAGTGCATGCAGTGACAGAGTGTGTAGTGTCTAGTGATAATGTGTGCAAGGGCAGGTAGTGTGCACCAGAGTTAGCACTGGCAGTGCATGCAGTGGCAGAGTATGTAGCGCCTTGTGACAATGTGTGCAAGGACAGGTAGAGTGCACCAGAGTTAGCACTGGCAGTGCATGCAGTGACAGAGTGTGTAGCGCCTTGTGACAATGTGTGCAAGGACAGGAAGTGTGCACCAGAGTTAGCCTGGGCAGTGCGTGCAGAGACAGTGTGTGTCGTGTCTAGCGACAGTGCGTGCAGGGACTGGTGGGGTGCACCAGAGTTAGCACTGGCAGTGCATGCAGTGACAGTGTGTGTCGTGTCTAGCGACAGTGTGTGCAAGGACTGATAAGGAGCACCAGAGTTAGCACTGGCAGTGCATGCAGTGACAGTGTGAGTAGCGCCTAGTGTCAATGAGCGCAAGGACAGGTAGGGAGCACCAGATTTAGCACTGGCAGTGCATGCAATGACAGTGTGTGACTGTGCAAGGACAGATAAGGAGCACCAGAGTTAGCACTGGCAATGCATGCAGTGACAGTGTGTGTAGCGCCTAGTGACAATGAGCGCAAGGACAGGTAGGGAGCACGAGAGTTAGCACTAGCAGTGCATGCAGTGACAGTGTGTGACTGTGCAAGGACAGATAAGGAGCACCAGAGTTAGCTCTGGCAATGCATGCAGTGACAGTGTGTGTAGCGCCTAGTGTCAATGAGCGCAAGGACAGGTAGGGAGCACCAGAGTTAGCACTGGCAGTGCATGCAGTGACAAATTGTGTAGAGCCTAGTGACAGTGTGTGCAAGGACAGGTAGAGTGCACCAGAGTTAGCACTGGCAGTGCATGCAGTGACAGTGTGTGTAGCGCCTAGTGACAATGAACGTAAGGACAGGTAGGGAGCACCAGAGTTAGCACTGGCAGGGCATCCAGTGACAGTGTGTATAGTGCCTAGTGACAGTGTGTGCAAGGATAGGTAGTGTGCACCAGAGTTAGCACTGGCAGTGCATGCAGTGACAGTGTGTATAGTGCCTAGTGACAGTGTGTGCAAGGATAGGTAGTGTGCACCAGTGTTATCACTGGCAGTGCTTGCTGCAGGGATACAGCACAGCATTGATTCAGACTGGTCAGTGAACCAGCACAGGTTTACTGGATTCACCTGCAGCACACTCTATGCTGAGAGCGAAGGTGAAGGAAGGCCCCAGGACCCCTCCCTCTCTTTGACCCTCTTTCCCCATTAACCAAGTAGCCCTGGAAGGTATATTCTCACCCCTGTAAACCCTGGTGCAAGCATTTGCGTGTTTTTGAATTCCCTTTTTCAACCTTCGTCCATGTTTTAGAATTTGCTTTGAGCCTTATTTCTTTCCATTTGCTGCCACAAAACTCATTAGTCCCTTGACCTCTGACACACTGACACACTAACACACCGACTCAACTGTTTTAGTGGCTAGCACCAGGATGCCAGTTGGTGACAAAGCGCTTTATAAATTCTATAAATAAATAAAATAAATAAATATGACCGCCCACAACATACAGGCCCAGTACAGATTAACAGGAGAGGGCTGATATGTTGCCATATGCATAGCTGCCAAATATCAGCCCCCTCCACATAGTGTCCCGGTGAGGAGCCGATGTCACACGGCGGCAGGGAAAACGAGTTGCAAACAATGGTAAATAGTGGTTTTCCAGCTCATTTTCTGAGGCTTTGAACTGCTGCGGTCCATTAAGGAAGTGGCGGCTCCTCCGCTAAGTTGGAGGAGCGATGCCCCACTGAACAAAAGGAAAAATAAAATGATAATAACTATTATTCCTAAATACTTCAGTGGCTCCTTGGTGGGGCGGGGCTGGTGGAGAAGGAAGATGAGTGATTTTCACTCCTGATGTGCGCACAACTGCTTAGCCGGCCCACTTTGCATCGTCCCTGTCAGGCTGCATTACACAGCCTGGTGAGGAACTTAAAAACCCGTCCAGTCCACGTCTGAGAGCCAAACCACGGCACTCAGACCAATCACAACGCTGCTTTGTGTTTGACAATGGGGAGGCTTGGAGGGCGGAGGCTTCCGACAGTTGGCCTGGAGTGCAGGAAAATCTCAGAGGGACGCAGGATGAAGGAGAGACGGCAGCCGTTTCAGGTGTATTTTTTTGTTTGTTTTTGTTTCTGCCCCTTCTCCTGGGTCTGGTCGCAACTGGTACTGCATTAAGGGGGTGCCACCAACCTCAGCAACTTTTTAGGTCTCGCGACCTATCAATGCGCGCAAGCGCATTGAGGGAGCGGGAATTCAAGTGCTCAAAAAACTCGTGAAACCAAGGGTTTCACGAGTGCGGTTTTCTTTAAGTTCACGTGAATCACGTGAGCAAACAAGCTCGCGCATTCACGGCCACACAGCACATCATAGGGCTTCGCCCAGCGTGCGCTCTGCGGCTTCTCCTCCCCTAACACGCTATCTCAGCTCTCCTGCCCCCGGCCGCACAGCACATCAAAGGGCTTCGCCCAGCGTGCGCTCTGCGGCTTCTCCTCCCCTCCGGCCATTTGCCAACCTCCTTGATTTTCTGCCTCCGACCCCAGCACTTCTGTGCTCGTCCAGGCAGTGAGGGAATGGAATAAAAACAAGCACTGGCGTTGCCAATAGGTCTCGCATTAGGAAAGTTTATGTCATTTACAATACCAAAAGGTTAAACTTTCCTAATGCGAGACCTATTGGCAACGCCAGCGCTTGTTTATTTTACTTTTGGAGGAGGGAGCTTGGGGGCAGGGTGGGGTGAGGTTCAAAAGTGCCTCGTAGGTGCTTCTCAGCACGAGGCCCAGCCCTCTCCTCACGGTGAGATTGTTCTTCAAGCTGGTAGGTATTCATATGGTCTAGCTGTTAGAAATCCTGGTTATCTCCCGTTATCAGAAGTTCTTCTTTATTCAATTTTTTTTCAGTTTCCTCTAAAATGTATTGCACAAAAACTCTGTGAGGACTGCACTCCATTTCCACTTCTCCCAACCCGCGCCTTGAGGTGCTCATGGCTGTAAACCGAACCTTAGGTCCACTCAGCCCTTTGACCTCTGCACTGCTGTCTCCTGGCGGTGACACGCATATTATTGATAGACATTAGTTGAAACAAAAGGTTATTTGGTGCTTTTTTTATTGTTTACCAAACTGAACAATTTGTTTATATATATCCCGGCCCACAATTAACAGAGCAGCAGTTTTGTGGTAGTACAGCTGTGGAAATGGTCCCAGACTCCTTTCCCACGCCGCCCAATATATTTACTAAGACATTTTAGCTTTATGACGTTAATTGTTGGTTTGCAGAGTTTGGGACCCGAGCCTCTTTTAGGTGTCATGATTTAAGCACAGCAGGAGTTGCATTTGCTGTCCCTATTGAGTAATTTTAGTCAGCCGCGTAGAGTGGGTTGCCAGCGCCTGTGGTAAGGCAAGTATTGCACCCCCTAAGATCAGTTGCGCACATTTACATTTCTTTCAGGCAAACAGGCACCCTGGCAAGAAGGCTTGTGTAGCTGTCTGCCCCTTCATCAGCTTCACAGTACCGGAGCCTCCCTGCCTTACACTTCAACTATGGCCTTTCAATTCCCGGGACGGTCGTCTTTTCACACACAATGTAGGGGAACTGTTGTATTTTTAATTTAAAGAAGTATGGGGACGTCATGCCCCTAAGATCCCCTAACTTCGATCACTGGCATGGGAAGTGCATAATACTGCATGGGAGCAGCGAAGTTGGTGGGAGATTGGGGTCCATTTTAGGTCTCGTCTAGGCAGCGCGCATGCGCTGTCTCTCAGAGACATCAAGTAATCTGTATGTTGGGTGAAACTCCGGGTAATTTCTCCTGCCCCTTGCCATTCATTTAACGTTGGCATTGGTCTTGTTAGCTGGCTTTTTATTGGCTGTTTATCCCATACTCACTTTTGTTTAGTCGGGAAGCAGCAGCGCTTAACTACTGTTTTTGTCCGCTTTTGTGTTTTATGTTTTTGAATGGAACTTTCTTTGTTGTTTTCTGCAGCCCACCATGTTCCCAGCATTAGCGTAGTATTTGTCTTTGGCGGTGTGGGAATTTTCACAAGCAGGCAGATGAAAAGCTGGCCTTTCTCTGGCTGCCAGTGACCTGGAGTATTGGGTTCATGGAACCTTTCGGTTTTACAACCCTTCACACACGCTGATTTAATTGTTTAAAAGAAGAGCGGCTGGCATTTCTGGTTTCATCAGTACGGTAGGTATGTCGGCCAAGGAGCCGCTCCTGTAGGGTGCCGGTGCTGCATAGTGACTGCGTGGATACGCACCGCAATGACCCTTTCATTTGGACTCAGTGTACTTGCATGCCCCCTAACACTCATGGAACTCAGTATGAAATGGAGGGGTCTCGAGAGGGGCAATACATCCTGACACATGCAATTCGTTTTATTTGTCAAAATGCACCAATGATACTTGCACAGCTATTAGAAGATAGTTGAAAACAACTTTGTCTTTAGAGTGAAACATTATTCTGAACTTTTGCTCGGAATCATCAGTGCTAAAAATTGGTGTTTGTCCATTAGAAGTGCATTTACCTACAGCTACAGTAAGTATGCCTGTTGGATCTGCCTGGGGTGAAAACTAACCCTGGGCAAAGCACTACGCTACGTTAGCGTAGTTTGCGAAGTTTGCGCTATTTCGCACTATGCGAACTGCATGTAGCATAGTGCAAACATGCGTAGCATAGTGCAGCGGTCATTTTTTGCTTACTCGCGGTCCTCAACGTCAAGTTGGCGACCACGAGCTAGCAAACTGACATCCCGGCAAGACTTTTTCCTCGTTCGCGATCTGCAACATCAAGTTGCCGTTCGCGAGTGTGGAAAATGAACCTCCCGGCGAGATTCTCAACGCGCTGAGAAAGCTGCCGCTCGAGTAAAAATCTACTCGAGCGGCAGAAAACTACAGCTCGCACTGTGCAAGATGCCGTTTTCAATGATTGCACAGTGCCGGATGCTTGTCCGCACTATGCAATCATTGAAAACGGCATCTTGCACAGTGCAAACAGGGTACTACGCAATTCGCGTAGTGCTACACATAGCTCGTGTAGTGTGAAATGCACTTCGCGTAGCTACGCATAGCGCTGATTCGCAAATTACGCCCAGCCCTAGTGAAAACCATTTCATAATTAGCACGAAAGGCAGTGGCATCTTCAGTAGACAATTCTTTCAATGCACCTTTGCTAATCCACATTAAAGTCGATTGTTTGTCGCATTTTAAATAGCCATATTAGTATTCTTTGATATTTATTTCAAATAAATGGACACCACGCACTAGTGTATTATAGAATAGTTTGTCGGTTTAGTTGACAGAATGTTTTTAATATATGAAGTTCCTTCTGGCAGATTAGCGCTGCCAGCTCCAGACCCATTTGTGTACTGTCATGGCCCTCACTATCAGTGCTGTGTGATGAGGGTTCCCCATCCCTTCCCTGAAAGAGGGGTTTCATAGCCTACTCTTACGTCTTCCTAATTGCCATCATGTTCCATGTAGTAATGTTTACAAAGCTCACTCCACAAATACAATAGGCATTAATGTATATGTGTTACTAGTATGCAGGTGTGTCATGTTACGCTAGAGAGCTTATGTAGGATGAAGGCTTTATTTGCCTTGTAAGGTGGACTACCTGTTGGCCACAGTTTGGAAACCTAACTACATTGGGTACACTAACTATTGAGCTATTTGATTCCCCTCAATGCTCCTTTGCACTCTCACCATGCAACCAGTGGGCAGTTTGTGGGTCCTGCCACACAGTACAGCAAGATCACACGGCTGGAAGGTGACAACGCACAATAGGAATAAATACCGTTCTTATAGTAACTGAAGTGTGTGCTTCTCGCGCAGTTGCATGCTCAGGTCCTCCTTAACACCCTCTCCTGAAGAACACACTGTGCGATCCCAGTCCAAGGCAGGAGGCGTGCGCCCTTTTCCCTTTAATAAGTACGCCACCTGGCGAGTTTTTTTCTTTATTTTAGAACTCTCATGCCTGGGCTCCCTTTCTTTCCCATCTCGGCTCTCAGCTCAAAGCTGGTCGTCGGCAACAAGGACTCAAGCTCTGCACGCCCTCCATTCCCTATCCCGTGTCATCTCTCCGAATCACCAGCGGCTGCATAAGGCTACAACAGTGCTTAATTTGTGAAGGTGCTTTCAGGTGCCTTGCACCGACACTTAATTGCCAGCACCTGGGCTTATGACTGTCTGCCACATGGTAGTGGTGTCTGCCAATTTAGGTACAAGCACAACAACTTCTGTTTATTATTTCAATTTAAATTTCCAATTAGTTGTATTTGCCTCCAACGCCATTCCTATAGCTGTGGGGGCCTGTAAGAAGATGAATTGTCACACTTTTAAGAGTGTGATGATTAGTAGTGTGTTGGTGCGTTCATTGGCAGTGCTGCTAGGGGCAACGGATGGGGCAAGCTCTAGTGTCCTCCTGTCGAGGGCCCCAGCACTAAGGTTTTTACAAATTAAGCACTGGGATACAACCCACCCCCATTCACGATAGTGGGAGAACACTTGTTTTGTTTTTAATTGAAGCTATCTGCCACCGCATACTGTGCCATCTCAGTCAACAGCAGGATGGGTGCGCCCTGTTTTCTTTCCTAAATCTCTCATGCCTGGCTGCCCTTCCCATCTATAGCATTTACAAGTTTTAGTAACTGTTTGCACCTTTTGGGATGTACTGGTGAACTTTCAGGGGAATTTTATACGAGGCTCTTTACACAACGAGTCTTAAAGATTGGACGGCTCTCGGAGGATAAAACTCTGAGTCAGCCCTGCAAGGTCTGCACTTGTGACTCCAGGCTGTTGAGGGTGTCCACTGCCATAGCTTGAAACAACCGATCCTTCTCCCAGGCACAATCCTCTTCAAATGTCTATTTTTCAGATGAGAAGAACACCTTTCCGCCTTGCAATTAATGGCGTTGCTGACAGAGGCTTGTGTTCATGGCTACGCGGGCGATTCTTCATGGCTGTAAATTTGCGGTGTTTGTTTGCATGCAGTTTTATGATTATCCATGCTGGCCTGTTGTTCTGCCTCTCTGGTACCACAGTGGTACAAAAGAGGGTGGTGATGGACGGAGCATCTGAACCAATCAAACACTCACACCCAGTCAACAGATCTGGGTTTAATCCATCACCGTTCTTTAGCCCACTCTGCCACCCCAGTTCAGATATGTAAATCAGTCTGACCCTGTTCCTCATGGGAACAGTCCAGCCCGAACTGCCAAGCCATGCCTTCCCTGGACCGGAAACAAGCTTCCGAGGACCGGTTTCTGGCATTTCAGCCGTCTTCAGCCCAGCTTGCTTAAATCCAGTGGCAAAGTGAGCAAGGGACTCACGTCTGAGCATACCCTGCCAACTTATGGCGAACAAAGTGGTACAAAAGGGGGTGGTGATGGACGGAGCATCTCTGGTACCACAGCCGGCCCGCGCCTAAAACACCATGTTTTTAATAGCTTTCCTTCTGAGTTTTTTTGAGAGATGAGAACGCACTTCTACCCTTCACATGCCGAGGTAACTCTCTGCCCTTTCCCTCTGGTCCGGCTCCAAACCGCCATCCATCACCCAGGATGAGAAATGGCGCTTTCCGTGAGGGTGGTACAAATCACCCACTGAAATAACAGGAACAACCAAAGTTCTGCACTACAGGGTATATTAACAAGAACGGCGATAAAATTATCGCCGTTTTAGTGGCAGAAAACTGCTGCTAAAGCGGCGATAATGGGCTTGATATTATTTAATATGCTCTGGAGAATTCCAATAGAAGCCCGTGTTCACACCGGAACATGGACTTCTATTGGAATTCTCAAGGGCATATTATCAAGCCCATTATCACCGCTTTAGCGGCAGTTTTCTGACGCTAAAGCGGCGATTATTTTTAATGCCGTTCTTGATAATATGCCCCAGAGTTCCATAGTTTTACTAAGCGTTGTAAAAGGGTTGCTAGTAAAGGATCACAAGTGGAATTGTAAGTGGTGAGTTTGTTTTCAAGGGTAACCTCGTGCCTTATTGCTGTTGATATACTCGCACATGCCGCGGTAGGTTCCCCAATGGGCAGCCACGTCCAGGGGCGTAGCTCCCAGTGGTGCAGCAAGTTCAGTTGGGTGGGTGTGTGGTAGGGGGAGGGGTCAAAAATGGCCTGGTATCCTCACAAATTGCACTGTTTCCAATATGAGTTTGCTTCGGAACTTCTACAAACAATCCTCCCCTTTCTTCTTGGATTTCCAGTGCTGGTGCTCTGCTAAGAGAAAAGTAGGGTATGCCCATGGCTCATAAGCCTTTAGCGTTCCTTGCAGACCCCTTAGACCGTACCATTTCCCGCTAAAAGGCAATATTTCTCTCCATGTGTTCCCATACCCGGCGTGTCACACAGTTTGGTGCTTACGTTCCCTCCATGTCAAAGAACAGTAGATGTTTCAGCATCCAGGCTAATGTGTTGCATAGCTAAATACATATAAGGTCCCAAAGGCAAGATGGTTATTCATCACAAAAGGTAGACCCCGCACCCTTCAAATTTCAATTGTAATATTCATACATCAATATCACTTATCAGTCATAAAATTCATGTAAACATCAAATTGTTCTCCCAAGAATCTTTCGGATTCCGAAAGATTCTTGGGAGAACAATTTGATGTTTACATGAATTTAATGACTGATAAGTGATATTGATGTATGAATATTACAATTGAAATTTGAAGGGTGCGGGGTCTACCTTTTGTGCAGTATATTGGAGAGACAAGGCCTTGTCCTTCCATCATTGGGATTCAGGGGATTGTGTCCCAGATCACCAGCACCTTCTCTCTTATAAAAATAATTGGAACTTTTTGTTTATAGTGCGGGCAGAGTAGTCTCAATCCCCTTTCCTTTTTAGGTCTCGCCTGTCGATGCGCATGCGCATCGAGCAAGCGAGACTATAGGGGCTCATCGACTCTTTATCTAACTTGCAAGGAATCGTGGCGATTCCTTGCAGTGCCCGTGACTTTTAAGCTCAATGCGCATGTGCATTGAGCTTAAAAGCGCGTGCACAGCCGCCCGCATTCCTCCGACACCTTTGAAGTGAAGCTTAGCTTCACTTCAAAGGCCCGGCTTCTTCACACCCACATGCCGCTCTGCCCCGCTCCGCCCCCTCCCCTGAGTCATCCTGCCTGCCCAGACTTCTCCTCCCCCCTACTTACATCCCGCTTTCACTTGTTTTTTTGTTCAGGTACGTCTAACATAAGCTCAGCTTCTACCGAAGCCTTTCGATCTCAGCTTATCACCGGCCTTAGTATTGCACGTTTGGCAGCTTTTTATTATTAGGTTTTTTTTTGCCTTATCGGCCCTCGTTTGTACGGAGTTTTGTGCCCCCCCCCACCCCCACACACACACATGCCATGTCTACCGTTGTCTAACTTGGACCGGTATTCTTTCTTAAAATACCTTGTACATCCGGTGTCTTGCTTATCATAGGAGGTGCCCCATGCACTGTCTTAAGACTTCCTCTTATCCCACAGGCCGGGAGGCTTACACCACTAGTAGGGCCCTCTTTCTTTGGCCCACCAGCGCGCTACAATATACCGCGCACACATCTAGTTTCCTTACAGCGCACGATCTGTGCCTCCTTATGCGCCCAGTTTTTGATAATCGCCATTGCACTACTGCGCGCCGCCTCCCCTGCGTATTATAGCTTACGAAGTTTACTCAAATCACAGGGCTTTGCCCTTCTATTATGTGCTTATTATGATCGGTTTGAACATACAGGGCTTTCTCTCACTGTATTTTTCATACGCAAAACTCTGCTTTCCTGAATGTGCGTAGGTATCGTTTTTCGTATCCCACTGTTTGTGTGCCACCCCGCCCCCCTTGTTTTCCTATTATGGCAGTTAAAATTAGTTTTAAACGACAGGGCGTTGCTCTTCTATTATATGCCGGTTTCTTTCGTTACAATTGATTTTACATACGGGGCTTTCACTCTTTGTGTAGTCCGGCACACCACTTTACCCTTCACTTTTTGCTCCCTCTCCCATATTCCTCTTGCTCCACGTGCTTTTTCGGCATCCAAACCTCACGCGCCCCACCCCCTCCCTTATCCCACTTCCTGCTTGTTTTAACAAGATGATAACTACAGCCTTTGGAAAGGGCTCCGAGCTATAATGCGACTCCGGCTTCAGATCAACGTGTTTCTCTCTGTCTCGTGAAGTGTGGAACCCTTGCACAGTGGCTCGTACTGACATGCATATTATAGCTATTGTTAACATGTGGTAATGAGGGTTTCAAGAGTGCTAAGAAGAGAGGTCACTGCACAGGGAATGACAGTGTGAAACACACGAGCATCCAGCCAAGCACATGATAATGGGGGGTACGTTTATTGTATCTTTTCTACTTTTTTTATGTTTCTCTCTCTTGGTATTTCACTCCCCTTTTGACTTCTTCACTCGAATTTCTCGATTTTATCTCATTGTCTTTCTTTCCTTTCCTCTGGCCCTCTACTCTCTCCTTCTCTTTTTTCCAGAAAAACAAGCATTTGCAATGCAATAGGTCTCGCATTTGCGAGAGTATAACCTATTGGCATTGTAAATGACAATGCCTTTTATTTATGTTTTCAAAAGCAACACATAAATAAAAGGCATTGCCATTTACAATGCCAATAGCTCAAAGTCTAATAACTGCGAGACCTATTGCATTGCAAATGCTTGTTCTATATAAGATGGTTATTCATGTAGGCATTGCTATTTACAGTGGCAATAGCTTAAACTCTCGTAAATGCGAGACCTATTGCATTGCAAATGCTTGTATTTTAACCTCAGATGTTTACTTTTGTAATAACACACCACAGAGGCTCCTCCCTCCGCTCTCCCAGAATGCTGTGCGGGATTATTCAGTGCCTGCACCCCTGACAAGGCTGCTGATGTCCCATTCCTGCTCCATGGCCTGTGGGCTGTGAGTGCTATGGCGGTGCTGCCCCCTGGCGGTCACCCTGTGCATGTGAAGATACCTGGGAAGAAGCCAGGGTGACCTGGGCTGGTCCTCCCTCCTCTGTGTGAACCAATCGAGTGTCAGGACTGGGGTCGGTGCTGTTA
The DNA here is from genome assembly GCF_964261635.1 of Lissotriton helveticus. Taxonomy (NCBI): domain Eukaryota; kingdom Metazoa; phylum Chordata; class Amphibia; order Caudata; family Salamandridae; genus Lissotriton; species Lissotriton helveticus. Next base: position 348,340,220 of record NC_136058.1, read on the forward strand.
GTAGGGGTAGAGGGGTATACTTGGAGTCCCCCCCACCCCCACGCCCCCTGGAGGGCAGCCTAGTGCCTGTGACAGGTGCATGGTAAGCAACTGGACGGTAACTGGAGAGGGGTCTGTGGGGCCTCAGCCTGGTGAGGAGACACAGGAGTGAGTTGATGTCCTCCGGAGGGGGCGTGGCTTTGTCTGGCTCCAGGGGGGGCAGTAAGAGTCAATGCAGGGGCTGCTGCTGTCTTCTGGTCCTGGGCTGAGCCTGGAGAAGTTCCAGGGTTGTAAATAATGAGACTTGAGCAGGTTGTTGCACGAATCATGACCCCTCATTCCTTCTGGTTTGTCAGGAGTGGGGGGTCTGTGACCCCATTGAGGGTCAGACCCTGAGGGTGACAGTGTGACTTGAAATGTACACAGTGGAGTCTGACAGGACAGACACCGCTCACAAATACTGAGCCAGGGGTGTATTGTTCAGCCTCCCATATGGTCTAGCGGTTAGGATTCCTGGTTTTCACCCAGGCGGCCCGGGTTCGACTCCCGGTATGGGAAGATGTTCTTTTTCTTTTACTCTGACATTTTTTGCTTCTTTTATTCCTTCCAAACCTAAATGCCCCTAAAGTCCTAGTAAATCTCTCTCGCGTCTCTTCCGCTTCCATCAGTCCAATTAACGCCCTCTGAGGTTATACCGACCCCGCACTCTTGTTTCCGCCCTAGCCCTTGCTGCACAGCTGCTGTAGTATTAATCACCTCTAGGAACAAAGCCACAGATTAATACTACGAAGGGTTATTCGTTGTTTTCCTTTTATTGCACAATACACAGTACACATCATGTAAATATTTCGGGGAATAAAAACCAAAGCGCCAGTTCCCTGTGCTCCCGCCATGGAAAATGCTAATTTATTTCCTGCTCCGGGCAGAGGCGTTTCAGTTTCAACGCGCTGTGTCGTGTTTCCGTGACTCGGTGTGTGTTTTATAACATTAATAACCAGCTGTGGAACTGTGTTATGTTTTGTGACATTAATCTCGAGCCGTGTTGATTTGCAGCAGTTTAAGATTTAAGAAGCTCCTGTTTTCTCTCCTCTGTGGGGGCAGCTCCTGTGTCGTTTCTCCGCATTGCATCAACTTTACTAACTTCCAAAGAGTGACTTAAAGAACTGTCCTAGGAGGGGGCCAGTTTAAAGCACTAAAAGTGTCATGTTACACGAGTGCGCTTAAATAAAAGTTTTGTGTGTCCTGTTTTAAGGATTACGTTGTGAAATAGACTCACTTCTTTAATAAGTAGTGTACCATACACTGCCGATCAATAGAAAGCCTGCCTGTGACGAACACCTGCAGTCTCTGTCCTTGGATGATTCCACATGGAGGGGCGGAGTTTATAGACGGTTCCATGGTGTAATGGTTAGCACTCTGGACTCTGAATCCAGCGATCCGAGTTCAAATCTCGGTGGGACCTGAGCTTTTTATTATTTACTTAGTTTTATATTATTCTAGGTCTTGAGCACGGAAGCCATTTGTTTCTGTGACATGAGCTAACCTCTTCCTGTTTTCATTCTCATGGTGCTTAACACAGGTGTTTTATCCTTCCTGTGCCTGTGTGGACACCTTTCTCCTGTGACTGCACAACAGTAACACCCTCAGTAACCTGACTCCAGTGCCCTTCACACCGGATAACTCACAAGGAGACACACAGACGGGAAAGCAGTGTGTAAAAGAAAGCCTTTAATAAAGAGTTAACGGATGCAAATTAAAAATGTTATTTGTTTTATTTCTGTACTGAAGGGTGATTACATAACTTCACCAGGACTGTTTGCCCCCCAAAAAGTAAAATTCAATCTGTTCCTCACATAAAGTTCTCTAATGGCAGTGGGCCAAGTTTACACTAACTGCAAAAACAGAAAAAAAAGTGTAAAATGCAGCTAGAGCAGTCCAATATTTGGGTGCGTGCATTTGCTCCCAGTTCCAGTTTTGAAACACTGAGGGCCTCATTTACAAGGCCCTTGCACTGCCACTGCATCCATTTTTTTGATGCAGCTACGGTGCAATCAGTGTGCGCCACACCGCTCCTTATCTTTAAACTGATGCATTAGGTCCAGTGTGTCAGTTTGGAGTGCCCTCCCTCACATAATACCTGCACCAGGTATAATGTATGCAATGTAGGCACAAAAAGACACATAGAAGTGGCACAGTGAAATTTACATTTCACTACGTCACTCTGCGACTTCACTGTGCCAAAATCATTAAACCTGATCAGACCAGGCGTAAGGAGTGACGCAGGGCTTTTGCAAAGGGACTCGCGATGCATTGCTGGAGTTGGGTCAGTTTTGCGCAATAGATGTGTCGGAATGCCTGACGCAGCTGTTAATCCATGCGCCATGGAGCCCTGTGGTTTAAATACAGTGCATCTATGGTGTTGCAAGGGCATTTCACGCAGGCGCCATGGAAACTGACGCATTGATGCCGACGCATCAATTTCTTGTAAATGAGGCTATGAGAGTGGGTTTCCAGCTCGTGTGGAAGCTTCCAAGGACTGAAGTCCATGACTGATCCCGCAGCTTCCCCAGAACACGCATGGAGAAGGCTTCAGTTCGGAAGCATTTGATGTTTTTGGCGCAGATAGGTCAGATAGGGGTGTACACTGCTTTCTCGGTGTAGTGGTACATTGAGCACGGGACCCACGTCTGGGCATATACCCATGCCGCGTAGAGGGCAAGGTATGGGCATGGGTAGAGGGCATCAAACACACAAAAGGTGCTTCTCCCAGCAGTCAGCAGTGTGCCTCAGACATATCAGGAATGTAAAGCGGGGTGAAGATGCCTTAACTGTGCAATCCTTGGTGTCTAGAATGGATGCTGGTAGGAAGTATTATAAATGGTCAGTTGTGTAGGAAGCAATTCAGAGCAGCATGATTCTAAGCACTCTATGGCCCTGATTACAAATCCAGGTGTGGAGGGTCACAAAATGACTGGGAGCACCAGTTCCAGATTGTAAATCTATCCCTACTCCTCGCACCTACTGTTTAGGCTTGGAATTGGGAGTGACATGGCCAGGCCTTCACAGCATGTGTAGTGTGATTCTGAACTCAGTTCCACACAGACATTGCTGCTTTAACCTCATGGAATATCATATCTGGGAAGGAACAGAAGGGGAGACAGGAGGGGGCGGTCTGCACCGGATCAACTACGAGTCAGTCCGGGGGTTTCTGCCCACGAGGACACCGCTCCACGCCAGGTGTGATCCAGGCCTTTATTTTTTCAGATCTAGGAATTTATATAGATGGTGGGTGATTTGCAAAGGATAAAACGATGCAATCAAACATGTCAGTCTCGGTGGATAAGAAACATAATCTGCTGCATGAAGCACTCACTGCTCATGAGCACACATGTCCATGTACACATGGAGTCATAGAGTGTCCTCTGTAGAACTGCAGCCTGTCAATTATTCAATCAATCGAGTAGTTTTTGTAAAGCGCTGCTTATCAACCCCGGGGGGTATCCAGGCGCTGTGTTGCGGGTTTCAGTTGAAGAGCCAGATCTTGATTTCTCTCCTGGAGTGGCTGAGCGAAGGTGCGGTGCATAGGCGGAAAGGGAGGGTGTTCCATGTTTTGGTGGCGAGGTGAGAGAACGAGTGCCTCCAGTGCGATTGCGAGTAGTCTGGGCGAGGTGTGCAGAGCGCAGGATGCTGGTGGGTTGGTGGATGGTCAGGTGGTGGTTCATGTAGTATGGTCCAATGTTGTGGAGGGCCTTGTATGCGTGGGTCAGGAGCTTGGATTGGCATCTCTTGTGGATGGGGGGCCAGTGGGGGTCTCCGAGGTGTTGGGTGATGTGCAGCAGCGGTGCGTCCATTGGGGCGTAGGGGCGGAGCCCCACCAGCCCATGGACCCGCGGCTGCATGTTTAATTGTCACTGTTGTATTTTTAAAATACATTTGTTATTTATGAGGCAGGAAATACATTTACCGGCGGGAATCCGGGCAGCACCTGACTGTAACGGGAGTGCGCTGCGCAGGGGGCTGGGCTGGGCCGGGCGGCGGGGCTGGTCTGACTGTGTGTGAGTGACACTGACAGTCGAGTCCACGTCACTGCAGGATGAGGCATAGATACCAATCTAGTCCTATTGCGCAAGTGCTGCTCGGGGCTGCAACTAGCCCGAGCATGCGCATAATAGTTCCCCATAAGTACAATAGTGACAGGGGGGGTGCAGGAGCCCCGGCGTTAACAAGGGCGACAGGGCGAGCAGGTAGTGTGCCCCCCAAGCCAATCCTGGCGCTGCATGCAGCGCCAGGATTGGCTGGTCACCTCGCAGCAGGGCAGGGCAATCCATTATTGGATGCCGCCAGCCGCACTGCACAATGGCCAATCACTGTGTCTGACTTCATGTAGTCACTCATGCAGTGATTGGCCATTTGTGGCCCTGCTGACGTAGGATCCAGTTCTGGGCTTGGGCCTGGGGGACTCGCCTCGTGGTGTGCTGACTGTCACTGGAGTGGTCGTGTGCGCATTACACCAGCCTGAGCCTCGCCCTCGCCCTCTACTACTGTCTGTGCTCCCTCTTACTGAGTCTTACAGTGCTCCTTTGCGTCTCATCATCGTAGTCGACTCAACGACGACTAGTCTTCTTTTAGTGAGTATTGTTATAAAAAAAATAAATGTCATGAGTCGGAGCGCGTTATGTGTCCAGCCTCCTGTGATAATCTAAACTCTCTTCTTGACTGTTACCTGAAGTATGTGCCGCCGTGTGTCATTCGCCAATACCTTGTATAAATACGTGATTATTGCTAGTATGGGTGGCTTTCGCTGTAGGTTTTTATGCTTCAAAAATCTGCCGCATAACATTTGTTTTCTTTGGCGTTCTGACCTAATGATAAAGGGTGTGCCATGCTGTGCCAGTGTGTGTGTAGTAATGGAGGCCGGGTGTGTGCCAGCCGGTGTGGTGGTGGTGATGGGGACACGCGGCACCTGTGCCTTTGCTTTAAGGCGCTACGGAGAGGAAGGCTCTAATCCCGTGATTGACCCGCAGCCAAGACAGCACCTTCCCTGACTCTCGCCGTGTAACCGCATCCCCCATGTCTGATAAATGTAGCCCTGGGATGTTGCATTACCGGGAGGGGTGTCCGCTCCCCTGACACTGCAGGCTGCAGGGACCGATCGGGCAGAGAATGTGTCGGGTGTGGCAGGCCCCAGGGTTGGCAGATTTCCGGTTGTGATGCAGACTGAAGTGGATCCGGGGGGCATGGTGATGCAGCGTTGCCCGGTGTCTGATGCTGTGCACTGGTTGGGATGTAGCAGGATCATAGTAACCTGAGGTCCGGTCCGGATGGTTATGTCACAGGTGATACCGATTGGCCACTGCTGGCTGCAATGCAGGCCAGGCTGGCACCCTGGGGTAAAATGCGCGGAACAGCTCCTGGCTACAGTACGGGTAGGCACCGTGGGGCAAAGGTTCCTCCAGATGGCAGCTCACGCAGGGCTCACAGCTCTGGCACGGACTTCTGAAGGAGATTGGGAGAGGCAGATGCCTAGTTTCTCTTCGTGTCCGTCGCAGTCAGGGCCTGCACGTGTGAGGATTTGAAAGAGGTAGGGAGAGGCAGAGGCCTAGTTTCTTCTTGTCAGTCGCAGTCAGAGCCTGAGGGCAGGTTGAGTATGAGCTCCCTCCTTACCTGTTGTAGTAATGTTAGACAGAGCAGAGCCGTGATTAGTGGTGTTCCATTCTCTTTGATTTATGGTGGTACATCCCGGAATCACGACAAGCTGCTTTAATTCAACAACCAGGGCGAGATAAGAAGACGTTGGAGGGATGTTATTGGATGCTCAGGGACTGCCTTTGAAGTTGTTCTGAACTGACAACTAATGAGCGCTGCTGTTTGAAAGCTCCATTATGGCGTTCCGGGCCTACATGTATATTCCTATTACTACTGACTGTGGAGATGCTGGCCTAAGTAAAATTAGTGGGCTTAATTTGTTTCAGTGTAATGCAGAGTCAATGACCTCGCTTAAGAAACTAATTGAAAATGTATTCCTGCCTTTCATTATTTTCCTGTACACGCCACTATTACTGTAGATGTCAAATCCTTGCCGCAGCGCTGTGTGATATGGCCACCGTATGTTGGCAGGTTAAAACACACGGCGCGGCACTTGCCGCTAGTGGGTTGTTGAATTTCACAAGGGATTTGTTCTGCTTTGAGATTACCTAAACACTGATATCCGAATGCATTAATCAGATGATGGGACAATGGGAGGCAGGTTGCTGGCACCTATAGAAACTGATCATGCTGATTTCAACATAGTGCATTTTTGAGAGCACAGCTTAACAAAGAACCAGTTTCGCAATTTTTGACTTTCTGACTTCAACCTTTGCATTGTCTGCAAATTGGTGCCCAAGGGTAAAGGATATTCCAGGTAGTTGGCTGTGATGTAACCCGTGGGAAGAGGAAGCAGCAGACAGGGTCCAGGTATGGTGCAGGTATGTCCGGCAGCTGAAGGATCCTGGTTATAGGTTCGCACGCGCCTTCCTCTGCCTCCAGCTGAGTAGAGTTTGTGTTTGTAATTTAGTATATATGAATCTAGAGCTTATTATAAATAATTTAACTAGATCTGACCAAAAAGAATACAGTACGCATATAAGCCATGTGTGGTGTGGTCAATCTGTCATTTTAATACTGATGATGACGCAGTGTATGTGAAAGAGGAACACTGCGTATGTGGCAGTTACACAGAGAAGTAATATCTGCGGCATAATTCTAAACAGTCACGCATCCAACACGTGCGTTACATCACACATGTTCTGTATGTATCCCTGCAGCCACATAGTGGTTCATGTAGGAAACTTTGCGATATAGCCTGGCACCAAGAAAGCGTTTGCTATTACGTATGTAGTGGGCACTTGGGAAGCACAGACTCAGTGGCACTTGTTTTCAGGGAGGCCCCACTTGTATATGATTATGATGAAGGAGATGGCCATATATCTTTTGCAATTTGCAAGTAACACAGCATCGAGGAAGGAAACATTTACATGGATTGGGGGGTGGGGGGGAGAGCCACGGTGAACTGGGAAGTGTCAGACTTTTAAACTACCATAGAGGTGCGAGGGGGGGAAGAGACTGCTGTAATTTTCACGTCACAATACTATACATTATAAAAATATTACGGAAATGACAAAGGAGCCGGGCTGCCTCTAATGTCCATATAGCCAGACTTGGTAGCTATATAACGAGCATTATACTATATAACTGTAGAGTAACATGTTTATGCCTTTCATGTCAGATTATATTATCTGTGCCATGTTTTTACGTTGCTACTTGCCTCCCCTTGGTGTGTTTTGATATGGTGTGATTAAATCTATGAAGATGAAAGAATTTGTCTATGTTTTATTCTGTTGACCCGTAAGGTTTCTAGTCAAGTGTTTAGCATGTGATGACTGCACGTTATTGTATGTGCCTTTCTTCATTTTGTGGTTATCTTGCGTTGGTAACATATGTCACTGCATCCTGACCTTATTTGGGGTGGTGAGGAATGCCTGTTTCTGAGAAATGCCTGATTTCCTTTCCAGTGTTACTTTTACGTACCGTGGTTGCATTTAAATGCGTGGCCAAGTGTCTTATACCGTACTAGATGGGCAATAAGGTATGTTATTTTTTACATTTCATAATGTTATCTTTAACATTCCTTCTTAATTGCAAATCCTGCTACCTTCTCACACTGAGCTTAATGATAGAGCAAGGCACCCAGATACATTTTAGTTTTGTAAACAGATTTTTATTAAGCTTTTCATATTGATAATCAATTGTCATGTTGTTACATTATAGTAATCATCACATCAAGATTATGCTATCATCTCCAACAACGTTCTGTTATTCAACACCCCCAATTCCCCAAACTGCCCTCCCTTCCCTCCCCTCCCCTATGGGCCGCCCCCACTTTAGTCTGGCATCAGTAGATCAGACTGTGTTAATGATGGTAGTTCCCCTTTTCCGTGTCAGTTTGCGAGTGTAGTCGGCATGTTTGTGTCATGTTGGAGGTTGTGGGATGTATGTCTTCGCCTTTACCTCTAGGCAATACAACTGACAGCTCTAGGAAGGAGCAGCGAAAGGTGACCCCTGTGTTGTTACCGGCAGAGACTTGCTGGCCTTGGTCTTTCAGGTAGTCCACCAGTGCTTCCCAACTGCTGTGCAACTTCTTCTACTCTTAGAGCTGAGATTTCCATGAAAGTCTTATAGTCTGAATTCAGCACCTGAGCGTAATAGGACGGAATGTATGAAGCTCTGTGGTAATACTGAATAAGCAGCTACCTATGTTATGCTATCTATTATTGTAATAACTGCACTTTCACAATTGCTTTATTAACCTTCCTGCTTTCTCAAATGTGCTTGAAAATGCACGATTTTTCTTCTCTTTTTTTCAAAATTTTCTTGGGGGAGTAACCCCCCCAAATACCCCTTTTGGGGTCCGGGCTCGCTCGCTGCGCTCGCTCGCTACGGTGCTGTATGCTAATTAGTTTGCGCCCCACCACTTTCAAATCTCACCCACCGCCCCTGGTGATGTGTGCTCTCTTGGTTAGGTTGAAGATCAGTCTAGCTGCTCGTTTTGTTTCATCTGTAGACTTTGCACGAGTTCAGAGTTTGTGCCCCAAAAAAGAGCATTGCCGTAGTCACGTTGGCTGGTGATTGGGGCCTGTGTCACTGTTTTCCTGGTGCTGGTGGGGAGTCACCTGAAGATTGTTTGGAGTTTGCGGATGGTGTTGAAGTAGGCTGACGTGATAGAGTTCACCTGGCATGTCATGGTGAACTTGCTGTCCAGTATGATGCTGAGGTTGCGAGAGTAGTCTTTCGGTGTGGTTCACTAGATATATCAACATGCACCAAGGGTACTAAGCAGGAAGAGCTGTATACTAAATATATGTGCATTACAAACAAAAGTACACACCACATATAACGTTAAACTGCAATATCTATACATTGAAATTCATAATCGATATTTGATGTTTTCATTTATTTAATATTGACATAGGGTGAAACCAATGCATCCAAGTCTACAGTGCACATGGACGTATGCCTGACAGCTGATAAGTGCAGCCAGGATGCACCATGACGTCACCACGTCACCATGATGACGTTCCATAACGTCACCATGGTGCCACCATGATGTCACTATGATGCTGAGAGTTCTCCAGAGCCTCCAGCAAATGTATCTTACCCTTGTATATTATAAATGTTTTTTACAATGTTGGTGAGTTTGCAGTCCAGACGTGGGCAGAGAACACAGAGTGAATTCACTTCTCAAAATCGCCCTGACGGAAACATACAGATGCTGTTCCGAGATAATCTCCTCATTTATCACAATAATATTCCATGTATGTTATTTGTATGTAAATTATCTATTTGATCTAATGTATGAAGTGACAACCCCTGCATGTTGGCGCAAAAGACAGCGATTAGTGCTGTGTGGACGGATTTAAATAGATCTGTCTGAAATGTTATCTGTTCAGAAATATTGCCAGCAGGAGGGTGAGTCCTCTGTACAGACACATGTTAATTCACCATATTATTAATAATGAAATATATTATTGCAAATTTGTAAAGTGGCTAAAATATACAGGTCCCACCGAGATTTGAGCTCGGATCGCTGGATTCAGAGTCCAGAGTGCTAACCATTATCCCATACAACCTTCCATGAACACCCATTTTACTTCTTGGGTCATGGGATAGAGTAGAGGCTTTCAGTATGGTTTTTTCCATACCTAGGGCCAGATGTAGGTAGCCAAATACCAGTCGGTAACGGCCGAATTCGGCCGTTACCGACCGGTATTTGGCTTTTGAGATGTAGGTGGGTCAGAATTTACAGAATTGGTATATTTACCGATTCGGTAAATTTACCACTTCGGTATTTTACCGAATCGGTAAATATACCGATTCTGTAAATCCATGTGTAGGTGGGACTCTTCAGAGTCCCAAAGGCCCTACAAATTCGGTATTTTAACACCCAATCCAATTGGGTGTTAAAATACCGAATTCAGGTGTGCATGCACACCTAGCCATGTGACAGACAGACATGCCCTTAGGGCATGTCTGTGTGCCACATGGCGCACATGCCTATTTTTGGGGTGCCAGAGGGTGTCAAAGTGACACCCCCTGCACCCTTTCTAAAATCGGTATTTACCGATTCTGTAATTACAGAATCGGTATTGCCCATTGATTCCTATGGGCTTCACAGCCCATAGGAATCAATAGGAAATACCGATTCGGTATTTCCAGGTTTGGTAAATACCGAATCTTAACGATTCGGTATTTCCACATCTGGAAATACCTACATCTCCCCCCTTCATATTTACCACTTCTTAAATACCGAATCGGAAAAATTTGGTATTTAAGAAGTGGTAAATCAATCCTACCTACATCTGGCCCCTATTCTTTTTCACTTTTTACTTTCACACTTAAAATAAAGCTCGAGGGGTACTTAAAAAGTTGAATTCGACAAGTAAATCTACAAACATCCAGAGTTCCGGCCTGCGTTCTTTTTAAGAGGGCACCAAGACGTCACATCCAGTTTTAAAACGCCCTCTTACCCAAATCCTTTCATTTGCTGCACACTTCTAGCGCTTAGAAACCTTATGAAGGTTCTTTTGAGGAGAATGAAACAGGCGCCCTTTCCTTGAGACGCCTTTGTAAAACCTCTGCCCCCTCACCACGTGGAGGAGAGCGTATAATTACATTGTAGAGTAGGGTAGGGTGATCATCATTTTAAAGTAAAAAACGGGGACATTTCACAAAAATAGAGGGACTACGGGGCAGATTTATGATGCCCTTGCGCCTCCGTGCGCCGCAATTGCGTCACTAAATGTGACGCAACGGCGGCGCAAACAATGTGCCCTATTTACAACGTGACGCATCTCTTAGATGCGTCACGTTGGAAAGCCCTGCGCCATGAGGAGGCGTTCCTGCGCAGGGGGGGGCGTTCATGCGCAGGAACGCCTCCTAAAAGTGGCTGAGTGATATCTATGAGATTTCACTCAGTCACTTTCTACGTCAATTCCTTACGCCTGCTTGAAGCAGGCGTAAGGGTGACGGAGCATGCATTGAATAGGTGGCTCCTGTGCATTGCAGGAGTCATGTCGCACTTGCGACATGACTCCTGCAATGCGCCGCCCGTGCGACGAGAGATGCGTCACGCATCCTCACTGCCTTGCACCATGGTGCGCCGCATCATAAATGCGGCGCACCATGGGTGGCGGAGCAGTGGCGCACTGTGGCGCATGTTAACTGGCGCATCCCTGGGGATGCACCAGTTAACATAAATCTGCCCCTACAATTTTAGTTCAAGCGTGTGCACAGAATGACAAGGATCCTCAGCAGAGAATTACAGAACAAGCAGTAAGAACATACATAAAATGCAATTTTTAAACCCAGTAACTTGCCTGTTTATTAAATAGCTTTCTTGAAAAAACTGCTAACTATCCCTGCTTTGTAAAACATAAAAATGCCCCCCCCTGCCGTTTTCAGTCTACCCTCTTTAAAAACTGGGACATGAGCTACATTTCCTGAAATCTGCTCGGACAGCTGGAGAAAAACCTGGACCGTCCTGGCAAATTTGGGACACCTGGTCACCCTAGAGTAGGGTAAAGAACGGGTTTCCGCAAAACTGTCCCTGAATTGTGAGGTGCCCTTTGTAGAAGCCGCTGTTCTTTAATACTTAGAAGACCTGCAGCGAGGGGGGTGAGATCAGAGACGTGGGGTCGGAGTATTCCTCTCAGTGAAGAGACGAAAGAAGCAGCAAGGGCTTTGGTGGAGGAAGAATGAATAAATGTCTGGAGAGAATACCATGCTGAGCTGCCTACGCGGTGGCCTTATAAATGCAAGGTCGATGTGTAGGCACGCTCATCATATCTATGACTTAATAACTTATGATAATCTGGACTGCCTCTTTGTGAACGAAACATGGCTGAAGGCCTGGTACAATCCAGATATTGTGAACGCCCTTCCCCCTGGATATCTCATTCAGAGATTAGACAGAACAGAACAAAGTGGGTGTGGGCTTGCAATTTTACTCTGCTACGTGATGTCATTCTCCATCTTGACTCACACACTGACCCAGGAGCTACATGTTTCAACGAGATAATGAACCTGAAACCCGAAATACCTTGCTACCCCGTTTTTAGACATACCAAACTAGGAGCAACAATAAAATATTTCACCCACTAGTGAGGTATTTTTAACTCACTTTAGTCCACATTGTAGGGTCGGGCCCTAGGCCCTCATGCTAGTAATGAAATGCAGACACAGGACTCACTGGATACATGGTGCAACTGGCCCAGAGCACCTGCGCTCGGCCACTTTTATTAGAGCTGTGTCACCTGACCAGTGACATCAGTGGTGGGTGGGTGTTTAGTGTGATTACATAGTTAGCACTAGAATGCTAACTGATCCTGGGTCCTTACATCCCTCCCAAAATTGGTGAAAAATCAAACCAAACGGAAAATGTCCAAAACCCTGTGGGGAAAAGAAAACACCAAAGTATAACATTGGAATCATGGTTTCAAACGAGTCTCTTTGGCTGCTTGCAGGCCGCAGGCAGTGTAGTTCCTGTATCTAGTACTACCAGTTTGCTCGCAGTTGTTCGGCGGGTTCATTCTTTGTCTGTGCCATCTGGATGTTGTTCTCAGCCCTGCCTTTTGCTTTGCTCTCTTGGTGACGATGAATAGTATAAAAAGAGAGATGGATGACATGGGTGTTATTTGTCTTCTGGCTTCTTTTCTGCATGCTGATTTCGTGATGTTTCCGGGCAGGCTTCAGTGTGTTTCTTGGCAGGTGAAGAGAGTAGGTGCAAACATCCCTCTCACTAGGATGCCCCTCTCGCCGGTGTTCTTCTCTCACAAGACGTCCGGGAGGACCTCTTTACCAGGTTTCCACTGGACTGGTGTTGTCGGTCGTGTTGCTCTACCATAGCCTTCGGGCCGTGAGCAGGGCGCTCCACGAGTCTCACCGTTGTGTCCTAGTTCTACCTGAAGGTTGAGTTGTCGACTCTTTTCCTTGCTCGCGAGGCTTTCATCCCCGAGGGTCCTACAGACGCGCATCTGTAGATCTGTCTCCTGTGCAGGACTTGCTGCCACCAGAGTCCCTTGAGGCCTCTGCTTCCTGGGTTGCCACGGGCTGGTGTCAGGTGGTCAGTTCCTCAGCTTCCGGAGGCCTGAGCAGTCTCGCCCTCCAATCTTCCGCTCAACCCCAGAGGTAGATGTCGCCAACAGTCTAGCTTGCTCTCTTCTGCGATCGCCATGTGGATGGCTCGTAGGTAGCTGTCTTCGGTCTGTGCTGCCAGTGCTCTTGCCAGGCCTTGTCTTCCACTCCACTCAGGTGTTCCAGTGCCTGTCACCTTCCTTCTTTCTCAGTGGCGGTGGCCACTCTGATCTTTCTTCCTTCTTCTTGAGATAGCAATGTGCCACTCTGATTTTTTCTTCCTTCTCCCTCAGTGGCGGTGGCCACTTTCCTTCTTCTCGTGACGTAACCTGGCTCGATCTTCTTCATCTTTCCTGGCCAGGCTTCCCCGTGCAGTGCGCGCACTCTGCACGTGTCTTCCTGGTCTTGTCCTAGTCCTAGGACACTATCTTCTTGTCACTCAACTCCCAGGGTTAGCGTTGCGAACTTCACTTCCTCTTTCTGTCGCTTCCATTAATTGTGGGGTTGAACTTTGTTGGTCCATGTCCACGGACTGCGCCTTGGCTGAACTTCTTGGACCTCGTGCTGGTCCCTTCTGCCGAGGTCTGGCAGGTAGGCTTCGTGGTGCGACCATCTGGCTGGTCGGGTTCGTGCTTTGTGACCAGGCTGAGTGGTCAGGTTGCTCATGTGCTGAGTCTTCCATGCTGCGGGTTGTCGGCGCAACCATTTTTCTTTCATCGCAGTTTGATTGCTTTGGTGCGCAACTGGGTGCGCTTTTCGGGTGTTCCTTTGTGACTTGCTGCTTTTGGGCTAATGCTGTCTACACTGCTGCACATTCGTGTCATGCGGATTTGCACTTCCTGATGCTGGGATCCAGAACCATCATCGGTTCGTGAGGGGGTTGCTCCTACTTTCGCCATACTGCTGCAGCGATGACCTGTGGCCACTAGGTATCGCTGCGTTCTCTTCCGGCGCCGCGTAGGTGCTTCTGAAATGTTGCTTCTGGAGGGTTAAGTCACCACTCCATTGGCCTTCTTCTGGTCTTGCTTCTTCTTTGCATTGTTGGTTGCGATTCTTTGGAATGTCCTACGTGGAGTTGCTGCACTCCTGATGCGCTTCTGGGGCTTCTGGAGCGTTTCTGGGGTTCTGGCGCATTTTTGTGCTTCTGGTGCGCTCCTGCGCCGTCGCCTTTTATCTTCTCAGGCTGTGTGGTGGCTTGGTGGCGTTACGGTGTAGCAGTGTTCTGGCGCTTGGTCAGTTTCTCCTGGTGTGTTCTTTGCGCTTCTGGCGCGTTCCTGCGCCGTCTCCTTACAGTGCCTTGAGTGTATGCCTTGCATCTAGTTTTGCTGACTGCCTCTTGCGTGCTCTTCAGTTCCTTTCTGCTTGGGAGTAGCCACCTGCCAGCAGGTGGTCCTCTATCAGTCTCTGGGCATCACATGTGGGGCTATGCACTCTTGGCTGTGTGTTTATTTTCTGCTTTTCCTTTGGGCGCTGTTGCGCTGGGCTCCTGTGGAGGTGTCACGATTCCTTGTGTGCACTGACGCTAGTCTTAGTTGTGTCTTAGTGCTGCTGCAGGGATTTTTGGCTTGTCGCAGCTTCTTGTCTCCTTTCTTGCAGTACCAGATATTGGCCACTAGATGGCGCTGTGGAGCGCTTTCCTGAGCACCGGTGTTCTATAATCCACTGTCCCCCATGTGGCAATGTCCCCTCATCGTTGTGCGCATGCGCACTAATGGTGCGCATGCGCATTTTAATTTTCATGACGTCTCACTACCCCGCCCATCAGGGACTGTACCCCCTGTTTGTGCACACATTTACGCAAGTGTGGGTGGGGCCAGTTGTACGTTGCCATGTCGCGCGCGCGATCTCCTCCGCCGCTGTGATTAGTCAGCTCTGGCAGGCGCTGCGATGGCGCTTCCTACCAGAGGCAGCCTCGGCGGCAGAGGGGCAGCGCTGCGGGCGGACGCGGCTAAGGCGACCCTGCTTTGACCGGTGGCAGCAGCAGCATGTCCCGCTGCGGCTGACGGGGGAGCCCGGGGCTGCCTCCACCTCTCCCCCACCCGGGAGCATGGAGCCCGCCGCCGCCGTGCCCCCGCTCAAGGAGGTGCGCTGGGATTCGGCCTCGCTGCCCCTGGACCAGCTCACCAGCCCACCAACAATCAGCTCCTACCGGCTGCCCCAGGTGGTGCGTCTGGACACCGATGAGTGCAGCCGCGCCGGGAGGGGCCTGTGGGGAGCGGGGAGCCATGGTCCGACGCACCGGCTACGGTCACTGGCTGTGCAGGCGGCACCGGGCGCAGACAGCAGCTCTCCTGACTGACCTCAGCCTCCCCTTCAAAGGAATGGCTGCGGCATCAGCTCGGGAGATTTTAATTCACATAGTAGAATCCTCCTAAACCAGACTTCGATCCCTGAATCAATTTTAGACTCGTAAGTGTACCCAATCTAGAAGAGCTTGTGTGTGACGAGGAACAAGCATCCTTCCAGCCCCCCACTCCTTCACCTGACAAGACATGGCTGAATTACATCCACCATTGTTCAGACCAAAGACAACTATTTTCAGTTATTCTTACTGATCATATGTGAATCATTTACCTCCCTTTCTTCATAAAAAAGACTTTACCTCTGTGATACAACAGGCATAAACTTTTGCAAAGTACTTATTTATTAAGTCTAGGGCATTGGCTCTGTGAAGAGAAGCTATCTCTTGTGCCCAGCTGCATAACTATGATATTTTGAATGAATGACAGACTTCAGTTGGTCATGTTTTCATTAAAGCCTTAATCACAGTTAAAAAAAAAAAAAACAACAAAAAGAGTAGAATCCTTTCTTAGGTATTACAACGTTCAACAGAAGTGCAGGTGACTTAAATACCAAGGGGCAGATTTAAAAGCCCCTTGCGCCACTTTTGCGTCACTTTTCCTATGTTATAAATGACGCAAAAGTGGCGCAAGGGGCTTGTAAATAAGCCCCCAAGTTTGGGGGGCGGTCAAGGTTGCGAATTTGCAACCGAGACACGACCAACTTTATTTCTCCTTGGACTCCAATTAGGAGTGATATTGTACTTGGGACAAGTTGAGGATGGTTGCTTGTCTAAAAAGAAGCCGATCTCTTGTTCAAAACGAAGACAGACTGGTGTGCAGTAGTTACCGTCCCACCGTTCTCCCTACCTCCTTGCTGTTGTGAGTACCAGTGTTCTGAATATGATGGGTCGCTGAGGAGTCCTGGTGCTGTAATTATGCCATACATCCCCACCGGACGCTTGTGTGGCATGGATCTCTACCTGGCATGCCCCTCAACTCTGCTTCATTTTCTGATGATTTGTTTGTTGGGCTACAAGAGAGGAGTAGAATTGGGGTTCTTGAATATTCATGTGTTATACCGCTTTGTTTGTCTATTTTGTATGTCAATTACACAAAGGCATTAATACAGAAAACATACAGAATCACGTCTCGGGCTTACAAATTGGAGCACATCCGCATTCAAATTAATAAACTACTGTGTTTTCGTGATTAAATAGAATACTCCAGGGCCCTCCCTTCCTCTCTATCGCCCTCCCTTCCTCTCTATCGCCCTCCCTTCCTCTCTATCGCCCTCCCTTCCTCTCTATCGCCCTCCCTTCCTCTCTATCGCCCTCCCTCCATCTATCTATCGCCCTCCCTCCATCGCCCTCCCTCTCTATCTATCACCCTCCCTCTCTCTCTATCGCCCTCCCTCCCTCCATCTATCGCCCTCCCTCTCTATCGCCCTCCCTCTCTCTCTCTATCGCCCTCCCTCTCTCTCTCTATCGCCCTCCCTCTCTCTCTCTATCGCCCTCCCTCTCTCTCTCTATCGCCCTCCCTCTCTCTATCGCCCTCCCTCTCTCTCTCTATCGCCCTCCCTCTCTCTATCGCCCTCCCTCTCTCTCTCTATCGCCCTCCCTCTCTCTATCGCCCTCCCTCTCTCTCTCTCTATCGCCCTCCCTCTCTCTATCGCCCTCCCTCTCTCTATCGCCCTCCCTCTCTCTATCGCCCTCCCTCTCTCTCTATCGCCCTCCCTCTCTCTCTCTATCGCCCTCTCTCTCTCGCCCTCCCTCTCTCTCTCGCCCTCCCTCTCTCTCGCCCTCTCTCTCGCCCTCCCTCTCTCTCTATAGCCCTCCCTCTCTCTATCGCCCTCCCTCTCTCTCTCTATCGCCCTCCCTCTCTCTCTCTATCGCCCTCCCTCTCTCTCTCTATCGCCCTCCCTCTCTCTCCCTCTATCGCCCTCCCTCTCTCTCCCTCTATCGCCCTCCCTCTCTCTCTATCGCCCTCCCTCTCTCTCTCTCTCTATCGCCCTCCCTCTCTCTATCGCCCTCCCTCTCTCTATCGCCCTCCCTCCCTCTCTCTATCGCCCTCCCTCCCTCTCTCTATCTCCCTCCCTCTCTCTATCGCCCTCTCCCTCTCTATCGCCCTCCCTCTCCCTCTCTATCGCCCTCCCTCTCTCTCTCTATCGCCCTCCCTCTCTCTCTCTCTATCGCCCTCTCTCTCTATCGCCCTCCCTCTCTCTATCGCCCTCCCTCTCTCTCTCTATCGCCCTCCCTCTCTCTCTCTATCGCCCTCTCTCTCTCTATCGCCCTCCCTCTCTCTCTCTCTATCGCCCTCCCTCTCTCTCTCTATCGCCCTCCCTCTCTCTCTCTCGCCCTCCCTCTCTCTTTCGCCCTCTCTCTCTATCGCCCTCCCTCTATCGCCCTCCCTCTCTCTATCGCCCTCTCTCTCTATCGCCCTCCCTCTCTCTCTCTATCGCCCTCCCTCTCTCTCTCTATCGCCCTCCCTCTCTCTCTCTATCGCCCTCCCTCTCTCTCTCTATCGCCCTCCCTCTCTCTCTCTATCGCCCTCCCTCTCTCTCTCTATCGCCCTCCCTCTCTCTTTCGCCCTCCCTCTCTTTCGCCCTCCCTCTCTCTCTCGCCCTCCCTCTCTCTCTATCGCCCTCTCTCTCTATCGCCCTCCCTCTCTCTCTATCGCCCTCCCTCTCTCTATCGCCCTCTCTCTCTATCGCCCTCCCTCTCTCTCTCTATCGCCCTCCCTCTCTCTATCGCCCTCCCTCTCTCTCTCTATCGCCCTCCCTCCCTCTCTCTCTCTATCGCCCTCCCTCTCTCTCTCTATCGCCCTCCCTCTCTCTCTCTATCGCCCTCCCTCTCTCTCTCTATCGCCCTCCCCCTCTCTCTATCGCCCTCCCCCTCTCTCTCTATCGCCCTCCCTGTCTCTCTCTATCGCCCTCCCTCTCTCTCTCTATCGCCCTCTCTCTCTCTATCGCCCTCCCTCTCTCTATCGCCCTCCCTCCCTCTCTCTATCGCCCTCCCTCTCTCTCTCTATCGCCCTCCCTCTCTCTCTCTATCGCCCTCCCTCTCTCTCTCTATCGCCCTCTCTCTCTCTATCGCCCTCCCTCTCTCTATCGCCCTCCCTCCCTCTCTCTATCGCCCTCCCTCTCTCTCTCTATCGCCCTCCTTCTCTCTCTCTATCGCCCTCCCTCTCTCTCTCTATCGCCCTCTCTCTCTCTATCGCCCTCCCTCTCTCTCTCTATCGCCCTCCCTCTCTCTATCGCCCTCCCTCCCTCTCTCTATCGCCCTCCCTCTCTCTATCGCCCTCCCTCTCTCTCTCTATCGCCCTCCCTCTCTCTATCGCCCTCCCTCTCTCTCTCTATCGCCCTCCCTCTCTCTCTATCGCCCTCTCTCTCTCTATCGCCCTCCCTCTCTCTCTATCGCCCTCCCTCTCTCTCTATCGCCCTCCCTCTCTATCGCCCTCCCTCTCTCTCTATCGCCCTCCCTCTCTCTATCGCCCTCCCTCTCTCTATCGCCCTCCCTCTCTCTATCGCCCTCCCTCTCTCTATCGCCCTCCCTCTCTCTCTATCTCCCTCTCTCTCTATCGCCCTCTCTCTCTATCGCCCTCCCTCTATCGCCCTCCCTCTCTCTCTATCGCCCTCCCTCTCTCGCCCTCCCTCCCTCTCTCAATCGCCCTCCCTCTCTCAATCGCCCTCCCTCTCTCTATCTCTCTCTCTCTCTCTCTCTATCGCCCGCCCTCCCTCTCTATCGCCCTCCCTCTCCCTTTCTATCGCCCTCCCTCTCCCTCTCTATCGCCCTCCCTCTCCCTCTCTATCGCCCTCCCTCTCTCTCTATCGCCCTCCCTCTCTCTCTCTCTATCGCCCTCCCTCTCTCTCTCTATCGCCCTCTCTCTCTATCGCCCTCCCTCTCTCTATCGCCCTCCCTCCCTCTCTCTATCGCCCTCCCTCTCTCTATCGCCCTCCCTCTCTCTCTGTCGCCCTCCCTCTCTCTCTCTCTATCGCCCTCCCTCTCTCTCTCTATCGCCCTCTCTCTCTCTCTATCGCCCTCCCTCTCTCTCTATCGCCCTCCCTCTCTCTCTCTATCGCCCTCCCTCTCTCTCTATCGCCCTCCCTCTCTCTCTCTATCACCCTCTCTCTCTCTATCGCCCTCCCTCTCTCTCTCTCTATCGCCCTCCCTCTCTCTCTCTATCGCCCTCCCTCTCTCTCTCTATCGCCCTCCCTCTCTCTCTCTATCGCCCTCCCTCTCTCTCTCTCTCTATCGCCCTCCCTCTCTCTCTATCGCC
Organism: Lissotriton helveticus; assembly: GCF_964261635.1. Taxonomy (NCBI): domain Eukaryota; kingdom Metazoa; phylum Chordata; class Amphibia; order Caudata; family Salamandridae; genus Lissotriton; species Lissotriton helveticus. Next base: position 348,359,926 of record NC_136058.1, read on the forward strand.
CTCCCTCTCTCTCTCTATCGCCCGCCCTCTCTATCGCCCTCCCTCTCTATCGCCCTCCCTCGCCCTCCCTCTCTCTCTATCGCCCTCCCTCTCTCTCGCCCTCTCTCTCTCTCTCTCTCGCCCTCTCTCTCTCTCTCTCTATCGCCCTCTCTCTCTCTATCGCCCTCTCTCTCTCTATCGCCCTCTCTCTCTCTCTCTCTCCATCGCCCTCTCTCTCCATCGCCCTCTCTCTCTATCGCCCTCTCTCTCTCTCTCTCTATCGCCCTCTCTCTCTCTCTCTCTCTATCGCCCTCTCTCTCTCTATCGCCCTCTCTCTCTATCGCCCTCTCTCTCTATCGCCCTCTCTCTCTATCGCCCTCTCTATCGCCCTCTCTCTCTATCGCCCTCTCTCTCTCTATCGCCCTCTCTCTCTCTATCGCCCTCTCTCTCTCTATCGCCCTCTCTCTCTCTATCGCCCTCTCTCTCTCTATCGCCCTCTCTCTCTCTATCGCTCTCTCTCTATCGCTCTCTCTCTATCGCCCTCTCTCTCTCTATCGCCCTCTCTCTCTATCGCCCTCTCTCTCTATCGCCCTCTCTCTATCGCCCTCTCTCTCTCTCGCCCTCCCATCTTTCTCTCGCCCTCCCATCTCTCTCTCGCCCTCCCATCTCTCTCTCGCCCTCCCTTCTCTCTCTCGCCCTCCCTCTCTCTCGCCCTCCCTCTCTCTCTTTCGCCCTCCCTCTCTCTCTCTCTATCGCCCTCCCTCTCTCTCTCTCGCCCTCCCTCTCTCTCGCCCTCCCTCTCTCTCTATCGCCCTCCCTCTCTCTCTATCGCCCTCCCTCTCTCTCTCTCGCCTTCCCTCTCTCTCTCTCGCCCTCCCTCTCTCTCTCTCGCCCTCCCTCTCTCTCTCGCCCTCCCTCTCTCTATCGCCCTGTTCTCTTCTCTTCTCACGTGCTGATCTGCTGCCCTCTTCCACCCTGCCTCCTTCTCTAACTCCCTGTTCTCTTGTCATCTCACGTGCTGAACTGCTGCTCTCTTCCACCCTGCCTCCTTCTCTAACTCCCTGTTCTCTTGTCATCTCACATGCTGAACTGCTGCTCTCTTCCACCCCGCCTCCTTCTCTAACTCCCTGTTCTCTTCTCTTCTCACGTGCTGATCTGCTGCTCTCTTCCACCACACCTCCTTCTTTAACTCCCTGTTCTCTTTTACTGTGCTTATCTGCTTTTCTCTTTCACCCCGCCTCCTTCTCTAACTCCCGGTTCTCTCAGACACAACCACACCACACACAACCAAACCACACGCGCAACCAGACACAACTACACACATGTTTATAAGCATTTTATCTTCTTTATTTCTCAAGCTCACTAATGCAAATGAAAACCTGTACAGCAGTGTCCTTACTGCAGTTTTCAGAATTGTAGCCAAGAAGTATCTACACCTACCAGAATGGCAACAATTGCTGCTTAGCCGACGAATTCCTTGACCACCCAACATTGGTTCTTGGATTATGCCTGCCATTATTATAAAACTGTTAACACATTTTTGCACACCATGTAACTTGCCTTATCTGCATACTCTCTGCTAATTTTATGTTATCAATTTGCAGGATTATGGCGGTATGCAGAGACCTGGAATTGTTGTCGACTACCAGACAAATCTGGTATTTGGTCGGCCTGCTGGAAGGTGGATGAAAAGAAAGATGATGCAATCGCTTAATAAACCCATTGGAGGGGCGTTTGTCGACAAAAAACCTAAATTGAGAAAACCTGGATCAAATGGCAATGCGGTCAAAAAAGGTATGTTTCTAGGTAGACAGCTTCTGTTTTTTAGGTCTCGCCTCTCACCCCTGGACCAGAGTACCCCTACTCACCCCTAGATCTGAGCACCCGCTACTCACCCCTGGACCTGAGCACCCGCTACTCACCCCTGGACCTTAGCACCCGCCACTCAGCCCTGGACCTGAGCACCTGCCACTCAGCCCTGGACCTGAGCACCCGCCACTCAGCCCTGGACCTGAGCACCCGCCACTCAGCCCTGGACCTGAGCACCCGCCACTCAGCCCTGGACTTGAGCACCCGCCTCTCACCCCTGGACCAGAGTACCCCCACTCACCCCTAGATCTGAGCAACCGCCACGCACCCCTGAACCAGAGCACCCGCCACGCACCCCTGGCCAGAGCACCCGCCACGCACCCCTGGCCAGAGCACCCGCCACTCACCCCTGGATCTGAGCACACGCCACTCATCCGTGGACCAGAGCACCCCCCAGTTGAAAATTAACTTGGGTGAATCTGAAGGAGCTACATTTTAAGGTGTATTTCAGAGTGCAAAGTCTGTTACGATGAGACCCAGGGGCTTATTATGTCTGTGGTGCATTGAACCTAGGGGGCAAGTCAGAAGTGCTCACTATATCCTAGTTGGCTATTATTACTAAACCTTAGGCTTCCATTAGAGTCTAATGGGCCCCTTTCACTTGGACGCAACGTGTTGCTTGTATCTGATTTAGGATATTACATAAAATGTGACAATCGTGGCAGATCAGCTCTTACCTGTGCCCTCAGCTCTTACCTGTGCCCTCAGCTCTTACCTGTGCCCTCAGCTCTTACCCCTGTGCCCTCAGCTCTTACCCCTGTGCCCTCAGCTCTTACCCCTGTGCCCTCAGCTCTTACCCCTGTGCCCTCAGCTCTTACCCCTGTGCCCTCAGCTCTTACCCCTGTGCCCTCAGCTCTTACCCTGTGCCACACATTGAATTGGAGATCTCTGCCTCGTTCACAGTTGATAGATGGACCATATCAGTAATATTCATTGGCAGTCTGGGATGGGACAAAAACCTGACTGGAGGTGGTAGGGGGGTTTTGGGGAACTTGGACGATCACATTGTTTAAAGTTTGTCACTGTTAATGTGTACTCGCCAGCCTGGCACGCTGCTGCAGCCGGTGACTGCTCCTCTGAACTCTTCTCTCCTTCCCAGAGCTTAACACCAAGATGATTGGCTTTGACGAGTTCTTGCCCATGCTGCAGACAATTGCGAAGAACAAGGACTAGGGTACCTACAATGACTTTGTGGAGGGGCTGAAGGTCTTCGACAAAGAAGCCAATGGCTCTGTGATGGGCGCTGAGTTGCGACATGTACTAGTCACTCTGGGTAAGAGGCCATTTTGGCACAGTACTATTTTCAAGGCAGAGTATAATTGACTGCTAAACTCCCCAGCCCCCCTGCAGTGTTCAGGGCCCCCCTTTCTGATTCCGAGCTTAGATTTCTACCCGCGTCTGGATATTACAGTTAATGTGCCCTGTTTCAGCCTAACAAAGTGTCCTATCAATCTCATTTAACTGTACATTCTTTTGGGGCGAGGGAGGACGGGGACACGGTTGGGTTACAAGTGGTTTTTGGATTGCCCCTACTACAGGCTAGAGCTTTGACTGACTAATAGTTAGTCTTGGTGAGCCATGTCCTGGAAATTGGTGGCCTCCTTGTCTTGTGGGTAGCGGCCACTTCAGAACATCTGCTCTGTCTGGTTTTACCCTGGTGGCTGGCTAGTCTCAGCAGCCAGTGCTGCTTCTGTGGCGGAAGTGTATTTGGTGGGTAAGTGCTGGGTCTGAAGCTGTGCGTGCTGCTGCATTCTGGGCAGTTAATCTGGAAGGTGTTTGATCGAAGCCTGTGTGCATTTTTGTCCTTTCCATTGTGCAGGTGAGAAGATGTGTCTGTATGTGTGGCTGTGTCTGTGTGTGTGTGTCTGTGTGTGTGGCTGTGTCTGTGTGTGTGGCTGTGTCTGTGTGTGTGGCTGTGTCTGTGTGTGTGGCTGTGTCTGTGTGTGTGGCTGTGTCTGTGTGTGTGGCTGTGTCTGTGTGTGTGGCTGTGTCTGTGTGTGTGGCTGTGTCTGTGTGTGTGTGTGTGGCTGTGCCTGTGTGTGTGGCTGTGCCTGTGGCTGTGGCTGTGGCTGTGGCTGTGTGTGTGTGTGTGTGGCTGTGTCTGTGTGTGTGTGGCTGTGTCTGTGTGTGTGGCTGTGTCTGTGGCTGTGTGTGTGGCTGTGTCTGTGTGTGTGTGTGTGTGTGGCTGTGTCTGTGTGTGTGGCTGTGTCTGTGTGTGTGGCTGTGTCTGTGTGTGTGGCTGTGTGTGTGTCTGTGTGTGTGGCTGTGGCTGTGTGTGTGTGTGTGTGTGTGTGGCTGTGTCTGTGTGTGTGTGTGTGTGTGTGTGTGTGTGTGGCTGTGTCTGTGTGTGTGTGGCTGTGTCTGTGTGTGTGTGGCTGTGTCTGTGTGTGTGTGGCTGTGTCTGTGTGTGTGTGGCTGTGTGTGTGTGGCTGTGTCTGTGTGGCTGTGTCTGTGTGTGTGTGCGGCTCTGTCTGTGTGTGTGCGGCTCTGTCTGTGTGTGTGCGGCTCTGTCTGTGTGTGTGTGGCTCTGTCTGTGTGTGTGGGGCGCTCTGTGTGGGGTGCTCTGTGTGGGGCGCTCTGTGTGGGGCGCTCTGTCTGTGTGGGGCGCTCTGTCTGTGTGGGGCGCTCTGTCTGTGTGGGGCGCTCTGTCTGTGTGTGTGTGTGTGGGGCGCTCTGTCTGTGTCTGTGTGTGTGTGTGGGGCGCTCTGTCTGTGTGAGAGTGGCTCTATATGAATGTCAGTGCAATCCATCACGTCATTAACAATTACAGACCTTCACATCGCCAACACCTTGGCATTGGTTTGATAGTTGAAATAATTGGGCAGTGTGGTGGTTATAATATTAATTATGGGTATCTCAAAATAAAGGCTTTGTCAATGTGAAGGGCATGTCTTTGAAATTGGATGGCCTCTTCTCCCTATTTCATTTTTTTCCAAATCCTTCGGCTCTCTCATTGACCAATCTGTGTCCTTCAAAGGGCATGTCCAGAAAAGAGCACAGACTTCTGAGTCCCAGCTTACATTAAAGCACATTATAAAGCTTGCCCTTCATCTTAAACATTTGTGGTTCACGTTCCAGGTACTTGTCTTATCATTTGCCCAATGAGGCCCCACACTACTCTCCCACAGTTCTCATTAACACCTGTCAAAGTTTCTCTTACGCTGTCGCTTTTCTAATCGCCAACAACAGACAATGTGAGCTTGTTTGCCCTTCTTTGAAATAATTACATGAGTTCCCTCTCCATTTCATAATCCACCTCGAAGTGTGTTGTGTGAGCTACAAGGCACTTCTCTTGAGTAAACCTGAATACATTGCCTCTAAACATGGCTGGTGGACCAAACACTGCTGGCAGTTCATCTCTGGCTAGGTTCTGTTATCTGCCGACATTCCATTAAATTCAGAGGCTGCTGTTTCATGATACTTTGATTTGCATCTCTGCACCACCACTGCCATGCACACACACACCACCACTGCCATGCACACACGGACACCAAAAAAGAATTTATGCAAAGCATTGTCATTTACAATGCCAGTAACTCAAACTTAAATGCTGCGAGACCTATTGCATTGCAAATGCTTATTTTCTATAGCTTTGCTTTTGAAGCAATTGCACCTCCTTGTCTTTATCTTACGATGTTTACAGCTAAAGCACGAGTGCGTCAAAGGTCTCGCATTTGAGAGACTTTGATCTATTTGCATTGTAAATGACAATGTTTTTTTATTTGTCTTCAGAAAATCTACCAGAGGTTTTTCAAACCATTCAATCAGACTCGGTGTAACACGTTGCCTTGCAGTCTGCCTTGGAGTCCTGCTCGCCTTGTCTCTTGGCTGTGCTCTTTTCCCTTGAGGGTTTCAGGTCACGGCCTGCTTGGTGGGGTTTGATTGCTTGCTTGTGGAGGGAGCGAGATTGCGGGTCATTCCCTAATAAGAGTCCCTGGTGTTTTTTAAACGCTTATCTGGCACACCCTGGTGGCAGAGTAGTTTCTAAAGGGTTTCTGTCCACATTGAAGGCCTTCTCTTCTAGGTTCCAACCAAGTTATTGTAGTTGAACTAGCAGTATGTGTATAAATTAACATTTATTTATCTAAAAAAATTTCCAGGCTTACAAGGAACAAATAAAAAGGGAGAGCGTACTCATTGCTACAAGTATCCTAAACAACCCAACAGTCAAGTCCTGGTGCGTTTCCAGCTTGCCCTCGCGGGTGACTGGGATACCGAGTCCTGAGAGAGAGATACCAGCCCTCCAGCATTCTAAATCCCAGGTACTGAACTGACTAAAACCTTACAGAGAATTCTTGAGTCAGATTCTTGGCAAAACAAACTTAACTTAAACTGCTACTTACTTACTCCCTCCCACGTATTAGGCTTAGGTCAGGTACACCGGGGTAGGCGTAGTTAGAAGCACCATTGACGATTAGTCAATGTATATATGTATGTATATCTTTTATCCATTTTAAAGTATCATATGGCTAAGAAACCATATCAATGCTTTTACAGTATTATTTTATAATCCTGCTTTTACTATATGCATTCTACTTAACCCTAAGTATTGCAATTGTAGCGATTCATTTCTCTTGTATGAGAAAAGAGACTGATCAATAAATAACACCTTTTATTGAAAACGCCCGTCTCTTCCTTTTCTCTACAATCTGGTGAGACTAAGAATGCACGTACTGACTGAGTAAAATAGCTGTCTTTTGTTTTCACACGACTCTAGAGATGTACTCTTGATCAGGGAGAGCAAAGTTGTCATGTTCTATGGTTGTCAGAAACTAAATCCCTTCTTGTCTATCCAGGGAGGTTAAAATCCTCCTCGCCTATTCGAGAAAGTTTCTAGTGAACTCTGAGCTAGCTGGCACACAAAACTTAAGTCTAATATAGTCAGTAGAAGACCTAGTTACCCTCTGTCCTACGTCTATACTATTGAAGATATTATTCCAATGCGCAGAGCCTATTGGGAATATAGGAACTACACTACACCCCACTGACCCCACTGCTGCGGCCCTCAGACACAAACCACAGTGTAAATTTGGCCCCTGAGAGAACGTTTGTGAGTACCCATGACCTATGCTGTGCTTCCAAGCGCTGAGATACCCCCCTGGGGGTGATTCAAGCGCTATACACATTAAATAAAATCATTAATTAAATCAAACAGGTACACATGCTGCAAACGGATAAGTTAGTTACCATCAACAATTAGCTTGCAGCCTGTAATGCTGTGGATGCACTTGCACCCTTCCTGCCACCAGGGCTCACACTGCATATTGAATGTTCAGATCTGTGTACTCCTTCCTCAGCTTTGCAAATAACACTTCTTCCGTCCTGAGTTTCACCCAAAAAATTGTAGTTTCGCAGGAAATGAATTTCTTGGAAATGTGATGCCCACCCTCAATATTCCAGTCATCGCCCCCTCTGTACAAGGACTCCTCGGAGCTCATGGGCGTTCATAGACCTGGCATGGATTTTTCCATCCTATGGTCTGTCTGGACATACTCTAAAATTTAGAAGTCCTGCATATGTTCTCCCCGTTGTAAGATGCCTTTTCTAATAATATATTCTTTCTGCTTTTTTGTGATCTGAAATCTGAGTTCTTTACTTGCACTGTACACAAGACTTTTGCTGTTACTTTTGTAATAGTTAGTGTGCATTTGTTCTTGAGAATTTTGCTAAAGATGGTTTAAAACTTGTGTTTACTTTTAGGGTGAGAATCCCTTTGAAATCGTTGAACAAACGGGAGAATCGGTAGTTGAGGAAACAACTGATGCGAATGATGAAGACAATGACCAAAACGAAAAGGAGGACATTGATGGTGAAAACGATGAAAGTGAGGAGCAGATAATGTGGAGGCAGAAAGTGCAGATGCGGATGATGCTGCTGACCCAAATGATTACTCTGGGGACTTAACAACCACTGATGAAAAGTAGTTGAGAAACTGCCCTGAAAGACCAAACACTTTAGCACACTGCATTGGTGGACTTTAAGAACAATTTTCCGCAAAGTTGAGCAGTTCGTTCACCCTGCATGCATTCCACTTCTGTTTTAATTGCCTATGGGCAAACCGGTTTTAAGTTTTGTTTTTTTATTAAACTAAAGCTTGTATTAAGCACAGCAAATGCGTCAGTATTCTTCCAGTGTAAATTGATTTGTTCATGGTTACGTTTTGAGTAATTTTGAGCAGTTTGGGTTCTAAACATTCCAATGTGATTTTTTTTTCCAGTTTTTAGCGCCCAATGTAGTGTTGTATATAATTCAAGCTGTTGTAGCAAAGAAACCCTGATTATGTCCTGCAGTAATAAAGGCTTACAACAAGATTATACACTTATTTTGCACCTCTCCTATATGGTACTGTCTACCTCAAAGAACGGGTACACTCAAGGTGGTGTATAATGTGTTTTATGCCCGGAGGTAGCGCCCCAGGGGGGAGCACTCGCCTGTTTAATGCTGATCAAAGGCTCTTTGCTGAGGTGTGAGATTGGAGAGGGGGCCAAGGGTATTCTGGGTGACGAGGTGTTACTGTAAGGCCTGGTAGCCTCTGGATAATGAGCAGAGGTGGGGATGGCAAGAAATATCCGCTCTGCCTATGGGGGCCTTGTGACACCAGCTGGGTGATTCACCCACCGAGGTGTTCCTTTCTTGCTTTAAAGTGTTCGATTTGTCTTGTGTTTTTTCTGCACTTTTATTTAGCGCGAACCCTATCGGAAGGTATTGCAGCGCTTTAAATGAACACTAGTTACATCACACAAGGTCACTTTTTAAACCAGATAAACAAGCATTTTCGGAAATTATGTAGAATATTCCTTTTGTGGAGTGCTGCAGTCGGGGCCGGAGCTGAATTTTAATCGGGGGGGGACTGCAGTGATGGACTGCAGTGTGTCTGCTGTTATACCAATGGCATAAATCACGCCACGCCAGACTCTGTACCCACAGGCACCAGCTCCCGACTGTCAGGGTGGTCGGGAGGCAGCTGGAAAGGTCTGAGGTACCAGGGAGAGGGGGCTGGACACAGACAGGGATGGAGGAACAAAGGAAGCAAGAAAGAGCGGGAAAGACGAGGAAGGAAAGGAGAGGAGGAAGAAAATTATGATAAGGAAGAAGGAGGAGGGGCGAAGAGAGGGATAAACGGAGGAGGGGGTTATGAGGGAGGAGAACAGAAGTGGATTGACAGAATACAGACTACGGAAATAAAGCGCGAAAACGAAGGAAGCAGTTGAGGCAGGCATGCAGGGTGGAAGGAGTAGAGGGGAAAGATCAACAGGATAGAAAGAAGAGAATGGAAGGAATAAAGCTGGGAAGCTGCACATTGGGGACACAAGAAATAATGAGCAGAAGTAGAGACGGAGAAAAGCAGAAGCACAGAGAAAGAGACTGAAGAGGATGGGGCAATGTTGGAAAGAACGAGGAATGAGGTAAGAAAGAGAAAACCGGAGCGAGAACAAGGAAGGTGGAATGAAGAAGAGGAAATCAAATAAGGAAGGCAGTAATAAAGAAGATATGAGAATACAGGTGATGAAGTTGTAGAAAATATGGAGGAAGGGGAAGAAAGGAGAAAGTACACCAAAGCATGTAAGAAAATAAAAGATGCATCGAAGATGAAGAATGGGAGACGGAGATTGACAAAGAGGAATACATGAAGGAGGAGACTGAGGGAAGGTGATAGAAATGGGAGGAAAGTGAACAAGTCAGTGTAAAGTGGTAGGTGGAATGAAGCATGGGCCGCAAAGAACACCAAATAAGAAGCGAGAAAAACTAGCTCTGGCATTGCGCGGAGTGGGGCGGGGGAGCGGCTTCCTTTCAAGTCTGATGCCGAGGCATGGTGTGGGATGTGGCTGGGGATGTGCACGCGCCTGGCTCACATGAACTGAATTGAATCCGCAGTTTGGGGAGACTTTTCGGAACAACTACACAAACACAATTAGGAGGGGACCCAAGGGAAAGTTTAACGACCGAGCTCTGGATACATTCCCTACAGTATACTCATAACAACAAAGGTACCAGAGGGTCAAATAGTGGCAAGTGTACTCGGACTGGGACTAGATACTGATACCAGCAGCTACACCCTGACTCTTATAAAACTAGTAAGATAAGCCAAACCTGTGGATGGTCTTGAACACCCATCAGTCACCACTCGGAACCGCCCTTCATCATTTGGGGTTCCGTGAGAGACCCACACACACACACCAAGATGTCTTATCACAAACAGGAATGGGCCGAGCAGATGACCATTGGTCCCTCCCCAGTCGGCACAGATGCCGGTTTGAAGTACCGACTGAAAGATCGGTGCTTCACTTTTGCCCTGAGCCGCTGCCAGGTGGGGTGAGGTCTTCACACCTTACAATTCGGTGAATAACTGAAATTGTAAGAGGAGACGGGACATTGCACCTAGGAGTTCCAGGTGATATTTGTGCCAGTCTGTCTATTGATTCACTATTTGTTTATTTATTTCACAATTTGATTACACGTTTTGGTATTCATTTGCTGCAGTAGCCATAGTCGTCAAATAGGTCCTGAAGAAAGCAAGGCATAATGGCCGTGAATTGCTGAAACATGTTGACCACGTTCCACCATTAGACCGTGTATATCTTTACCTGTCTTGACTATTTTTAATGTTGGAAGAGGAAGCATTATCCGAATAAATTTGTTCTTCACTTCCCAATCCAATTTTTTTTTTTCACAACCGATTTTATTAAGGAATTCAAGCAAGGCAATCAATGTGGCACTCCACAATCAGGAGAAACCACCAAGCATTTGGATACATTACATCTAGCAGGATCGAAGGTCGAAATGAAATCATCACAAATCTTATTTATTTGAAACAACCCCCCACCCCATCCCATCCCAACTCCCCACCACCCTCAACTAATTCCACACCGCAGTCCCACCCTAACCCTGTGCACGTGTAAAAAGGGGGAAACAGCGTTGTGTGAGTATAGTGTATCCGGCAAGGCGCAAGACACAGGCCCATGCAATGGGGGAGCTTAGGGCTCCTCTTCGGGGTCGATCGGGGGGTCCAGTGGCAAGTCCCTGTAATCGGCCCATCTTTTCCATATCTTAAAGTGCTTGCGAGGGCACCCTCGCGCTTCAAAGATGGGGCGCTCCAGACCCATACAGAAGTCTAGTCCCGCTTTCCATACACACAAAGGAGGTGCCCGTTCGTCTTTCCATGGTCTCTTGGCTAGGTCTCTTTTGGCTAATACAAGTCCCAACAGCAATAGATGGCGCTTATAGCAATTCCCCCCCACTCCTGCAAGAATATGGAGCAATCCCAGCCGGTGGGTGCGGGGTAGATCCCAGTGTAGTACCTCAGACAGGCAATTCCACACACCTCTCCAAAAGCCAGCTATCCCAGGACACAGCCACACCGTATGAAGCAGCGAGCCCATCTCCATCCCACAACGCAGGCATTCCGGCGTTTCAATCAGTCCCGCCTTCCAGAGGCGTTCACGGGTAAAATAAGCCCTGTGGAGAATTTTAAATTGAATAAACCTGAGCCTCATTGCGATGGCAGTGCCTCGTGGGGATTCCAGGGCCTCTCGCCAATCATCCTCGTCCATGGGACCAACATCTGCCTCCCAGGCCGTCCGCAGGGGAAGTAAATCAGAAGCGCAATGAGTGACCACCGTTTGGTATATCCGGGATACTTTTTTGTCACCGAGATCACCCATGAACAACTTCGCCTCAATAGGGCTGAATTCGGGGAGCGAGTCAAGATCGGCAATGTATGGTGTTAGCGCATGCCGGAGCTGTAAATACCGGAAGAATTGGGACCGTGGCATGTGGAACTCCGCACTGAGGTCCTGGAACGATTTAAGAGCAGTGCCAGTCATTTAGGATGAGCAGGTGAGCTGCTTGGTAGTAGGACAGGAGGTCCGAGGTGGCGAGGCCCCCACAGTACGTAGATAAAAAGCACGTACGTAGCGCCACCCGGGCAGAACCCCCAGCCCATAGGAACCGCCCCAAGACCGAATTCACCTGCCGAAACCACGAGGTCGGGACCGGATGGGGATAATTTCGCAGTTAATACAGAAGGCGTGGAAGCGCTACCATCTTAAAGATGGCGGATCGGCCAAAGATATTAAGGGGCATTCGGGACCAAGTTTTCACGTCGGCTTGCACCCGCTCCCAGACCGGAAGTACAGAACGTTCCCACGTGAGGGTCGCAGATTCCGACAGGAACACTCCCAGGTATTGCAAGCCAGTGGTCGCCACCTGCAGGTCCAATGGTCCGACACTGTGCCACCTCCAAGGACCCACAGGGTAGATTTACCCATGTTCAAATATAGGCCGAGACCTCTCCAAAGACCCGCATAATTTCCAACACTCGCGGCCCGGAGCGTCGCAGGTCCGTAAGGAAGAAGAGAACGTCATCAGCGTATAACGCGATCCTATCAGAGAGGCCCCAGGGCCACACAAAGCCACGCATCTGCGCGTCCATACGGACCCAGGCGGCCAACGGCTCCATAGCAAGGGCAAAGAGGTACGGTGATAAAGGGCATCCCTGCCGGGTCCCCCGGCCAATGTGGAAGGTCTCCGACACCGCCCCGGCAACACGCACAGTAGCTGTGATGTCCGTATAGAGCAGCTTAATATATGATAGAAATACGGGGCCCAGGTTAAGACGGGGCAGGAGCGCGAACAGAAACGTCCAGCTCACCGAGTCAAACGCTTTGTTAATATCAGCAAGCAACAAGGCCCCCTGCTCACCTGTGGCCCCCATGGCATCAATCGCAGCCCACGCGCGCCGAATATTATGGAGTGTTGCCCTGCCGGGCATAAAGCCCGATTGATCGGGGTGTACCAGTTCCGTGATATACGGAAGCAACCGATTAGCCAGGGCCTTGGCCTGTATTTTGGCTTCTATGTTAAGCAGCGAGATAGGGCGATAAGAGTCGTGCCTATCAGGGGGCCTACCCAGTTTCTGGAAAACCACAATCTCGGCATGACGCCAATCAGGCGGCAGCCTACCCTGCGCACGCGCCGCTTCAAGCGCACGCCGAAAGTGGGGCCCTAGTTGCGTGTGGAACTTTTTATAGAATTCACAAGGGTAACCGCTCGGTCCGGGGGCTTTGCCCGCGTTAAGCTGTCCCAGAGCATCTCCCAGTTCTTCCGCTGTGAGAGGAGCATCCAGAGAGTTCCTGGCTTCGTCAGATACAGCTTTAGGGGGTAGGTCATCAATGAATTTAGCCACCTCCTCGCACAATAGGCTATCACACGGAGCATACTGCGTCGCAAAGTAGGTTGCGAAACTCGCCGCCAGGCTGGCGGGGTCTGTGATAACCACTCCATCATCCGCAATGAGACCCGGCAGCGTGTCGGGTGTAATGTTATATTGGCACAGTCTATAGAGCAGGGAGCCCGATTTGTCCCCCCATTGGTATATCCGGCTCCGCGTGGCCAGCCACGCCTGTTTGGCCTCGTCCAATAGGACTGACGCGTAGGATTGCTGTGCCTGGAGAAGTAGCCGCACGGCAACCTCGTCCCCTCCTCCCCGACTCTGCCGCTCCAATGTCTCCACCAGAGCCGCAGCCGTCACGATCGCCTCACGACGCCCACAGCGAGCCGCAGCGGTCCATGCAATATCCACTCCTCGCACAGTGGGTTTCATAGCCTCCCACACCACTACTGCGTCCACATCAACAAGGTTCTCCCGCCAGTAATGATCAATGACCTCCCGTAGATGCTTGACATAGCTAGGCTGCTGAAGGTGCCACGAGGACATCCTCCACCGAAAGGGCTGGCGTTTCCTAAAGAGTTCCACTTCAAGCAATACTGGGGCATGATCAGACAGTCCCCTCGGCAAAATCTCCACTGCACGCACCCTGCACATACACAACCGGGGAACAAACATATAATCCAAACGGGAAAAGGAGCCATGCACCGCAGACACAAACGTATATTCGCGCACAGTAGGGTGCATATGTCGCCAGGCATCAATCCAGCCCATTCCATCACACATCGCTCGCAGCCTGGTAGAGGGAGGGGAAGGGGGGTCAGCCAAATCAGTTCTCGGCGCCCCCTGCGGTCCATACAGATGTCCATCACCTCGTTCCAGTCTCCCCCGACCACCGCCAGGGACTCCGGGATATCACTCCACACCTGGAACAGTCTCTCAGCCAGGGCCCACTGCAGGGGGCGGGGGGGCATAGACACTCCCAGGACCACGGGCTCCGTACCCACCATGCCATTGACAAACAAATAGCGACCCTGCGGGTCAGCCCATGTCTTCTCGTGCACAAACGCCACCCTACGATGAATGAGGACAGCCACCCCTCTGGACCCCCTGGTAAAGCCAGCATGGTATACCTGCTGATAGCCCAATCTCTGCAGGCTGAGCACCTTCGACCCCATCATATGAGTCTCTTGAAGCAGAAGCACATCTGCGGCGGCTCTCTTTCCCCAGCGCAGGACAGCCCCACGTTTCACTTTGTCAAGCATCCCCCTCACATTCCATGTAACTACTCGCAGGGACTCCAACGGGAGTCCGTGTATTGTATCAGCCATAATCAGATGGAGACCACCATGGATGCCCCCTGCGCCCACACCACCCACCACTCAACAACAACTGCATCTTCATAAGAAGTACGTGCACCCCCCCTACTACCCCAAAACTCAAAAACTTCAGGGACAGCAACCGCCATTCCCTCCTCCAACCCCCAAACTCCCCCTACTACAACCAGGTTCGTAACCCCCCCCCTCGCCTCCCAACACCCCCCCTATACCTCACAAAACCATGAAGCATCTGTCGCGGCATGGGCACTCCCAGGCCCAAAACGGAGGGCCTAGGACCAACCATACCAATGGATCCCCAAACTTGAAAACCCAGTTGTCACAACCCCCCCCCCCAACAATTCCTACCAATGTAGGAGAGGGACTGCCCCCAATCTGCGGTCCCCGAGCCATCTTCACCCCCCCCACTCCGGGTCAACAGCACAGTCTCGAATGTCGCTGAGGCATCAAATAGGCCACAAGTCCAACGGGCCACAGCCACCACCACTCCAGACCCCGGGAGCCACCCCATCAAGCATGGAACACAGAGTACCTGAGTTCATCAGTGTCACTTCCCAGAGTGGTCGGAGTCTTCAGTTCTGCCACCTCCATGTGCCCCAGAGACGGAGGCCGACCGCTTCCGTGATCGGGACCGTCGATTCCTCTTACCCCTGGGCGGTCGATCCCCCGGCTCCTGAGACGACCCCCTCGAGGATCCCGGATTCAGGCCCGGCTGAGCATGCGGCCGCAGCGCCACCGTTTCGTCCGTCCACCTGAAGAGATCCTCCGGGGAATCAAAAAACAGCGTCTTGGACTGAAAGATCACCCTCAGGCGAGCCGGGTACAGCAAAGAGTACTGGTCGGCTGCTTAGTTGAGCCACCGCCTCCCCCTCGGGTCATGACTGCCAGTCCCCAACAGACCAACCAGAGTCAACACCAGCGAGGGCCGCGTGGGGCAACTATTCCTTCAGAGGGCCCCGGATAGTCTCATTCGTGGTAAAGTTCTGTGTCTAGGCCAGGTCCAGGCAGGCCCCGAAACCAGCCCTCCACTTGCCAACAGTCAAAGGCCCCCAGTCCCCTGGCGGGCCAGGCGGCGTCACTCTCCCACAACCACGGGCTCCACAGCAATGGGCCTCTTATGTCGTTTATGCAGCCCAGCCAGGGCTCACCCTCCGCCTGGTGTTATCCCTCGAGGCTCCGAGCTCGTGGTGCGGCTCAGGTAAGCCGACAGCAGACCTCAGGATCCACTCCCACGCTGCCAGCAGCCCGCTGGGCCGTGTTGCACCCCTCGTGTATAGATAGACCAGTGGCCACCACTACGGACGTCCAGGGGCCCCAACGCTGGTACTCATGGTTCTTTTCCGGCCACCGGGCCCACCATCGGCCGCCCCACCGCACTCCAGGCCGGTTTCTGTGCAGGGGCAGGAGGGGGTCGTCTCGAAAATGCAGCGCCGAGGCCCGACCGGCCCCGGAGGCAGCCGCCGTCCAGCGCGAGCCCCAGGCGGGCGTCGCGAAACTCGAGGCCCCCGGGTCTCCAGGTGTCACCAGGCCGCAGCTGTCAGCAGGACGGAGTCACGCTCCTCCGAAATTCAATCGCGCTGTTTCGCGCCCAGGGGCAGAGTGTGCATCAATCGGGTGACCCGCAGGGCTGCCCCGGCGCCCAACAACTGGCAGGGCGGTCGCACCGCGCCGGCGGTATCACTGCAGGTGTGCCTAAGCAAGTCCCCGGCTTCCCGGCCGCGCACTGGGCCGCTCCTCCTCCGCCGTCGCCCCGCGGCGCTCAAGGCATATAGGGCACCGCCGACTACACCGGAGGGACACCGACACCCGCTGCAATTGTCACCGCTCTCCGGGTAAGGTAGGTAGGCTCGGGGAACAGGATAAAAGAAGGATGATTGCTCGGGCAAGCGGGAGCTCTAGAAGGCTGCGACCGCCATTGCCGCTAGCTAAGCCACGCCCCCTTCCCAATCCAATTTTAACACACTTTTTTATTTTAGTTGCATTCAATTTTTGCACTGCACAGTCTTCTTTCTCATCAGTCACACCCTACAGCTACTCATAGTGTAGAGAGGCCACCCCACGCTCCCAACAGGAGGGACAAATGGTCATCTGCTCGGCCCATTCCTGTTGGTGATTGTTAGAAAGGCGATCCCGGGGGAGGCAGAAGATGTCTGACTGACCACCCCTAGGTCCACCTCTCTGTCGAGAAGTAGCCGAGCGTTATCGAGAGGCCTCCTGAGCGAGGGCCCTCTCCTAGGATCGTACAGTAGAGTAACCACAACACTACAAACGGACACCACACAAGAGGATAAGTTCTTAGGCTTTATCAGGAATAAAGGTTGCTGGATCTCAGCGGTATGTACAGGCAGACCGAGGGATCTGGAAAGTCTCGTAAATAAGGGATAGGGTAGGGGGACAGTCTCAAGATGGGTGCAGGAAAGGATACCCTGCGCACAGCTCTCAATCCTCGAGCCGGGGGTTCCGAGGGTCGAGCCGCGGCAGCGCCAGCAGGACTCGACAGGTGATCTTAACGGAGAGGAGGCTGCGGCAGCGCCAGCAGGCTCTAGAGATGGTTCACCCGCGGCAGCGGCAGCGCCAGCAGGCTCTCAAGATGGTTCAGCCGCGGCAGCCAGCAGGCTCGTAAGATAGTACAGCAAAGGTGGGCCGCAGGTTCTCATGGTATCTTCAGGTTACAGGCAATGAGTTCGTCTGGTGTCGACCGTGACAGCGTCAGCAGGGCTTCCAGTCCAGGATACAACTGGCATCCTACTCCGGGGCTGGCCCAGATATAGGACGGAGGTCCTTTGATGTCCGGACCCTCGCGCCTGGGGGCCAGAGGGGCCGGGATGATGGTGTCCAGACACCCAGCAGGAGGGTGGAGCCAGCGCCCAGGGAGGCCGGAGGGCGATCGATACCAGGTGTCCGGGGACGGCTGGAGGCCCATCGAAACTCCTCTTCCTCCGGGATCTGTCGAGTGGCCACTCGACCACCTGGGTGGATCTTGGTGCCTCGATGTCGGGGGTTCGCTGGGGCCTGGGCCGGGGCCAAGGCCACGTGGTTGTGACGTGGTGGGCCCAATAGGCCATTATCAATAAGGGAAAGTAGAGAAAAACCCTTCCCCTGAGGAATATTCTGATTTGGGAGGGATTGAACGAAATACCTAACGAGAAATATTGGCTCAAGCCTATCCATTCACCCTCTGTTGGAAAATAATAGTCTAAAACCCGGTCCATTTGAAAAACCGAGTGAAAAATCAATATGCACACATTTGGTATAAGAGCGCCCGCCATGTGGGGAAAATTAACCCCACAGCAGAGTCCCGTGTCATATATCCACCAGCTAACCTGGCCCTCCCACGTTGAATGAAACGCAAGGGACTGAAGAACCTGGAGCTATAGGGGAGCGCCAGCAACGCAGTTAAGCGCCTGACAATTTTCCGTTGTTATCGGAAACTCTGAACCCAAAAAAGGTGATTGCTTACTTGACGGCGGACATGCCAGAAACCTTGGTAATCAGGACACAACCCTTGGCCATGGGTGTTGAAGTCGGCATGGAGGTCTTCATACATCAGAAATGCTAGGATCAGTTTCTGCTGACAGTGAAGGTGTAATAATAATTCACATTGGCAAAGCGCAAACGATCACCCTTAAGGGTCTCGAGCTGTAGGGGTCGTCAGGAAGATTAAGCAAGCTATTGCCAGAGTCACATGGTGCCAGGCTAATCTGGCGCCGAGGATCGAACCGTGATCCCCAGATTCCAGCGTCAGTCGCCTTAACGCCACACCCCTTGCCAATATAAGGCCTTAGAAGGGTGTCTAAGGGAAAAGGAGTCAACCCCTCCTTTAGTAGGAGGAACAGGAACCTCCTAAGTTGGCGGTAGCTCCGTTTACAATATATTGGAAAGAGCCAAAGAGGCTAATGGGAACGAAGGTAATAATACCAGCACACCAAAGCACCCGAAGGAACCCTTGCACGGAGAGCTCCAGAGTGAGCTTCAAGGGGAAGTATGTGAAGGATTGCACCCTCAGACAATGCCAGAGAACGAGATACTGGATGAACCCCCTGAGGCATAGGGGAACGGAAGTGCAGCTGGAACTGGCCCTGATATTGTGTATTCCCGAAAAGGGACCGGAAGCAGAAACCCTGAAGCATAAGGGGTTATAGGCGAAAATGGCGATAAGAGGGTGCAAACGTAAAAGACCGTTATTATGACGTATCCCCGGGGGTCTAGGGGAAGGCTAAACTTGCCCCAAAAACTCCAGATACCTAGCCACAAAGTTAATGGTGAACGACTCCCCATGTGGCATGGATAAATCATCCATTTCCCAGAAAAGGGATTTACATCTCTTGGAGGAGAAGGGGTGAAAGACGTACCCAAAACCGTATCGTGGACCCTGCAACCCGCGGAGTCCCCAGAGAGACTGAACTATCTAGTACGACAGTGCTGGATAAATCCATCGTATTTAAGATCTAGAATCAGGCGGGAGTGGATGTCAATGGTAGGAAGAAGACCGACCTTGGCGGTAGGAGAAATGAAATAGGAAAAAAGAAAAAGGATAAGAAACAAGACAAAAAAACAACGCCCAAAGGATATGCGTAAATAATAATGATGGGCGGTCATAGGGCTTACCACACCGTGTTGAGGACTGTATACCTGGGGCCCTGGTGACCGACACTGGGACGGAAAAATCCCGATTGGCACCTAGTGCATTCTGGAGCGAATGCTCCTTTAATGTACGTTTGATCCTCCTTGTAACTCACCCAGCCTTGTAAGGGTGTCCGAATGTAATATTGTAGTGCCAAGCACCAATCACGCCCGTGTAAGGGTGTCAGAATGTAATATTGTAGTGCAAGGCACCAATCACGGAGGAGTAAGAGGGGGAGCCAACCCTTTGCACACCAGAAGTGAAATTAAAAATATAACCGGCTCCTCAGCAGAGCTGTAGTCCAAATCATTGCAGCCCACAAGGGCGTAAGAGCCATGTCTAGTTATAAGGAGCGTGTGCGCACTCCAAGGGCCCTCTTGTTGTTACAGCCGGTAAGGCGTAAGTCAAAAAATTGCTCCGTCTGACCTTGAGGCATTAAGAGCCTAGGAGAAATTTGGGAACACAAGCGAAGGGCGTAATCCAAACTGGTATAAGTGGAACCTGATTGGGTTACGCCCCCCGGCTCGTAATCGGCTCTAATCCGCACTCAGCCACTTGGGAAGGCCTGTAGCGGATAAGCGCGAAACTGCGCCATGATAGGAAGTAGTCCCCGACGTACCCATGGAAGTACATTGTGAAGGTACTAGTTTGGGACAATATATAGTACCTACCTGCACTGAATACGGAACCCTTGGCATTAGTAAGATACCTTACCACCACCGACAGTGGCGTAGTAGTAACGCTGGAACCCCAGAGCGGGGCCAAGCTCTCCCAGCCCCGTCTGGATTTAGCGTCCAGTTGGGCCAACGTATGTAGAGTCAATCTATAAAATGAGAGCACGCCATCTCCACACCAACGTGAGCGTCTTAAGGCTGCGTGACCGGAAGTGTTAACCATTTCGTGTTATGACACAAAGACATCGTCTAGGCAGTTGAGGCATGAAGCTTATATGCAAATTGCACAGGCATTGCAACTAGAAGCACACATTGGTAAAACCCCACCGGTCAAGGAACATTTCAAGTATCCCGCCCGTGGGCGAAAACAATTCCTGGCGGGAACACTTAGTAAGCGTGAGAAACCAAGGGACAGTAAATAACACAGAAAAGCTGCAAGGTCCCTTCTATAACAGGTGGAAATACATATGAACACATATAACAGAGATCCGTCAGGCCTTTATTGTAAAAGGGGTGTAAACGGGTATAAAAACTAAGTCTAATAAGGCCACCCGCGTTGCGGATAGACCGCCGTATTTTGATCTTAATTTGATTTTGATTTTGACTTAAGACTGACTCCTGTGGTGGCGCAGTCTAGTTTATGCACGTCACGTACCGACGTGACGTACAGGCGCCGGGATTAGCGTGAAAGCCGAGAGCGGTGCACCATCGGCTCGGTGTTCTTTAGAGGTTATAAATTAAATAAACCTGACGCAAATCCTCTACACTTGCAGTGTCTTCATTTATGGTAACCACTACGTTACAATGGCAACGAGGGTGGGATGTTAGACCCACCCACCACGAGGAACGACACGAGCAGGAGCCACCGAGGGAACCAACAACCACACCGGTGCACAGAAGACACGTGGCAGAGGAGCAGGACCACAGCGCTGAAAGGTCAAGAGAGCTGGAGGTCGGGGAGAGACTAGCCAGAATCAAACACACAGGTACCAGCCCTAAAGAGCGTGGCAGAGCCCAGGATCGCCCAGAAAGGCAGAACAAACCTACCGAAGGGACAGGGCACTACCCAGAAGCCCACAAGATAGCGCGCCAAACCAAGCAAGCCCAAGGCAAAGCGCGCCAAACCAAACAGCAACCGGCGAGACAGAGAGACAGCGCTGGATCCCCCACCGAAGAGCGAGGGGGCGGACGCAAGTAGTCCCCAGTCTCACACAAGCAAGGAAGAGCAAGACAACACACCAGGCAGTCCCAGGAACCAAGGGAGCACGCCCTCCGCGATCAAGAGTGAGAAGACGAGTGCGCAGGCGGGATACGCGATGGCGCCAGTACAATTTCTACCCAGGCCAGGGGAACCACTAATGAAGTGGGAGGACTGGAGAGAATACATAGACAATTTTATAGAAGTATTGGAAGACGAGAGCGAGGAGGTGTTCAATCCTAAAAGAAAAAAACGTATCCTATTACTCAACCTAGGCCCAGAAGGTCTGAGAATATACAAGAGCCTGGTGCCAAAGGAAAGAGGAAGCACGGACGACAACGTGCATGCCAATGCCATCGATGACCTAAATGAACACTACAGACCGGCGGTGTGTGTGTCGGTAGACAGATTTAATTTCCAGCAGAGGAAACAACGTCCAGGCGAGACAGGGGAGGAATATGTTGCAGCCCTGAAGAGACTGGCGTCCACGTGCAAGTACGATAATTGGGAAGAAGAGTTCATCAAGGACCAGGTGGTGATGCACACCACGAGCACAGCAGTGCAGGACAAGCTGTGGGCAAGCGGAGACACCACCCTGAAGGAAGTGATGGTGATTGTCAAAAGAGCAGAACTGGCGCGCAGGTGTGCGGAAGCAACGAGGAAGGAGACGGCACCCACCGCCATGGTGAACAGAGTAGACGATGAGGAACCGCGCCGGGACCACAAGTACAAGGGGTCGGCGGCGATGGGACCCAACAGATGGCAAGGCAACCCAGGCCCTCCGGGTAAAGAAGCGGGAAGCAACAAGAAGTCATGCTACCGGTGTGGGAGCTGGTCCCACGAGGCGCACGACAGGAAGTGCCCAGCATTACGCGCAAAATGTATGTACTGCGGGATAGTGGGCCACTATGAGAAGGTGTGTCGGAGAAAGGCCGCGAAGAGCGTAGTGAAATACATCGGACAGGACAGTGAAGAACAAGAAGAGGGCACGGAGGAAGATGTCGTCACAGTCATTTATATCGAGGATCAAGTACTAGGCGTAGATGGTCAAGTACCGAGTGTTGACGGCAAGAGAACAATGAAACCCGTCCTGGAGATGTCGATTGGAGGAATACCGATAAACGTGGTGGCTGACACGGGTTCACCTTACACCATCATTCAGAGAGCAGTATGGGAGGAGAGCTTTGCACCACACCTAGGCCCAGAACTGGAAAAGCTGGACATCCGACCAGTGACGTACAATGGGGACCGAATACCCATGGCTGGGTTCAGACCATTACATTTCGAGTTCAGAGGCCGATCTGCGTTCTGCAAACTCTACATATCAGAGAGAGGACCCTCGGTCCTAGGATGGCTTGACCAAGGCGACCTGGGCATCAAGTTGGATCCAGGGGGCAAAGAACAGATACTACTCACGGAACCGGGAACATGGCCGGACCTGGACAAATGGAAAAGTGAGTACCCTAAGGTTTTCGGAGGCACAGTTGGAAGGATGGAGAAGTTCGCGCACAAGATAATCCTGAAGGAAGATGCCATACCGGTCGCCCACAAGGTGAGGAATGTGCCATTGGCGGTGAGAGACGCAGTGCAAGAGGAACTACAGGATCTGGAGAGGAAAGGGATCATCGAACCCATCACATGCGCGGAGTGGCTCGCGCCCTTGGTAGTAGTGATGAAGTCAAGCGGGAAGGTCAGGCTGTGTGTCGACCTACGCGAACTGAACAAGAACATTGTGGTGGGGAAATTTCCCTTGCCCAGGATCAAGGAAATGCTGGCCAGCACAAGGGGGGTCAAATGGTACTCAACCATAGATTTGACCTCCGCCTACCACCAGATTTCCCTGCACCCGGAGAGCCGCAAACTAACCTCGTGTATCACCCCATTTGGGTGCTATCAGTTCCGCCGCATGCCGTTCGGGCTAGCATCAGCGGCTGCGGTGTTCCAAAAGCTGATGCACCAACTATTCAAAGACACAGATGGAGTCCAATACTTCCAGGACGACATCCTGGTAATGGGATGGGACAGACAGGATCATGACAACAAACTCGGAAACGTACTAAAGATCCTTGAGGGTAAGGGCCTCACAGCTGAATGGACCAAGTGACGGATAGGGATGGAGTCCGTGACGTACCTAGGACACGAGATAGAGGTGCGAGGGGTTACCCCGAAAGCAGACAACGTGAGAGCCATTTGCGAAGCACCACCGCCCTCCAACAAAGAAGAAGTCCGATCGTTCATTGGAATGGCGGAATATTATAGTAAGTTCGTGCAGCACTTCGCCTCCAAGACCCACCACATGAGGCAACTGACGAGAGACAACACAGAATTCTGCTGGTCGGAGGAAGCGCAAGGCGAATTTGAAGTCATCAAGAGAGAGGTGGCAGGAGCAGTACCACTCCAAGGATATGACCCCTAAGGTAACACAGTGCTCACCACCGATGCCAGCGACAAGGGGCTGGTTGCCGTCCTGATGCAAGACCGAGGTCAGGGGAGAATGGAAACGCTCAGCTTCGCATCCCGCGCACTGAGTGAAACTGAAAAGAAGTACAGCGTAATTGAAAAAGAAATGCTAGCGGTCGTATGGGCCATGACCAGATTCAGGCAGTTTTTGTGGGGCACACGTTTCCTATTGAAAACAGATCATAAACCCTTACTGAGGATGTATGACGTTACAACGCATACTTTTACAACGCCTACCTTTACATCGCAAGTTTTACAACGCATCCCATTACAACGCATGATGCTTTTGGGCGCTGGATAGTGAATAGTTTAATTTACTATTCCAACTCCAGTCCCCGTGGATAGTAGGGAAGGTGTTGGATAGTACATTAAACCTATTCCCTATCGTAGAGCGCCCCCAAGCGCTATGCGTTGTAATGGTTTGCGTTGTAAAAGTTGCGTTGTAATGGTAGTTCGTTGTAAAAGTTTCGTTGTAAAGGCTGTATACCCTTACTGAAGGTACTAAAGTCCAGCGGACACGCAAGTGCTACGCCCAGAATCTCAAAGATGACTCTCAAACTGCTAGAATTTAGATACGATGTCGAACACATCCCCGGCAGTAGGAACAGGGTGGCAGACTATCTGAGTAGAGCAGTGGCCATGGATCAGAGTGGAGAAGACCAAGCAGGGGCGGAAGAAATGGTGGCACTCACAGAAGACCAAGAGAAACCCATAGAACATCAGGAATGGAAGGAAGCATATGGAGAAGACCAGATCCTAGAAGAAGTAAAATCATACATCACGAAGGGATGGCCAGACAAAAGACAAACCCGTGGGGACCTCAACCCATACTTCGAAGTCAGAGAAGAGTTGTCGATGGACGACCTAGGAGTGTTTGTATACAGAGGGGAGAAAGTCATCCCCCCGGCAGGAATCATCCCCAAACTATTGGACATTCTCCATGAAGGACACTTGGGGATAGGGAAATTGAAATTGAGAGCCAAGCAAAACTACTGGTGGCCAGGGATGGACGTAAAGGCTGAGAGGCATGTCAGGGACTGCTCACAGTGCCAAGGGGCGGATAAGACACTTAAACCACTACGCCCGGCTCTCGGCAAGTTCGATCCCCCAAGGAACCCATGGGAAGAGTTATCAGCGGATATTCTGGGCCCGATACTGGACATACACGGAGTCCAAAAGTATGTATGTGTTCTTATGGATAGGTACTCCAAGTGGCCTGAGCTGAAAATAGATGAGGCGATGGATGCGGAGACCATTATTAAGTTCCTGGCCGACACATTTGTGAGGGAAGGCATCCCTAAGTCCATCCTGAGCGACAATGGTCCCCAATTCAGGTCAGAGAAATGGAACAATTTCATGCAGAGAAATGGCATACTGGTCAGGCACACGTCAATATATCACCCCGCAGGAAACGGACTGGTGGAGAGATTTAATAGAGTGGTGACGGGGTCCGTTCAAGCAGCTATCTCCAACAACAAGGATTGGGAAAAGGAGATATGGCACTTGGTATGGGCGTACAGGATCACCCCTACAGGGACAGGGTACAGCCCCTTCCAGATATTAAGAGGCCGCGAACCATTCACTCAAGACAATAGAGTGTGGAAGGAAAAGACTATAGTGAGCGCATGGTCCCCTGCAGTGGTGCGAGCCAACTTGGAAAGGGCGCAAGCCATTTACTCAAAACACTACAACAACCGGAAAAACGTGAAGGAGACAAGATTGGAAAAAGGAGAATGGGTGCGAGTAAAGTTGGCAACGCTGCAAAAGAAAGGAGACAGCAAGTATAGCAAGCCTATGCAGGTCAAGGAAGTGATGGGCAGAGCAGCTCTTCTAAGTGACGGAAACGTGTGGTCACTGGACCGCATGGCAAGATGCAACAAAGTACTACGTTGGGACCAGGTTGGAGCAGACCTGGAAGACAAGGAGGAAGGAGCTGCAGAGCAAGAACATTCTGAGATGCATCCGGATGAGAAGAGCCGAGAGCAGCAGGAAGAGAGACCCGGTGATGCCAACCAAGCGTTGGCGAGTGAAGGTAACGTGAATAGAAGAGAAAATAGTGAGGCTGCATTTGGAAGTGGAAGGAGCGATGAAAGGACTCAGGAAGGAGGTACCCCATCCACCCCGGTGAGACTGAGCCGGAGGGGGAGAGCGGTGGTCAAAACAGCCTGGTTCAGAGACTTTGACATGAACGGCGGACTGTGAGTTAACAGTTTCTGTATTGGGAAAAAGGGCGAGATATGTGGTGGCGCAGTCTAGTGTATGCACGTCACGTACCGACGTGACGTGCAGGCGGCCATGTTCTGGCTGCGCGCACACAGGCGCCAGGATTAGCGCGAAAGCCGAGAGCGGTGCACCATCGGCTCGGCGCTCTTTAGAGGTTATAAATTAAATAAACCTGACGCAAACCCTCTACACTTGCAGTGTCTTCATTTATGGTAACCACTACGTTACAACTCCTCCTCCAAAGACACCTCCAAATCTAATTCACACCCTCGCTATCATCTGAAGGAAGACCT
The DNA here is from genome assembly GCF_964261635.1 of Lissotriton helveticus. Lineage (NCBI taxonomy): Eukaryota > Metazoa > Chordata > Amphibia > Caudata > Salamandridae > Lissotriton > Lissotriton helveticus. The sequence goes on from NC_136058.1 coordinate 348,385,750, forward strand.
CCCATTATTGAAAAGTCTATTGTCCAGGACTATGGAAGTTCCTTCCGAGTGTGTTCTGGTAGTTTGAATGTTTACCATTTGTTCCAGTATTATCCTTGTACCTGTTATGGTACCCTTTTGTAACTTGAACATGTCACTTTTCTCTTGTAACACACTGTTTGCTACCTCTCACATTTTGTGTGCTTTAGATACTTGCACAAGTGCCACCATTGCCTACGTAACGTTTGTTCTTGTGCTGGAGTGTCTGCCATTTATTGCAGTATTATACCTCTACTTGTACTTTGTGTGCTTTTGTAACCTGCACACATATCACTTTTTTCTCCTGTAATGTACCGATTGCTACCTCATGTATTTTGGTTGCTCACTATTGTCACTTTTGATCATGTAACTTAACGTTTGCTTTTGTAATTTGTTAATTTGCAATTGCTTCCTCTTGTATCATTACTGGTCCTATTGTGAAGCGCTCTGACACCTTCGGGTAAAGTCCGCGCTATATAAAATCGCATAAATAAATAAATACAGAAATAAAATAAAAATAAAAGCACAAGTTGCATCTAAGCCGAAACCCGGGATTGAACCAGTGTCCTCTAGCTCTGCAGTCCAACGCTCTCCCAACTGAGCTATTGAGGCTTGATTGAATCAAGGCGACGCGCGCCTGCCCTTTTGTCTGAATACACTAAAGCACCTGAACAGCTCCTCCCCCATGACGTAGGGGGTACAAAGCGCCATGGGGGAGCGACGGCAAATAGCTCGGTGCTGAGATTTGCTGCACCCCCGTGACGTAGGGGGTACAGCGAGTCATGGGGGTACAGCGCTTCTCAGAACACCGGCAGTGTTCTCAGTACTCTGGATCTTCGAAGCTGGGTGCAGGGCCTCTCCCCGGGACTCGGGCGCCCAACAACACCTGGCTGCCTCCCAATCCTGTTCCCCTTTCTTTTCTTTCTTGCTGCTGGACACACGCCCTGCGGCAGGAGTGCTCCTCACCTTCTGGGCAAGATAGTGACTTCCCTCACATCGAAGAGACACTCCGACTTTAGCCAGTGAGTGAATCAATTGTTTTATGCTACTGTCCCCCACACAGTCAATATTGCGGCGCTGCACAGGGCCCTCCCTGCTGATCAGACGGCAACGCTGGCCGCATACACAATGTCGGGGAGGTGGGGCTCGTGTTAACGTTTTCGCGGGTGGGCTCCGCTTGATGCATATACGCCCGACAGCTTTGCACACGCTGCGGGGCTTGTATTGGTGCCTCCTCTCGTTGCTCTCCCCGCCCGCAGCAGCCTCTCGGTTTACACGCTGCGCTGGGCGGGGGAGAGTCGGCGCTGGTGCTGGAGTTCGTGTAGGGTGGCTACGGGGTACTGTTCACTTCTACTGCGGGTGTGCTCCGCTGGATCTTGCGACACTGGGGCAGTCGCATTGACGCGGGTGGGCTCCGCTTTAATTACTTGTGTCCCGCAGCTCCTCGCACATTGAGGGCGCTCCCATTAAAGTTTGCTCACCCCGCCGCCGCACTTCACGCACGCTGCGTGGCGGGGGACGCTGCAGTCAGGCTGCGGGTGTGCTCCACGAGTCTTGCTTTATTAAGGACATTAGCTGGCGCCGCTCGCACTGGGGCACAGTTGATGTTTATCGTTCATAGCGGGTGGGCTCCGCTTGCAGGGACAGTGCCTGGCATCTCTTCTCACGCTGCGGGCACATTCACCCCACCGCCGCAGCCTCTGGATCACACGCTGCGTGGCGGGGGAGTCACAGTAGGCTTCGGCGTGGTGCAGCGAGGTGGGCTCTCGCTAGACTCATCGCGCTTGGATTCAGCTTCGAAACGGCGGCCTTCCTCCTCCACACGGGTGTGCTCCGCGGAGGTTGCCTCACAGTTGGGGATGTCGCGGCCGACGCGGGTGGGCCCCGGTCGGTCCGCTCCTCTCACGGTGGGGTCTCTGTCTTGCGGCCGACGCGGGTGGGCTCCGGTGGGTCCGCATCTTCCACTCGGGGCACCGCCAAGGCAGGGCAGGTTATAGCAGGCCTGAGAGGTGCGGGGTAGGCTCCCGGTCACCTTCTCATTCTTCTCCAGGCCCGGGGCTCGACACACACCCCATGGGTCTCTCGTCGGCCGGCTCCTTCCTCAGGGGGTGTGCCTTTGCTGCAGGCAGCTCTCTCTCCCCCTTTTCATCGAAATTTCTTTTAGCTGGCACGCATGGGCACAGCTACAGCCTCGTCACCATTGTAGGGTCGGGCCCTAGGCCCTCATGCTAGTAATGACTGTGACACAGGACACACTGGATACATGGTGCAACTGGCCCAGAGCACGTGCGCTCGGCCACTTTTATTAGAGCTGTGTCACCTGACCAGTGACATCAGTGGTAGGTGGGTGTTTAGTGTGATTACATAGTTAGCACTAGAATGCTAACTGTTTCTGGGTCCTTACACACACCACTACACTTTTGCACTACACATAGTTTCCACAAAAGTGCTCCTACGTAAATATTGCAAGTCGCGGCACGCTTCAGTCCGTAGAGGACTGAGATGGCCCCTATGATGAAGCACGTCACCACGTGGAAACCCTGGTGAGTGAGGGAACTCAAGAAAGAAATTCTTCTTTCCAGTTGGTTTTCCAACTCAAACTGAGTGAAAATCTCGTCCCTGTTTTTTCGGCTAGGTTCTTTACCCGACACTTTGGGTTTCAGGTTCAGTATTGCATAAGGAGTGTGGGCCTAGCTTTAACCTCTAACTCCGCCCTCATTTTCTGTTTTCAAGGAGATAATGGACATACTTAGCCTAGAACAATGCTCCTTATCTGGCAGGCACAGGGCAGGCCATACGCTGGACTGTATTAGTTCCAACTTGGAAACCCTTAAAGTTATGCCCCCCGTCAATCAAACATGGACTGATCACAAACTAATTCCTTTTGATATCTTGGCAAAGAATAGGCCTCTATCAAGACATAGCACCAACAGGACAAGGGTAGATGGAAGGAATTAATAGCACATCCAGATCTACTTCCAGAGGCACTTGCGTGCAGACCTAATGTGTTAGGAGACCCTATAGCAGACAACCAGATCTTTAGGCAGTGGATACATGCCTTGAGAGATCATTTGATACCCCCGGGCTCACATCACAGCCAATTAAAGAAGAAGCCCTTTGCCCCGTGGTACTCACAATCCTTGAAAGAATTGCAAGGCCGCGCCAGGTCTTTAGAATGCAGATGGCGTCGAAATTACGATGAGAAAGAGCTAAATAAGCAATGTGTAAGAAACCTGGGCATTCTTATCGATGATGCTCTTTCCATGAAGGACCACGTGCGGGCCCTTTGCGGTAAAGGTTTCGCGACATTGAAACTGCTATCCAGGCTCTTACCATGGGTTGTGTTCGACTGTAGAAGAACAGTTACACAAGCCCTGCTCATAAGTCAGCTCGATTACGGAAACGCCCTATTTGTGGGCATGAATGAGTACCTTTTCACGCGGCTGCAGGTACTTCAAAATGCCGCAGCCAAACTGGTCTGCAATAAAAACAGATTAAGCTCTGCATCTATGTGCATGAAAAGTCTCCATTGGCTACCCATGAGTCAAAGAGCAGTATTTAAACTGCTCAGTCATGCACAAAGAGCCTTGTATTTATGCGGCACGAAGATTCTCCAGGAGAAAATCGAGTTTTATGTCCCCACAAGAAGCCTCCGGTCTTTACACCAAGCATTATCCAGAACTAAGCGTATCAAGAAGGTGAGGACTGGAGGGCGCTCCTTCGCATATCTGGCGGCTAGGAAATGGAATGAGCTCCCTTTGGACTTACGGCTCACTCCTAGCTACCTGATGTTCCGGAAAAAACTAAAAACTCACCTATTCCCTAAATATTAATAAACACTTGCATCCCCTCTCAGCAGCCAGGCCTTGTATTTGTCTGCTTTCAGCGCCTTGATATCCTTTGGGATGAGTGTTGCACTTTATAAGTAAATAAATAAATAAATAACTTCGAAATAGCACTTAGAAAATATCATGCCCTGATTAAAACTACTGAAAAAAGCCTATTATACGGAGGCAATTAAAACCACCAATAACAACCAGAAAGCGATGTTCAAAATAGTTCATCTGTTTACGAATCCTAAAAGTCTACAACAAGAGATTCCCCTTTCCCAGAGTGTCTATAATAATATAGCAGAATTTTTTTAATAGAAAGTTCGGGCATTATTCGAAAAAATGTCCCCCTCCTACTCTCTCCTTCACAAATAATGAATTTTCTGTAGACATGGACAGAGACGGGTATGCAGACTTTTAAGCCAATCACTATGGAAGAATCGCGCCAGGCGATCCTGTCTATTAAATCGGGCTCTGCCTTTGATCCCTGCCTCCCCACCCTATTACATGCTCTCATCGATATTGTGAACCCTAATATAAATAATATAATAAACTCCTCACTCTCAACAGCCAAGATTCCAGCAGAGTGGAAACTTGCTGCAGTAAAACCACTACAAAAGAAACAACTGGAGGACCCTGTCACTCTTTCCAATCTGTGCGCCATCTCCCTCATACCAAGTCTGTGTAAGATGACAGAAAAATTTGTTATTAGTCAACTTACAACATATTTGGAGAAAGCAAATCTGCTCCACTCAAATCAATCAGGTTTCAGAGCTCAACACTTGACAAAATCTGCCCTATTGTAAACGACTGAAACCCGAAAAGCAGCCTTGGATCACGGAAAAAGAGCAGTCTTGGTGTTATTAGACCTGTCGACTGCGTTCAACACGGTCTCACACGCCATTCTTTTAGACCGTCTCGCATCTTTTGGTATCTCTGGCAGTGTCCTAGCGTGGATAAAGAATTTCCTGCAAGATCGCTGACAAGTGATCACATTAGCCCAATACAACTCACAAGAAAAGGCACTTATTTCAGGGGTACCTCAGGGCTCAAGTCTAAGCCCGACCCTCTTTAATGCTTATATGACTCCACTGATCAAGCTGTTATCGTCCTTTAATATAGACAGCATCTCATATGCGGACGATACGCAGCTAATCTTGGTCTTGGACAATAATACCAACCAGGCGGAAGAAAATCTCTGACAATGCCTTACTGCCACTTTCAGTTGGATGAAAAACAACCACCTGAGGTGTAATTCCGAAAAAACTGAAATTTTACCTTTAGGCCAAAAAAACTTGTTCTCGCCTAACTCTGGTGGCCAGCGAATACTATCCAACCCCCCACCCCCCCCTCCAAACACAGTAAACGGGGTTAGGAATTTAGGAATAAAATTCGGTACCACCTTATCGTTTAAACAGCAATCTTTGACAGTTGTCGGCACCTGCTTTCACATCATAAAAAGCCTAAAGAAAGTCTTCGATCTGATTCCCTTCTCAGAAAGGCCAACAGTTGCCGTTGCCCTTATTACATCTAGGCTGGACTATTGTAATAGCCTCTATGCAGGTACCAACAAATCAGTCCTGCACAAGCTACAAATGTTCCCGCATGTGGCAGCACGGCTGGTACTGAAGTGAACTAAGAGGTCGGCCGCATCGGCGGCACTAGATATACCTTCAGATTGGCTTCGAAGGGAGGAAATTCACTCACAGTGATAGACTTAAAGGCATGGAACAAACTTCCTCTACTTATGTAAGAATCAGGGACCCCCTGTTAAGGATCGACTCCTGGGTCAGGGAAACAAAAGTTTTTTGAAAAAGTATACGCCCAGGCAGACTTTAGCTACAAGAAACTGGCCAATTCGCAACACATATTGTGAACAACATAAGATAAATAAACAAAGAATAAAACAACAAATAGTGCAATAGACTAATATGATATCAAAAAATTATTTTTTAATCTTGATTTTTTTTAAAAAGGGTTAGTAAATATCACTTTGTGTATTGGATGTATACAATTGAAAATTTGATACATTAATTATGAGTGACAATTCCATGATACATTATTAAAACCAGAAGAGAAAAAGTGATTAAAAATTATTCTTTTTAAAAAAAATATTTCTCCAAATATTGATAGACTTGGGCTGTGTCAACGCGTTTCGACAAATCTTTTGTCTTCATCAGGACTTTAGAATGTGCAGCCACTTTTTTCCACGAGAAAAAGTTGGTGACAACCTTCCACCATAACCATTTGGTAACTGCGCGAGAGCGATGTTGGGAGTGAGGCACCTTCCTTTTATTAGGCGTGGACGGTATGTGATATCTGAGAAAACAGTATTCACTGCGTACTTCTCACTTCTACCTTCGTCTAATTCTCGCTAGTCTTCAACAGAACATGCGGCCACAGGTCAATTTCTTTACCCGCCAGTAGGGAATCGTGCTTCTTAGTCGTATTTAACGGATGATTTCCTCATGTAGTGAAAAAGAGTTTTACCAAGATCCGACGGTAAGTGATGAAGAGCCGGGATCTGTGAGGAATCGGGGTCTGTGAGGACGTTTTCGATCTTATTATCACCAGCGTTTTACGATTAAGATGGTAATGCACCGAGTCGCTGGTATGTTAAAAACACGCAAATACTCCTTTAGGACGCAATTGTTTGGGAGACCGGAGACGGCGGCGTTTTCGCGCCTTTGTTTTTGAAAGGCTTATCTTAGTGCGGTACCTCCATATGGGCGTGGTTTCCGTTATGCGAGGTGTCCGTTAGGCGCTGTATTGCCAAACAGTCGTTTTTTCAATCAGCGATGTGTGGCACGTCTCCTTCCGTCAGGGCTTCAGGTAAAAAATAGAAGATCACAAACTTCCTCTACAACTTCACCAGATTGCATCTGAGTCCCTGTTTTGGAAGGTCCTAAAAATCTGGGGCCTCATTTATGAGGCTGTGCGTCACTTTTACGCCGCCGGTGCGTCACTTTTTTTGACGCACCAGTGGCGTAAAAAATGCGCCTTGTTGCGCCATATTTACAAAGTGATGCATCTAGATAGATGCGTCACTTTGTAAACCCCTGTGCCACATTATACCTGCACCAGGTATAATGTATGCAAGGGGGGGCGTTTTGATGCAAGAAAGGGTCATGGAAGTGACGCAGTGAAATCTATAAGATTTCACTGCGCCACTGCGCCACTTCTTGGCCGCTAATGCGTCAAAATCTTATGCCTGCGTCATGGCAGGCGTAAGACTGACGCAGGCACTAACAACATGGGGCCTCATTTATGAGGCCGTGCACCACTTTTACGCCGCCAGTGTGTCACTTTTTGTGAGGCACCAGAAGCGTAAAAAAGGTGACTTGTTGCACCATATTTACAAAGTGACGCATCTAGGCAGATGCGTCACTTTGTAAACCCCTGCGCTACATTATACCTATGCCAGGTATAATGTATGCAGGGGGGGCATTCCGACGCAAGACCGGGTTATAGAAGTGACGCAGTGAAATCTATAAGATTTCACTGCGCCACTTCTAGGACACAAATGCGTCAAATTGCTTTCACACAGCGATGCGTCATTTCTCATAAATGAGGCCCCTGGATTTTAAGTGCACCTGATCTGCTCTGATCTGATTCCCTGTTCTTACCGTGAGCAGTAAACCAGGCTTTTTTGTTTCCATCTCTGGTTTCCATTATAGCGCCAAGATGCTCCTTGATAGATGCGCTCTATAAATGTACCATTACATTACATAAGAAGTGCTTCCTTCACATACAGGGAGTCGAACCGCTAGACCATGAGGGCATATGCACAGCTGTGTGCATGCAGAGGCCTCCGGCCTACGAGCGCCTTCTTCAGCCTTCAGTGAGCTGCCCATTCCTGCACTAGGAGGAGAAGGAACAAGCGTTTACAATGCAATGGTATCGCCTTTGGAAAAGTTAGAGCTATTTGCATTGTAAATGACAACATTTGTATTTATGTGTTGGTTTTGAAAACAGATAAATAAATGGCATTGTCATTTACATTGCCATTAGCTCTAACTTTTCCAAAGGCGAAACTACCTGTTGCCTCCACTCCACTTCAGTGTTGGCTCCTGCCCCACCCTGCCTCCTGCCAGCAATAAAACAAGCAGGCAACAGAGGCACACAGAAAACCGCATTGCAAGCAGGCAACAGAGGCACACACAAAACTGCATCGCAAGCAGGCAACAGAGGTACACACAAAAGCGGGTCGCAAGCAGGCAACAGAGGCACACACAAAACTGGATCACAAGCAGGCAACAGAGGCACACACAAAACCGGGTCGCAAGCAGGCAACAGAGGCACACACAAAACCAGACCGCAAGCAGGCAACATAGGCACACACAAAACCGGACCGCAAGCAGGCAACATAGGCACACACAAAACCGGACCGCAAGCAAGCAACAAGGGGGACACACAAAACCGGACGCAAGCAGGCAACAGAGGCAAGGACCAACCTCCTTTAAGCTTAGGATGTCAAGATGAAATAGGAAGGTCTTGCATGATGACATACCACTGTATGACATCTGCTGGAGCGGAAGCAGCCATCTTAGTAAACAGCACCGCTAGGCCACATATCTACTGACTGCATGCAAGATTTAGGCACCGCCACAGGCATACACCGATAAAAAAAACACACACACCGAGCCCAAGTAAAATCATTAACAGCCCCCCACAAACGTGGGAGTGTGTGGATGGGCCTACAGAACGACAACGAGACACTAGGAGACCTACCCACCCCAAACAGCCCCCAAAGACAAGTAGACTGTAAAAGACCTCCCTGGCTGCATTGTTCCCATTAAGAGCGAGACAAAGGGTCGGCAGCAATTAACATACCAGACACACAAATGTGCGCTCGTCATCCCTGGACGAGCTCGGGTTGACTTAACATAAAAAAAGCAAATATTTACAACTAGTTGTGTCAGACTCATATCCTCTGTGGAAATCGAGCTTCGTCGTCTGGCGGATGCAGGTACAAATACTGTCTCGAGGAGCATAAATTGACATAAGTGTGTAACTGACCCCCGAGAAGACATGCCAGCAGCCTCGTTAACTTGCACGTTACCAAGAGGGGTTAATGAAAGACCAAACCTTAGCTAGCCTCTCTGTATGTCTCTCTAGCTGAGGAGGTCCTATGCACAAGACCCGACAACAAAATAGAAAGGGTTTCTGAGGAAACAGATCACATTCTGGGGAAATAGGACAATATGCCCACGGGCAACGGGAGACACAGGATAGTACTGAGAGAAGGAACTGAACAAAAAATAGTCGTCTTAAAACATAAAACAGACTGCTAGGGGTACAGTGTGTAAACATACAGCGCTACAGTGTCTAAAACAAGGAAAACAAACGGTTTTGAAGTTCAAGTCCCCAAATTGTTCAATACTTTCACATACTACACATGCCTCAACAGAGACAGGAGACATGCCAGTCTAACAACACAAAACACAGAAGCTTCTATAAACATATAAACAACACACGGGTATGCGAACGGGCCGCACTATAAATGCCTAGTTAAAACACACAGCATTCTACAAAAAATATACAGGCTTCACAAGACATGGTAAAGACAGAACTCAGCAACACCAAGACACACAGCATAGGATAAAAAGATATTGGTGGCATAACACATCAGGCGCTTGTTTTGTATTATATGGTATTGTTTTAACAGTTTCACAGTATACAACATCTATCTTCTCATAAGTCCACTTAGAAAAGTACATGAACACTTTTAAACTAAATACCGAACATTTATAACTTCGCCATGGAGGGGGCGGTCTATGTTGACATACTGGGTGCAGGTTTAAAGGTCTCATGTTGCACATCTCTGAACACAGACAGATGCAGTCTCTGCCCTTCATCCCACTCACAGAACTGCGCTCCATAGACAGGGAATCCTCCCAGCTTCAACGGCGGGTGCCGCTCGCAGTTGTGTGGAGTGGCGAGAAGTGTTTGTGCCTCATCTGTGGCCAAAGAGGTTGCTGGATTCACGAGGGTGGAGGAAGACTCGGCTTTGCAGCGGGACTGCAAGTCCCAGGACTCCAAGCGGCGTGCTGACCAGCCGCACCTGGTGACTCTTCCCGATTGACCGTGCCCCCCCCCCTGGGCGCTCAAGACCACGACTCGTGGCCCCCGCTTCGCGGGCGCCGCTCGCAGTTGTGTGGAGTGGCGAGAAGTGTTTGTGCCTCATCTGTGCCCAAAGAGGTTGCTGGATTCACAAGGGTGGAGGAAGACTCGACTTTGCAGCGGGACTACGCACCTCGCCCACCCCGCACCTCTCAGGCCTGCTATAACCTGCCCTGCCTTGGCGGTGCCCCAAGTGGAAGGTGCAGACCCACCGGAGCTCACCCGCGTCGGCCGCAAGACAGAGACCCCACCGTGAGAGGAGCGGACCGACCGGAGCCCACCCGCGTCGGTCGCGACATCCCCAACTGTGAGGCAACCTCCGCGGAGCCCACCCGTGTGGAGGAGGAAGGCCGCCGGTTCGAAGGTGAACCCAAGCGCAATGAGTCTAGCGAGAGCCCACCTCGCTGCACCACGCCGAAGCCTACTCTGACTCCCCCGCCACGCAGCGTGTGATCCCGAGGCTGCGGCGGTGGGGTGAATGTGCCCGCAGCGTGAGAAGAGATACCAGGCACTGTCCCTGCAAGCGGAGCCCACCCACTATGAACGATAAACATCAATTGTGCCCCAGTGCGAGCGGCGCCAGCTAATGTCCTTAATAAAGCAAGACTCGCGGAGCACACCCGTAGCCTGACTGCAGCGTCCCCCGCTGCGCAGCATGCGTGAAGTGCGGCGGCAAATGCGTCAAATTGCTTTCACACAGCGATGCGTCATTTCTCATAAATGAGGCCCCTGGATTTTAAGTGCACCTGATCTGCTCTGATCTGATTCCCTGTTCTTACCGTGAGCAGTAAACCAGGCTTTTTTGTTTCCATCTCTGGTTTCCATTATAGCGCCAAGATGCTCCTTGATAGATGCGCTCTATAAATGTACCATTACATTACATAAGAAGTGCTTCCTTCACATACAGGGAGTCGAACCGCTAGACCATGAGGGCATATGCACAGCTGTGTGCATGCAGAGGCCTCCGGCCTATGAGCGCCTTCTTCAGCCTTCATTGAGCTGCCCATTCCTGCACTAGGAGGAGAAGGAACAAGCATTTACAATGCAATGGTTTCGCCTTTGGAAAAGTTAGAGCTATTTGCATTGTAAATGACAACATTTGTATTTATGTGTTGGTTTTGAAAACAGATAAATAAATGGCATTGTCATTTACATTGCCATTAGCTCTAACTTTTCCAAAGGCGAAACTACCTGTTGCCTCCACTCCACTTCAGTGTTGGCTCCTGCCCCACCCTGCCTCCTGCCAGCAATAAAACAAGCAGGCAACAGAGGCACACACAAAACCGCATTGCAAGCAGGCAACAGAGCCACACACAGAACTGCATCGCAAGCAGGCAACAGAGGTACACACAAAACCGGGTCGCAAGCAGGCAACAGAGGCACACACAAAACTGGATCACAAGCAGGCAACAGAGGCACACACAAAACCGGGTCACAAGCAGGCAACAGAGGCACACACAAAACCAGACCGCAAGCAGGCAACATAGGCACACACAAAACCGGACCGCAAGCAGGCAACATAGGCACACACAAAACCGGACCGCAAGCAAGCAACAAGGGGGACACACAAAACCGGACGCAAGCAGGCAACAGAGGCAAGGACCAACCTCCTTTAAGCTTAGGATGTCAAGATGAAATAGGAAGGTCTTGCATGATGACATACCACTGTATGACATCTGCTGGAGCGGAAGCAGCCATCTTAGTAAACAGCACCGCTAGGCCACATATCTACTGACTGCATGCAAGATTTAGGCACCGCCACAGGCATACACCGATAAAAAACACACACACACCGAGCCCAAGTAAAATCATTAACAGCCCCCCACAAACTTGGGAGTGTGTGGATGGGCCTACAGAACGACAACGAGACACTAGGAGACCTACCCACCCCAAACAGCCCCCAAAGACAAGTAGACTGTAAAAGACCTCCCTGGCTGCATTGTTCCCATTAAGAGCGAGACAAAGGGTCGGCAGCAATTAACATACCAGACACACAAATGTGCGCTCGTCATCCCTGGACGAGCTCGGGTTGACTTAACATAAAAAAAGCAAATATTTACAACTAGTTGTGTCAGACTCATATCCTCTGTGGAAATCAAGCTTCGTCGTCTGGCGGATGCAGGTACAAATACTGTCTCGAGGAGCATAAATTGACATAAGTGTGTAACTGACCCCCGAGAAGACATGCCAGCAGCCTCGTTAACTTGCACGTTACCAAGAGGGGTTAATGAAAGACCAAACCTTAGCTAGCCTCTCTGTATGTCTCTCTAGCTGAGGAGGTCCTATGCACAAGACCCGACAACAAAATAGAAAGGGTTTCTGAGGAAACAGATCACATTCTGGGGAAATAGGACAATATGCCCACGGGCAACGGGAGACACAGGAAAGTACTGAGAGAAGGAACTGAACAAAAAATAGTCGTCTTAAAACATAAAACAGACTGCTAGGGGTACAGTGTGCAAACATACAGCGCTACAGTGTCTAAAACAAGGAAAACAAACGGTTTTGAAGTTCAAGTCCCCAAATTGTTCAATACTTTCACATACTACACATGCCTCAACAGAGACAGGAGACATGCCAGTCTAACAACACAAAACACAGAAGCTTCTATAAACATATAAACAACACACGGGTATGCGAACGGGCCGCACTATAAATGCCTAGTTAAAACACACAGCATTCTACAAAAAATATACAGGCTTCACAAGACATGGTAAAGACAGAACTCAGCAACACCAAGACACACAGCATAGGATAAAAAGATATTGGTGGCATAACACATCAGGCGCTTGTTTTGTATTATATGGTATTGTTTTAACAGTTTCACAGTATACAACATCTATCTTCTCATAAGTTTCGTTATGACAACTAGGGAAACAAGAAGTAAGGCGGCCACCATGCTAACAGGTACTCTGGACAGTTTTCTTGCTGAGGCTAATACTGTGGTGCACAAGGGTCTTACAGTCCTAGAAAAACAACTAGAGGAAGGGATGGAAAGCTCGCACGTAGTCTCCCCAGGGTCATCTGTGAATGTTAGATCATCACAATTGCTGGTGCTACCCACTTATCACTCATGGACAGCATTGACCAAACTATAGAGTCAGTTTTGCAGCAGTTGAGGACACCATCTAACTCACATAGGGATCGAGACTCAGTCCATACCATCGATGAGGTGACGTCTTCCCCGATTCCACAGATAGTTTTGACTAGGGACGTTGGGAATGTTTCTACTGCAACAGATCATATGGGTCTTCGAGAGGGTGCTGTCCCGAAAAGGAAAAGATCGAGGAAGTCTAAAGGCGCTAAAAGGGCTAAAGTAGATTCTACTTCAGACACCGTTGATGACAGCACGGATGCCCCAGGAACATCTTCTGCCGTGAGCGTCATCGAAACGGCGAGCCCTTCACACCCTTCCCCCAATCATATACCTCCGGATACTGGCCCATTCATCTTTGGAAGGGGACTCTCAAACACCACGGAGCACATTATCTGCTCCATTACTGACACTATCAAAAATCTCTTGGATCCCCTTTCGATTAAACTGGATTGTATTGAGGCTAGACTTCTAGCAATAGAAAAATTAAGTGGGGGTAGGGCGGACCAGCAAGGGTTGCGATTAAGTACTAATGGAGTAAATGGGACTAATAATGGGATTTCTCCCCCGCTTAGTGCTTCTAATACTGTGGCATCAACCCTGCCCACTACCCTTTCCATGCAGAACGTCCCTATATTCACCCCATCCCAACCTGTCCCAGTACCTCTCCCTAGGCAACTCCCTCCAGTTCCGCCGGTTAGGAAGTCGAGGCTACCTACTGTGGCTACCACAACAGGACAGGAGAGACCGCCTAACGTAATGGCTGAATGCCCCAACCGGATTAGCAATAGCCTTAATCGGCGAAAAGCAGTTAACCTGCCTCCAGAGGCGGCGGCATATACTGTAATTCTGATGGGGTACCTGAGCTTTCTAGTAATGTGGTGGAATCTTTTGACTCTCTACGTAACAAAGTCATTAGCTGGTTAAATGTACACATGCCCCTAGCACCTAATCTGAGAGGAGAAGTATTGATGGTTAGAAGGGTCCCATGGGTTGGGTACACTGTTAAGAAAAAAGGGGGAGATTGTATAATTGTAAGTTTTAGGAATTCTCAGGTTGTGACCCAGATCTGCAATTGGTTTGGGAATTCAGGGAACACATCCATAGAACTGGTCCCCTTGTCGTTTTTTTATCCTAATGCTGGAGACGCGACCATGGGGAGGGACGACGGCTGGACCAGGGTGGCATTTGCTATTGATGGGTCAAGGTATAGGCCCCCTCGCTATGATACCTTTGCCTATAGCAATTATGTTCATCCTAATAGATACAGTTGCCTCGACCAGGTTGACTGACTCCCGATGGGCGCATCTGATGGGGACACCCAAGGGGTAGCTCTCGAAACTGCTGGGTTGGGAACAGAAATAGATCCAATTCATAACATCAACCGAGACCCTGTTACATCTCCTTTGGAGATTACAACTACCACCAGTTTACAGGGCTATCCCGCCAACCTCTCCCCGAGACCATTCTGTGTTAACTTAGCATCTGAAGCCCAAACTGATTTGGGAGGGTTAACGGATAGGTCTGTATTACCATCCGTAGGTAACGCTGCCGAGAGGACTAGGGGGACGGTATTCAAGACTCCCGTAGGACCTTTGAAGGTCCTCTCCTGGAATGTGGCAGGCATCGCCAACAAATTCGTTTTAAATGATTGGGTTTCTCTAGTTAGTAGTAACGATATCTGTCTCTTTCAGGAGACTTGGGCTAGGGAACCATTTCTCAGGGCAGGTTACGCAACCTTTTACATCAATGCTAAGTGGAATGGTAAAGGGAGGCCTTCCGGTGGACTCGCTGTCTGGGTGGCCAGTCACATTGGTTGTAGTGCAGAGATTATACCAACTTTCTCGGAGGACATACTATGTGTTCTTCTTAAATGGCCTAACGCCCTTAAACTGGCGATTGTCAATGTGTACTCGCGTCCAGTCAGTGCGTCCTTGGAATCACCCATTTTGGATGATCTATCTTCATTTTTGGGGCAACTTCCCAGCGATTGCAAGATATTGATGGGTGGAGACTTCAACTGCCACTTCGAACCCCTGGAAGGTTTGAAGGAGGGTGCCCTACCTGCTGAAGACGATTTTTGGGGGATTCCCCCATGCCAATCCCCTCACCCAAAATCATGGTCCCCTTTAGCGGTGCAGATTATGTCCCTGACTCTGAACTTCGCCCTGAGGGCTTGTAATGGGCGCACTCCATCTGGATCTGATACCCCCTCAGCGTGTACCTTTAATAGGAAGGACCACGAATCGCGTCTGGACTACATTTTTGTAGATACAGGCTTGTGGTCCAAGGTCCAGGATTTTAGGGTAATAGAAAGTTCAGATAGCGACCATAACGCCCTTTGTCTAGAAATGGTTCACCCTGCTCCAGAAGAAGGGTCGCCATCTACTGACCCCAGTGAAGACACAGGGAATTTGGTCCTATCCAACAATAGACGCAGGGTAAGATGGGGGAAATTAGTAAGTTCAAAAGATTGCATAACTAAAATTTACGAATTGGCACTCCCAAAGTTAGAAGAAATAGACGGGCTAATTAACCAACCTAGAGCCATTGATTTTAATGAGAAATTAGCCCAAATCCACACAGATCTAGTGGGAACTTTGGGAGGGGTTTTTTACCCGGTGGTGGCGACCAGGAAGAAGAGGACTCGAACCTCAGCTTGGTATAATTCTACTTGTAAAAAGATCAAGACCGAGCTGATTTCTATGATAAAGTCCGGCACTAATAAGGACAAGGTAGTTGAGCTCAGACGTAAATACAGGGAAGCCATGGCAGAGGCAAAGGCAGAATGGGACTGGAATAGATGGCAGGACCTAGCCCTGGCACTGGAAACCAGGGATTCTAGAAAATTCTGGTCCCTGGTTAACACTGGTACAGGCGAACCAAAAGCAGCAGTGGAGCCAAATATCGCTGCCTCGGTATGGGAATCCCATTTTAGCAAATTGTACCAAGATACTCCTGAATTTGCTAATGAGGTGGCCCTTGATATTACATCTGATCCTGCAGATAAATTAGAATTTACATTGGGTGAGGTAGTAAACGCCATAGAGAGACTGGCGCTTGGGAAGGCCCCAGGACTTGATAGACTGCCCGGCGGTTTGTTTGGATATCACCCAGAGATTTGGGGCCCGTACTTTCTAATCCTTTTTAGGTTTCGCCTGGCCGTAACATGCAGTGCTCCGCACAGGCGAAAACTTTTGTTAACAGTATGGATGTTCGTCCCGCCTCTGTTTCCCATTGGCTAGCTCCATAAATGGACGCTAGCCATTGGCAAACAGAGGCGTCCGTCATCCTGCGAGGCGACTCGTCGGCGTTTCTGAGAATTTTTCTCATCCGGCCCCTTTTGTCACGTCAGTGCGGCGGTGGGCGGGGTTTATTTTTTTTGCTCGTCGAGGTTTGTTTTGGCCATTCCGCGGCCGACCGCCGCCGGAGGAAGTCCAGGTGAGTGCTTGTTTTTCCTTGCCTTCCCACCCCCCCTCCCGCTGTCCGTTCCCGCCCCCCCCCCCTCCCCGCTGTCCGTTCCCGGCCCCCCCCTCCCCGCTGTCCGTGCTTCTTGTTTATTCTGGGTGCCAAAGCGTCTATGTTTTTTCCAAAGTGAGGAAGCACGTGGGACACAACGGCATGTAGTTAATATATTTTAGGTCAACACAAGCCTTCCCGCCCCCCCTCCCGCTGTCCGTTCCCGGCCCCCCCCCTCCCCGCTGTCCATGTGCCCGTGCTTCTTGTTTATTCTGGATGCCAAAGCGTCTATGTTTTTTCCAAAGGGAGGAAGCACATGGGACACAACGGCATGTAGTTAATATATTTTAGGTCAACACAAAGGTTTTGTGTATGTTTGCAATGTTATATATGCGTGTATCAAGAGGGAGAGAGAGGACCAGAAAGCTAGTCCTTATCCCCCGATTATATGTCAATAAATCAAAATTGGACTAGCTAAATAATCAAAAGAAAATAAATTGTATTAAATTTATCAGGGACTCAAGTATGCTTTGTCAACGGTTTGTGGCACCTGGTAGGTGTGCTCATAAAGCCCTCACCCACCAACCTAGTTGGTGGCATGCTTCATCATCGGGCCCACCCAGTGACACCTAGCGTGTCCCGGGTGTGCTTCGACGCCTGAAGACAGCGGAGCAGGTATGTCGCTGTGTGTGCGGTGAAGACTGTTAAGGATTGTGAATTTAAAACGGCTTGGCGGGGATCCCAGTGCCCGAGGGCAGATACACTTTAATAGCTGGGTCACCGTCAGCGGTTAAAAATAAGGCTATTGGATGTTAGAGGCGAGTTACGACCTCACACATCCTGGGGAGTGTCAACATGTTTCAGCCAGTGCCTTATTACTATGCTGGCTTTCTTCAGGACGGGTAAAAAAGATAAGAAGGTGTGTGCAGTTAAAACTAGTGAGTGTATATCCAGACTATGTGTATACACGCCCTAAAGTGTTTTTCTATGTGTGAGTGGGGAATTCCCATCTCAAGAAAACACGCTAGTTAGTCAAAGGGGCTACTTCATGGTTTGAGAAGTGGCATGGGTTGACCTGAGTTCTTGGTCAGAGCCTGCCGTGGACCTGTACTGCCTCCTTCGCTGCACCGGTCAATGTTATATACACAGAAATGCATGGTTCAGTTGAATAGGGGCCCATAAAACAAGATGTAAGCCACAAATGGTTAAAGAGTTGTGGCATTGTATTGGGTAAGGACGCCACGGTTGTGTGTCGCTGGGTTTCTTTTAAAAAGAACAGGTGTGTGGGAGAGGAATCCCTTTAGCACCACCTCCCAGTTACAGTTGACTTCCTCATTGTTCATCTCTGGCGCTTTCGACACAAAGCATAAGGAAGAGCTCATTTGCAATTGCTTTCAGTAGTTCTACGTTTTGTCTGCAGTTGTAACTTGTGATGCGTGAAACCGATTTGCTGCCATTGAGAAACACGCTGTTACATGTTTTTTTTAAACTCTTGGTCGTTTTCTGAAACATCTTACCCTTTGTAGCAGTGATTTCCATGAATCTCAAGCTGTCTATTGTTGTATGTGAATTTGATTTAGGGGTTTCCGATGCATTTTTTCTTGAGAAGCAACTTTAGCAATCACGGTGTGGAACACTTGTTCTTTTAGAAGTGTATATAGAAATGACACAGTTCCTCTTTGTCAGCTTTGAGAATTGATTGCCAGCCATTTTTTCCACGTAAAAATTTTCAGTCCAGTTGGATGGCCTTTCCTGTGAATTGCAAATATTGTGTGATATTTTTTGTACCGTACGGGGCGGAACTGGCTGTGGCCTCTGTCATTTGCCTCTTTTTGATACGGCTGTCCTGTGTGGCCAGCACTTCGCGTGTTCAGTGCACCATGTCTCATGGTCTACACTGTCCATGATCATTGTCTCTCCTGTGTAGCCAGTTCACTATTTATAATGATCTACTTGTGGTAGTATATTTAAAGATGGCTCTATAATCTCTGTTTTGTACTGCCTTTCTTTATATTTGGCTTAATTAAAAAAAAAAACGATTTTAGGTGAATTACATCAAACGAATAACTGTGCGAGACAGCACAAGCGCCTAAAATCATAACTCCAAGCACAGCAGTATCTAATCGTAGCATTAACGTTTCTAACACTCTGCAAAGAATAGGCAACGCTTCAAGTATACAGGATTCTGAGTGACACAAAATAGGAACTTCTGTACATCCTGCTGAAAGGGTCTCAAGCGAAGGGAAAACAGGGCATTGAAGGATTCATGACCATACACACCTTTGTCCAATATCACAAATAATGTCCTCCAGAATCCCATTCCAAAAATGCCAGTTTATGTATAATATAGTATAGTTTATTATAATAGCGGGAGAAGGTGGGAGAGGCCCCTGTTGGTTAGAAGCAGCCCTTCCATCACGTGAGCTCTGGCTGTATATGACCCATTCGAAGGGTGGCCTCGCCTGATCTCACTTGCTGGTCGCATTCCTCAACCAGGAAGGGTGAAGTGCAGAGCAGGTGAAATATTAACTCTGTACCTTCAACCCAGGGAGGCGGAGACAGGTGTGACGTCTCTTGCACTTACACAATGTGATAAACATCTGGTGATCTGATTGCGGTCATGGCGACAGTGCTATGGAGGTTTGAAATGGTGCAATAGAGTTTTGCACAACACACGTCATGAGTGTATTTTTCGCACCGGAAGGTCAGTGTGAATATCATTCTCATACTCGCTGGCCACTACTAATGTCTGTGCACAATTACCCAGCACCGGAACCATTTACCAGATTTTACCCATGCTAAGCATACTGTGAAGGACGGGCAAATTCCACCTGTGCAATATGAGTTATAAAGTATTCAGATAAGATAATTTAGTAAATATGAGCGCAGGTAAAGGTGCTTTACCGCGTTGCTCTCTGCCCTCGCAGGTGCCCTCACCTCTAAATCCTCTGCCATCTGATATCACCCCAGGCCCTCACTCACTTCTTACCCCTGTACTCTCAGCTCTTACCTGTGCCCTCAGCTCTTATCCCTCTGCCCTCAGCTCTTACCCTGCCCTGTGCCCTCAGCTCCTCCTAGGCCCTCGCTTCTGACTCCTGTACCCTCAGCTCTTACCTGTGCCCTCAGCTCTTACCCTTGTGCCCTGAGCTCTCACCCCTCTGCCCTCAGCTCTTACCCCTGTGCCCTCTGCCCTCACCCGTGCCCTCAGCTCTGACACCTGTGCCCTGTGACCCTCGCCAGTGACCATGTCCAGCATGGCGGGGGAGATCGTGGCCGTCCTGCTGGCCCTGTCGGGCTGGGTGCTGGTCTGCTCCACGCTGCCCACTGACTACTAGAAGGTGTCGAGCATCAACGGCACGGTCATCACCACGGCCACCTTCTGGTCCAACTTGTGGAAGACCTGCATCACCGACTCCACTGGCATCTCAAACTGCAAGGACTTCCCAGCTAGTACCCTGAGGCGGAAAGCCGGGGTGTCTGTGTTGCTGCTAGACTTGTGTTGATTTTAATCATTGTATAACTGCACTTTGTTTTATGTTTTGATTTTAAAAAGACTTAAAACTTACTTAGTCAGCTGCTTTGCTCTTTTGCACTAAACTGCGCCGAGGGGGAGACCAAATCCCTACTCAGCGTCACTGCACCCACGTGACTCGGGGCCACGCCCACCCACGTAGCCACGCCCACTCCAGGAAGTAGAAAAGCGCCGTGCTCGCTCTAAGCCGGTGTTGACCAGCTAGTACCCTGAGGCGGAAAGCCGGGGTGTCTGTGTTGCTGCTAGACTTGTGTTGATTTTAATCATTGTATAACTGCACTTTGTTTTATGTTTTGATTTTAAAAAGACTTAAAACTTACTTAGTCAGCTGCTTTGCTCTTTTGCACTAAACTGCGCCGAGGGGGAGACCAAATCCCTACTCAGCGTCACTGCACCCACGTGACTCGGGGCCACGCCCACCCACGTAGCCACACCCACTCCAGGAAGTAGAAAAGCGCCGTGCTCGCTCTAAGCCGGTGTTGACCAGCTAGTACCCTGAGGCGGAAAGCCGGGGTGTCTGTGTTGCTGCTAGACTTGTGTTGATTTTAATCATTGTATAACTGCACTTTGTTTTATGTTTTGATTTTAAAAAGACTTAAAACTTACTTAGTCAGCTGCTTTGCTCTTTTGCACTAAACTGCGCCGAGGGGGAGACCAAATCCCTACTCAGCGTCACTGCACCCACGTGACTCGGGGCCACGCCCACCCACGTAGCCACGCCCACTCCAGGAAGTAGAAAAGCGCCGTGCTCGCTCTAAGCCGGTGTTGACCAGCTAGTACCCTGAGGCGGAAAGCCGGGGTGTCTGTGTTGCTGCTAGACTTGTGTTGATTTTAATCATTGCATAACTGCACTTTGTTTTATGTTTTGATTTTAAAAAGACTTAAAACTTACTTAGTCAGCTGCTTTGCTCTTTTGCACTAAACTGCGCCGAGGGGGAGACCAAATCCCTACTCAGCGTCACTGCACCCACGTGACTCGGGGCCACGCCCACCCACGTAGCCACGCCCACTCCAGGAAGTAGAAAAGCGCCGTGCTCGCTCTAAGCCGGTGTTGACCAGCTAGTACCCTGAGGCGGAAAGCCGGGGTGTCTGTGTTGCTGCTAGACTTGTGTTGATTTTAATCATTGTATAACTGCACTTTGTTTTATGTTTTGATTTTAAAAAGACTTAAAACTTACTTAGTCAGCTGCTTTGCTCTTTTGCACTAAACTGCGCCGAGGGGGAGACCAAATCCCTACTCAGCGTCACTGCACCCACGTGACTCGGGGCCACGCCCACCCACGTAGCCACGCCCACTCCAGGAAGTAGAAAAGCGCCGTGCTCGTTCTAAGCCGGTGTTGACCAGCTAGTACCCTGAGGCGGAAAGCCGGGGTGTCTGTGTTGCTGCTAGACTTGTGTTGATTTTAATCATTGTATAACTGCACTTTGTTTTATGTTTTGATTTTAAAAAGACTTAAAACTTACTTAGTCAGCTGCTTTGCTCTTTTGCACTAAACTGCGCCGAGGGGGAGACCAAATCCCTACTCAGCGTCACTGCACCCACGTGACTCGGGGCCACGCCCACCCACGTAGCCACGCCCACTCCTCTATCCCCTCTTTATCATGCTCACTTTTCGACAGCGCAGCGGTCGAGCGCAGCGGGCACACCATCAGCACGCCGAAGACACGCCAAAGACTAGCCCGTCTGTGCCCGTCTGTGCCCGTCCGTGCCAGGACGGGGCACGAGGCAGAGGCTCCCACTCCCACTTCTTCCCCTAGGCTGGTAAGAACATCTTCCGCTCTGAAAGCGCTGCGCCCTACCCCCAATCTGAATTGCTCTTTGTTCAACCTTCACAAAGTTGGAACTCATGTTTGCTGCGAATGTAAACTGTCTACTACCGTATATCAACCCTACCCCGACCCACCTAGGAGACATAGGAAATGCAAACTGTTACGTAAAAACGTGCCGCCAACATACGTATTTTATAGTACAAACTGTCGATCATTGCCCAAGCATAAGCATGATATCTTTAATCTCCTTACCGAAGAAAGTCCTAGCGCTGTTTTCTTAACTGAGACATGGCTGCATGACAGCGCCGGCCCGGATGTTGCTATTGCCCTCCCCGAGAACTATGCCATTGTCAGAATAGACAGGGAAAAACAGGTAGGGGGTGGGATTGATATCATTTTTAACAGAGATTTCAAATGCACTTTGGAATCTGTATCAATTCCAGACTGTGAAGCGGGTCTTTTCAAAATCTCTTTGAACCCCAATTTTACAATGTCAGGCCTTCTGATTTATCGACCTCCAGGCAACCCTTCTCAATGGGTATCAAACTTTGCAAATTCTATTACTCCCTACTATATGTCAGCAAGCAATTTTTCCCTGCTGGGTGATCTAAATCTACATCTAGAAGATCCCACCATCCCCTCATGTTCTAATCTGTTGGAAGACCTAGCTGCACTAAATTTGTCTTTAATAAATTTCAGTCCTATTCACATAGCGGGCCACTTGTTGGACCCCATAATATCCAACATCAGGGAACTTACGTACATCGCCACCGTACCTTCTGGCTGGTCCGACCACCATCTTATTAATTTTAGCATTACTCTTCCATCCTCCCCCAGTTTGGAACAAAACACTGATGCCACTTACAGGAAAAATTGGAAGTCAGTCGACATCGATGCTTTAAATGCGGCACTAAAGCATAACCCTCCAAGCCTAAACGCCAATATGGATCGCGTAGCAATTGAAACACAAAACTGGCTAAAAAATGCAGCAAACAATTGTCTGCCCTCTACTCGTACCAAAGGGAGTAGGCATCGTCCTCCGGCCCCATGGTTTAATGACAGCCTTAAAATTGAAAAATCAAAATGCAAAGTACTAGAACGCAAATGGCGTAAAAAGTACGACTCCAATGCAAAAAGAAGCTATCATGAAGCCAGAAATCATTATCATGCTGCCTGTACAAAAGCGAGAGCTGCTTTTGTCTCCAAAACAATTATTGAAGCAACTAACATGCCTAAAACTCTTTTTTCAAAAGTCAAGGAATTGGCGGGCGCACATACTACAGCTGTTGCACCCCCACTAAGCACACAACAATGCCAGGCGTTAGCTTGTTTCTTTTCTGAGAAAATCGATAAAATTATCTCAGACATCAAGACACAAATTTCTGACTCTGATCTTCCCCCTCTTTCTGACCCTATTTTGCCTCAACCCACTGTTCCGGGTGAAGATTTACTGGAAGCCTGGCCGACTCTTTCATTAGAGAAATTGAAAGGAATCCTAAAAACTGTTAAATCCGGCTCCCCTAGGGACCCCATCCCCATTAAAATTATTAAAAAACTGGATGACCAGTCTTTGGAAATCATTGCCAATCTCCTAAACTCATCCCTCGATCTCGCCACTGTCCCAGCCTTATGGAAGCATGCCATGGTGACACCCCTTTTGAAAAAGCCAACTGCAAACCCAGAAATACTGGCCAATTATAGACCTATATCTCTGCTTCCAGCTTTTTCTAAATGTCTTGAGAGACACGTACACTCTACCTTAGCCACTTTTGCAGAAGAAAATTCCCTACTCCATCCTTCGCAATCTGGCTTCAGGGCTGGCTTCTCGACTGAAACCGCCCTGTTAGGTGTCACTGAACACATCAGAAAACTTCTTGACCAAGGCCAGACGGTCGCACTTGTGTTATTGGACCTAAGTGCGGCGTTCGACACCATCTCTCATGAAACGCTCATTAAAGAGCTATTTACAAATGGTGTAAGAGGAAAGGCTTTGGATTGGATCAAATCCTTCCTGGCAAATAGAACCTTTCAGATCGCTTCGGCACAAGCCGTGTCAGACACCCTACCTGCATCACATGGAGTGCCTCAGGGGTCCATCCTGAGCCCTCTGTTTTTTAATATCTATCTTAAACCTCTGGCAGAACTTGTTGAAAAGTTAGGTCTAACGCTTATGAACTATGCCGACGACACCCAAATCATTTTTTCCCTATCTGAATCATGTCCCCACTCTCCGTCGTTACTCAAGGAAGGACTTTTAAAAATATTGAACTGGATGACAACTAACCAGTTAAAACTGAACGGCGACAAGACGGAAATTCTGATTTTGGGTAAGGATCCAGTTCTCTGGAACTCTGCACATTGGCCGGACCAGATGGGCACTTTTCCTACCCCGGTGTCCCATGCTCGAAATCTGGGCTTTATATTGGACAATGCCCTATCCATGGACAAACAGGCCAGTAAAGTAACCGGCCTTTGTCTCACCATAGCCAAATGGTTGAGGAAGATCCTGTGGATGTTGCCAGTGTCAACGCAAAAGACCGTAGTCAATGCCCTCATCACATCAAGGCTGGACTACGGCAACATCCTCTATCTGGGCGCAAACAAATCTGTGATCGGACGACTACAGGTAGCACAAAACGCTGCGGTCAGACTCCTCTGCAATATTCCGAAGAACTCTGGAGTCTCGAACCATCGTCGGAATCTTCATTGGCTCAGGATAGAGAGCAGAATCCGCTTTAAGGCCCTGAACTATATGTTCAAAATAAAAGCAGGAATAGCACCAAAATATCTCCAATCTCTTGCCTGCCTCTATACGCCCAAGAGAAACCTCCGGTCACAGACAGCAGCCTGTTTCTGCATACCTAGGTTTAAACGTGCAAGAACAGGTGGCAGATCTTTTTCCTATCTGGGACCCTCCCTGTGGAACACGCTTCCTTCCGGTATCCGGAAGGAGGAAAACTACTGTAGGTTCAGGAAGCTTGTAAAGACCTGGCTGTATGAACAATAACCACTTAACAGTCACCTCCTTTTCTATCCTCAATCTAGCTGTGTCTAGGCGCCGGGAAACCCTTTTTGGGTAGCTGTTGCGCCCTATAAATTGATAAAATAAATAATAAATTCCCGTCCATGCTGGCCCTGGAGGGTGCGTTCCGACGGGGGGGGGGGGGGGCTGTGTGTGTGTCTGTGTATGTGTATGTGGCTCTGTGTATGTGTGTGTGTTGCTCTGTGTGTGTGTGTGTGGCTCTGTGTGTGGCTCTGTAGGTATGTATGTGTGTGGGACTCTGTGTGGGTCTGTGTGTTTGTGTGTGGCATTTGCGAGAGATTAAGCTATTGGCACTGTAAATGACAGTGCCATTTATTTATCTGTTTTCAAAACCAACACATACATAAACATTTTGTCATTTACAATGCCAATAGCTCTAACTTTTCCAAAGGCGAAACCGTTGCATTGTAAATCTTGTTAATTCTATCTTGGGAGGGATGGAGATCCCCTGTACTTGGCTGGGGGCAGAGATAGTGCCAATTTTCAACAAGCATTGGCATAGCCAATAGGTCTCGCCTTTGGGACCTTAGAAGGATTTAGCCATTGAGCACATTATCCTGGTGCTGTACCATCTACTCTTCTTTATTGTGGAAGCTTTGAGCTTTGATGCTACTAGGCACATTATAGCACTATACTGAGAAGTACATATTTGAAGTATTATAGGCTTTTGCTTCATGTCTATTGACAGCGAAACGCATTTCCTTTTAAAATAACAATTGAATATTTGAATTGACAGACTTGAGATGCGTGTTACGCCTTTAAGTACAAACCATTTTACATTGTAGAGCAAATAGTGCTTTGAACGAGGATTAAAACAGTTAACAATGTATGGGGGAGTCTTTCATCTTTGCCACTTTATTACTAAGGGGAGAAAGCAGAAAAGAAGCAGCAAGCGGGGAGGGGGGTTGGGGCACGAACAGGCGCTCTCGGAAAGCATCTGACTTTTGAACTCGGTCTTTGCCTGCACAGCAAATGTGACGAGATAAGATGAAGAGATGAGCAGGAAACAAAGAGAACGAGCCAAGGCAATTGAGGGAAACTGTTTGTAAACTAAAGATTCCGTGTATCTGTGAATTCTAAAGTAAATGACAACAGCTAGGTGCGTTTTGCTAGAAAAGCCAAAAAATATATATATTCCTAATACAGACAACTAGAAAATCGAGAAACGTTGTGTGTGTAAACTAAACATGCCGTCATCTCACAAACCCAAAAAAAACACAACATTGCTAATTGACGAGCTGAGGCAATAGTAAAAAAACAAGCAGAAGTGACTTCAGGCTGCGATGAGGGTGTGAAGCAGCAGGGGCTGCGGGAGGGAGGCTGGGCTGCCTTTGATGTGTAATGCAAGGCAGGCGGCTGGTGGCATGTGCACGCGCTTTTAATGTCAATGCGCCTGCGCATTGAGCTTGAATTTCACGGGCACTGCAAGGAATCGCCATCGACTTGCAAGTTGGTAAAGCTTATTTAAGCCCCTATATATCGAGCTCCCGCTCAATGCGCATGCGCATTGAGATAGGTCGCTCGACCTAAAAAGGGCTCTCCTCTGCTCCCAGCCAACTACAGGCCGATCAGCCTCATAGATGTACCCCAAAAACTCTTTTCCCGCCTTCTCCTGGACCATCTCCTCGACTGGATGGAGGATAATGCGATTCTTAGTCCCCTCCAGGCAGGCTTCAGGAAAAACACGTCCACCATGGACCAGATTTTCCGCCTCATCCTTCTCTACTGGAAAACGGTGAGGATTGAGGGGGGGGGGAGTCTGTACATGGTGTTCGTGGACCTGAGGTCCGCATTTGATCTGGTTCCCTGTAAGAAATTATGGGAGGTTCTTAAGGAGTTGGGCGTTCCCTCACAACTGCTAAAGGCTATAATTAGGCTCCACGAAGGTAATTTTGCCCAGGTTAGGTGCGGGAGGGGCGGAGCGTTGTCCTCTAGGTTTTCAGTTCTCAGAGGGGTAAGACAGGGTTGCGTTCTTGCGCCGACCCTGTTCTGCCTCTTTGTTAACAGTGTCATATCCCATCTTGACCACGTCAGGGACAATGACGCACCCTTGTTGGCAGGCAGGAGGGTTCCGGCTATTATGTTTGCCGATGATACCCTCCTGCTTTCCAAATCCCCGATGGGGATTCAACGGATACTAGATGGGTTTAGGGATTTCTGTAGGACACATGGTCTGGAGATCAATACAGAGAAAACCAATTTCATGATATTTAATCCCTCCTTTACAACTAGGCCCAACCCAACACTGGGTTCTGCAAGGCTGGAAAGGGTCAGAAGGTTCCAGTATTTGGGGGTAACTTTACACGAGAACTTATCATGGGGTCCTCAGATAGTCAGATCCCGTTTAAAGTTGGCGCAAATGTCGGGGGCAATTCTGAAGGTCGCGAATACATCAACCTTTAAACCCATTAGTCCAGCCTTGGAGATGTACAAAACCCAAGTCAAAGCAGCCGCATCTTATGGTGGTGAGTTGTGGGGTCACAAAGCCAGGACAGATCTTGTCATGGTAGAAAATAACTTCCTCAGACGCCTTTTGGTCCTCCCCCAAAGTACACCCCTGTTACCTCTAAGATTAGATCTGGGGCTCCCTTCAATAGGGGATGAACTGGCACTAAAACCGCTACGGTTTTGGCACAGGCTCTGGTCCACTGGCGAACTTGCCCACTATAGGGAAGAACTTAAGCATGTTATGAACCTTAACCAGCGTGACAGAATCCCGTGGTTGGCTTACACCAAAAGAGAATTCTATCGCCTGGGTCTTCCTGAGTTGTGGGAGGTTCCTGAAAGCGGTTGCCAAAGGGTGTCACGCAAAAGGCTCGTTGAAATATTCAAGGAGAAAAGTTTAGGCTCTCTAGTGTGCGCATCCAAAGTCGGCACCCTAACTGAACAATTTCTGGACACCAAAAGTTCGTATTACTTTGAAGGTTTTATGGACATTATATTTCCCATTCTGGCAAGGAAACTGTTCATCCAATGGAGGCTAGGCACCCTGCCTCTCAAAACTTTCACTTGCAAATGGACAGTGCGGGACAATAAAATCTGTCCAGGGTGTACTAAGTTTGAAGAGGACGAAACACATGTGTTGTTTTTTTGCCCTGCCTACACTAGACCAAGGAAATACTGGCTAGTGCCATTGTGCAGGAATTTGGGCATTAGAAACTATTTACACTCATACAGAATTCTGAAGACAAGTACCCTGCCCCATATAGTTTTTGCAGTTGCTAATTTTCTAACGGCCATGTGGCAGATAAGGGGAAAAATTCTAAAAGATTGATTTTCTGTAAAAAGTGTTATGAACTGTAATGTAATAGATTTAATTGCCTCTTAATGCACAGATCCTACAGGGAAATGTACTAGTTGTGAAATGCACCCTGCATGTTTTTATTGTGTTTTTGATGTGTTTTTAAATGTTTTAAATGTTTTAATGAATCTTTATGATCTCAAATGGCCGAAATAAAGAATTTTTTGGATTGGATCAACGAGGCTGCCCATGAAGCACAACAACGTTTAGGAGGGCCTCAGACTCGGTAGATTCACAAGCAAACTTTAAATCGGACGTATTAAATAAACCCTATGCTTTACCACCAATAAAGTAAATGTATTTCCACCTGCCATTTCGTCTCGTAGAACAGATGTGTTCATGGCAGCAGCAGCACCTGCACCGCTTGTAAACAAAGTGCTTTTCTACTCAGTGCCACAGCATGAAACCAACAAACTGACTGGAATGTTCGGTTTTCTATCAGTGCTTTCGAAACCCGTTTAACAGCCAAGGCAGCTGAAACCAAGAATACACTTAAGTAATTTTTGCGATCATAGAGATGAACGCATTTGTTTGAATCGTACACAGCAGAAAACAAAGGTTTTCCAGCGAAACGCTAGCTATCATAGTAGTTCAGCTGAGGAACCATGGGGTATCATATTCTTATCCCGTCATCCCCACCTTCACCACAGTGTGATCGGCAAACCTCTCAATGCCCTTGCTCCCCTTTACACTGACTGCGAAAACAAGATGCGCCGCACACGGCATTTAAAACACCGGAGCGGCGGGGCCTACCTGATTAGCATTCAGCGACCGACAGGTATATTCCACCTGGTTCCAAAACAGCACCATTGTCAGCTCAGCCCCGGGTTCAAGAGACGAATGTCCGCCTGCGTGCAAGCCACAAGAGAGCAAAGCTCAAGGCTACAAGCGAGCAAGCCACAACAATAACCGATGTAAACAAAGAGGCCCCATGTAGGAGAGTAGGGTCTGCAATCCTATGATCACCCAGATTTTTGCTTTTTGCTGCACTGGTTTACGACTTTCCCTGGCTGTGGGCCTGCTAATCAGACCCACAGCCTAGCTGTTCTCTCTATCCAAATTGTACCCAGGTACTGAATTGGCACTGGGCCCTCTCCAAGTCCCTGTACCCAGGGCTGAGGTGCACCCAGAAGTCTCCCAGGGGCTGAAGCACGTATTGTGCCACCCCTGGATTGACTAACTAAAACTGACACAACTGGCTGCACGACAGCTGGGGCAAGGTGGTGTACTCACCCTTTGCTTTAGATATAGTATACCTATATCTAACCCTAAAATGGACACACAGATCTCCTATCAGTCACTCCTATGGCAGGCCTTAACAATCCTGAAGGCAGAGTGCTTGGAATCGTGTGAGATGGTGCTCTGGCATGAGCTGAGCCTGTCTGCGGCTTTCGGGATCCATCCCTTAGCCGTTTCCATGATATCGCATACCATATACTCTTAAGTGCATTATAATCCTCGCGGTTATGTGCCAACTCTGGTATCGCTTTATCAAAACATGTCGAGTAAGGTGTCATACGAATTGGAATACTAACCCCTCGCCAATTCTGGCGACGGGGTTAGCATTCCACCCTTCTAGAGGGACACGACATGCCTGTAACCTATAACCCGGTTAAAAGTCAGACAGAGCCTTAGCATCCACAAAATGGATGCTGCCACCGAGACACAAGTCTGCCCTCCTGCTGCTGGGAGTCCTCCCAGAGCAGGAGATAAGGACAAAGGGTTTCCTGCCAGGGGCGGTGCCAGCACCGTCCCAGACAGGGTTTTGTGTATTGTAGGTAGGCAGGGCTTTAGAGGAAGGTGACTGCAAGTAGCACCCCGGTGCTCACTGTGCATAGGCCGGCTTGAACCAGTTCCAGGGTCACTCCAGACCCTGTGCTGGGGAAAAGCCCGCCAAGGAAGTGGGTGTAACCACCCCCCTCCTAGTCCCACCCATAGGGCAGGACTTAGTCGCGTGCCAGCCCCTTTTTACAGGATAAAGGTAGAGACTGGCCCCCTTCCAAATCAGATCATCTTTGAATCCTGAAACTACTTTCTGCGAAAGGAACTCAAGACTTCTTCCTAAGATTTCTCCCTTGTGACTAAGGAGTAGTCACCCTGCATCCGCAGGCACCATCTAAGAACACTGCGGTCTGCTGCAAGTCCTTCCTCCGGAATCCGACTGCCCAGCTCGACGAGAACCGGCTTCCCTGGCACCTCTGACCTCTACCCACCTCTACAGCCCAGCTGAGAACCGTGGGTGCGACGAGACCTCAAGGGACCGGCCATCTGCAAGACTGCACGACTTCTTTCCAGCAAGCCCGCCGAGTGAATTCCTGGTGAGTGCTTTGGGGTCCGAGAAGCCCCGACTCTGAGCAGCTCCAGCTCCGAAGTGCAGCCCCCCAGCATCTCCACGATCTGCGTGGGGCCCTTCTGCTTTCCGCTGCTCACCGCGTTGTTTGGCTACTAGCCCGTTGGCTTGTGGCCTTCCTGACGACGCCCGACGACATTTCTGCTGCTGGTCTGGTTGCTCCAGACTGGCCCTTGCTCCCTCCCAGAAGAGGAGCACCCTGGACCCTCCTGGTCCACTCAAGACGCCATTTTGAGTCCATCGCGTGGGCTTGAATTAGCCAAGGCTTGTTGCCCAATCCTGGGTAACTTCGACGCCAACGACTTCATCCTTCGTGGGACAGCTCGCACCTCCATCCTGGTCGCCGACAACGCCTCCTGGTCCGAGAGACTGCAGAGTCCAGCAGCGCCCACTCACCTGACTGCGGTGACTTCGCCCGGTGCCATCCTGGTGCCCACTTAATCACTGGCTAGTGATTCAAGAACTTGGTCCCCTCTGCTTTCAGGTTTTCTTCTTCCTTGATCCAGGCTTGGATCCATCGAACTTTCCTTCACTGGTCGCCTGCCAGCAACTTCCTTCTTCCAGGCTCCTGGTCCGGCAACGAGATCCCCGACGTCTTTTCAGACCTATGCAGCTGCAGCCCCTGGGCTAGGTAACTTCGGCACTCCGGTGTCCCAGCATAGCCTCACTATCCAAGGGTCAGGATCCACTGTCGTTTTCTCCCTACCAGGTCGGGTTCGCCCGTGAACACTAACTTTGTGAATTCTAGCTTCCATAGACTTTGTCCCGCATCCCGCGTGAGAGTGCACACTCTGCACCCGAGTCCCCTGGGCCTCCTAGTAATAATCTAACGATTCCCTAGTCCAGTCCTAGCGATTCCAAAGCCTATTAGAACTGTTACTTACCTGCTAGTAATTCGCATTCTACTTTTAGCGTATATGGTTTTTCGTGCCCCTCGGGCATTTGTGTAACGTGCTAACTTAAAAGTATTTTCGTAAGAGTTTTGTTGTGTGCTTAGCACCCTGTCCTCATAAAGAGTACAGGGTTGTTGTGATTCTAATAAATACATTGTTTATTTTCATAACACTTGTGTGGTGTCCTTTCACTGGGTGTTCAAGGGGTAATGTGATGGTAAAACAGCTGGCTTAACACGCCCTCTAGAGTCTTAGCCTTAGACTGCTCGTATCCATGCTACTAGGATAGCTGGTCTATAAGGTTGACTTACAACCAATCATCAATAAGGGTTGTTTGGACTGATATATAGTGATCACTAGAATAGTGAGCACTGCACATCAGGCCAACTTCTCACATTGGTGAGCAGCGGTTGGGATTTGAGCTTGCTGTTGTTTTACCACACATGCCCTAAGAATATCTTGTGAAAGATCACATAAGTACTAAAGGTACATATAACTTAGCTTAGAATACTCTGAGTTCTACTGAACCAGCTGTTGTAGCTCCTAGGGCCTAGCACACCCTAAACTACAACTCTAGCAAGGGATCAGTAGGCAAACATATAGTGTAGGTAAGTGCACCACTTACACCTCACTAGAAAAGCATGTCGACTCAGGGGGACTCTACTGAGACTCCCCTGGTCAGCTTTGACCCTCCACAGGTCGCTTCAAGATATGCAGCTCTCAATTTTCAGGAGATGAGGCAACTCTGTGTCTCCAGGAAACTGAAGCAGGTGTCTAACCCCACCCTTCCCTTTCTGATAGGTCTCTTAGAGACATATGATGCCAGAAAGCTCTCTCAGTTACATGAGAGCATGCCAGCCTTAGAGGGAACCTCTGGGGATCCAGACCTCCCCAACACTGATTCAGCAGTTGAGGAGGAGGATCAGGAGGTACTCTCTGGGGATGAGGTAGACAAAGGTCTTGAGGTAGTCAGAAGGCTAACTAGGACCAACTTAGACTTACTTGGGCTAGGATCTGGGGGCCCCCCAGTACTAACCCGAAGTGGGCCTAACCTTGGAGTTAGGAGAGATAGATCTCTTTCTAGGGACTCCAATAGATCTCTGCACTCTAATGCCTCTTCTCAGGGGAGAAGGAATCCTCCACAGAGGAGATTTACTTCCCCTCAGAGAAAGGAGCATGAAGCTAGGATGAGACAAGCTGAACTGAGGATTGAAAGGGAAGAAATTGCCCTGGCCAAAGAGAAGCTTGCCCTGGCAAGAGAGCAGCAGATGAGTGGGCTAGCTCCCACTGGTGGCAGCAATCTCCCAAGAGATAGAGAGAAGGGTTTAGATACTAAACACCTGACTAAAATAGTGCCCCCCTTCAAGCAAGGGGATGACATCCAGAAATGGATGGCTGCTCTGGAGAGGGCCTGCACTGTGCAGAACATTCCCCAGAGTCAGTGGGCAGCTATACTGTGGCTCTCCTTTGATGGTAAAGGTAGAGATAAGCTCCTCACTACAAGAGTGGAGGATGCTAACAATTACCAAGTCCTGAAGAATACACTGGTTGATGGGTTTGGTTTAACCACTGAGCAGTACAGGTTGCTGTTCAGAGACACCCAGAAAACTCAGTCTCAGGACTGGTCTGATTTTGTGGATTGTGCCACTAAGGCTTTGGAGGGCTGGTTGCTGGGTAGCAAGGTTACAGATTACACAGGATTGTATAATCTAATGATGAGAGAACAAATTTTGAACAATTGTCAGAACCAGTTGCTGCACCAGCACCTTGTTGATTCAGATCTGACCTCTCCCCAAGAATTGGGAAAGAAGGCAGACAAATGGGTCAGGACAAGGATCAAGCAGAACCAGAACCAGAACCAGGGTGGTCAGAAGAAAGCACCCGTTTAACAGCCAAGGCAGCTGAAACCAAGAATACACTTAAGTAATTTTTGCGATCATAGAGATGAACGCATTTGTTTGAATCGTACACAGCAGAAAACAAAGGTTTTCCAGCGAAACGCTAGCTATCATAGTAGTTCAGCTGAGGAACCATGGGGTATCATATTCTTATCCCGTCATCCCCACCTTCACCACAGTGTGATCGGCAAACCTCTCAATGCCCTTGCTCCCCTTTACACTGACTGCGAAAACAAGATGCGCCGCACACGGCATTTAAAACACCGGAGCGGCGGGGCCTACCTGATTAGCATTCAGCGACCGACAGGTATATTCCACCTGGTTCCAAAACAGCACCATTGTCAGCTCAGCCCCGGGTTCAAGAGACGAATGTCCGCCTGCGTGCAAGCCACAAGAGAGCAAAGCTCAAGGCTACAAGCGAGCAAGCCACAACAATAACCGATGTAAACAAAGAGGCCCCATGTAGGAGAGTAGGGTCTGCAATCCTATGATCACCCAGATTTTTGCTTTTTGCTGCACTGGTTTACGACTTTCCCTGGCTGTGGGCCTGCTAATCAGACCCACAGCCTAGCTGTTCTCTCTATCCAAATTGTACCCAGGTACTGAATTGGCACTGGGCCCTCTCCAAGTCCCTGTACCCAGGGCTGAGGTGCACCCAGAAGTCTCCCAGGGGCTGAAGCACGTATTGTGCCACCCCTGGATTGACTAACTAAAACTGACACAACTGGCTGCACGACAGCTGGGGCAAGGTGGTGTACTCACCCTTTGCTTTAGATATAGTATACCTATATCTAACCCTAAAATGGACACACAGATCTCCTATCAGTCACTCCTATGGCAGGCCTTAACAATCCTGAAGGCAGAGTGCTTGGAATCGTGTGAGATGGTGCTCTGGCATGAGCTGAGCCTGTCTGCGGCTTTCGGGATCCATCCCTTAGCCGTTTCCATGATATCGCATACCATATACTCTTAAGTGCATTATAATCCTCGCGGTTATGTGCCAACTCTGGTATCGCTTTATCAAAACATGTCGAGTAAGGTGTCATACGAATTGGAATACTAACCCCTCGCCAATTCTGGCGACGGGGTTAGCATTCCACCCTTCTAGAGGGACACGACATGCCTGTAACCTATAACCCGGTTAAAAGTCAGACAGAGCCTTAGCATCCACAAAATGGATGCTGCCACCGAGACACAAGTCTGCCCTCCTGCTGCTGGGAGTCCTCCCAGAGCAGGAGATAAGGACAAAGGGTTTCCTGCCAGGGGCGGTGCCAGCACCGTCCCAGACAGGGTTTTGTGTATTGTAGGTAGGCAGGGCTTTAGAGGAAGGTGACTGCAAGTAGCACCCCGGTGCTCACTGTGCATAGGCCGGCTTGAACCAGTTCCAGGGTCACTCCAGACCCTGTGCTGGGGAAAAGCCCGCCAAGGAAGTGGGTGTAACCACCCCCCTCCTAGTCCCACCCATAGGGCAGGACTTAGTCGCGTGCCAGCCCCTTTTTACAGGATAAAGGTAGAGACTGGCCCCCTTCCAAATCAGATCATCTTTGAATCCTGAAACTACTTTCTGCGAAAGGAACTCAAGACTTCTTCCTAAGATTTCTCCCTTGTGACTAAGGAGTAGTCACCCTGCATCCGCAGGCACCATCTAAGAACACTGCGGTCTGCTGCAAGTCCTTCCTCCGGAATCCGACTGCCCAGCTCGACGAGAACCGGCTTCCCTGGCACCTCTGACCTCTACCCACCTCTACAGCCCAGCTGAGAACCGTGGGTGCGACGAGACCTCAAGGGACCGGCCATCTGCAAGACTGCACGACTTCTTTCCAGCAAGCCCGCCGAGTGAATTCCTGGTGAGTGCTTTGGGGTCCGAGAAGCCCCGACTCTGAGCAGCTCCAGCTCCGAAGTGCAGCCCCCCAGCATCTCCACGATCTGCGTGGGGCCCTTCTGCTTTCCGCTGCTCACCGCGTTGTTTGGCTACTAGCCCGTTGGCTTGTGGCCTTCCTGACGACGCCCGACGACATTTCTGCTGCTGGTCTGGTTGCTCCAGACTGGCCCTTGCTCCCTCCCAGAAGAGGAGCACCCTGGACCCTCCTGGTCCACTCAAGACGCCATTTTGAGTCCATCGCGTGGGCTTGAATTAGCCAAGGCTTGTTGCCCAATCCTGGGTAACTTCGACGCCAACGACTTCATCCTTCGTGGGACAGCTCGCACCTCCATCCTGGTCGCCGACAACGCCTCCTGGTCCGAGAGACTGCAGAGTCCAGCAGCGCCCACTCACCTGACTGCGGTGACTTCGCCCGGTGCCATCCTGGTGCCCACTTAATCACTGGCTAGTGATTCAAGAACTTGGTCCCCTCTGCTTTCAGGTTTTCTTCTTCCTTGATCCAGGCTTGGATCCATCGAACTTTCCTTCACTGGTCGCCTGCCAGCAACTTCCTTCTTCCAGGCTCCTGGTCCGGCAACGAGATCCCCGACGTCTTTTCAGACCTATGCAGCTGCAGCCCCTGGGCTAGGTAACTTCGGCACTCCGGTGTCCCAGCATAGCCTCACTATCCAAGGGTCAGGATCCACTGTCGTTTTCTCCCTACCAGGTCGGGTTCGCCCGTGAACACTAACTTTGTGAATTCTAGCTTCCATAGACTTTGTCCCGCATCCCGCGTGAGAGTGCACACTCTGCACCCGAGTCCCCTGGGCCTCCTAGTAATAATCTAACGATTCCCTAGTCCAGTCCTAGCGATTCCAAAGCCTATTAGAACTGTTACTTACCTGCTAGTAATTCGCATTCTACTTTTAGCGTATATGGTTTTTCGTGCCCCTCGGGCATTTGTGTAACGTGCTAACTTAAAAGTATTTTCGTAAGAGTTTTGTTGTGTGCTTAGCACCCTGTCCTCATAAAGAGTACAGGGTTGTTGTGATTCTAATAAATACATTGTTTATTTTCATAACACTTGTGTGGTGTCCTTTCACTGGGTGTTCAAGGGGTAATGTGATGGTAAAACAGCTGGCTTAACACGCCCTCTAGAGTCTTAGCCTTAGACTGCTCGTATCCATGCTACTAGGATAGCTGGTCTATAAGGTTGACTTACAACCAATCATCAATAAGGGTTGTTTGGACTGATATATAGTGATCACTAGAATAGTGAGCACTGCACATCAGGCCAACTTCTCACATTGGTGAGCAGCGGTTGGGATTTGAGCTTGCTGTTGTTTTACCACACATGCCCTAAGAATATCTTGTGAAAGATCACATAAGTACTAAAGGTACATATAACTTAGCTTAGAATACTCTGAGTTCTACTGAACCAGCTGTTGTAGCTCCTAGGGCCTAGCACACCCTAAACTACAACTCTAGCAAGGGATCAGTAGGCAAACATATAGTGTAGGTAAGTGCACCACTTACACCTCACTAGAAAAGCATGTCGACTCAGGGGGACTCTACTGAGACTCCCCTGGTCAGCTTTGACCCTCCACAGGTCGCTTCAAGATATGCAGCTCTCAATTTTCAGGAGATGAGGCAACTCTGTGTCTCCAGGAAACTGAAGCAGGTGTCTAACCCCACCCTTCCCTTTCTGATAGGTCTCTTAGAGACATATGATGCCAGAAAGCTCTCTCAGTTACATGAGAGCATGCCAGCCTTAGAGGGAACCTCTGGGGATCCAGACCTCCCCAACACTGATTCAGCAGTTGAGGAGGAGGATCAGGAGGTACTCTCTGGGGATGAGGTAGACAAAGGTCTTGAGGTAGTCAGAAGGCTAACTAGGACCAACTTAGACTTACTTGGGCTAGGATCTGGGGGCCCCCCAGTACTAACCCGAAGTGGGCCTAACCTTGGAGTTAGGAGAGATAGATCTCTTTCTAGGGACTCCAATAGATCTCTGCACTCTAATGCCTCTTCTCAGGGGAGAAGGAATCCTCCACAGAGGAGATTTACTTCCCCTCAGAGAAAGGAGCATGAAGCTAGGATGAGACAAGCTGAACTGAGGATTGAAAGGGAAGAAATTGCCCTGGCCAAAGAGAAGCTTGCCCTGGCAAGAGAGCAGCAGATGAGTGGGCTAGCTCCCACTGGTGGCAGCAATCTCCCAAGAGATAGAGAGAAGGGTTTAGATACTAAACACCTGACTAAAATAGTGCCCCCCTTCAAGCAAGGGGATGACATCCAGAAATGGATGGCTGCTCTGGAGAGGGCCTGCACTGTGCAGAACATTCCCCAGAGTCAGTGGGCAGCTATACTGTGGCTCTCCTTTGATGGTAAAGGTAGAGATAAGCTCCTCACTACAAGAGTGGAGGATGCTAACAATTACCAAGTCCTGAAGAATACACTGGTTGATGGGTTTGGTTTAACCACTGAGCAGTACAGGTTGCTGTTCAGAGACACCCAGAAAACTCAGTCTCAGGACTGGTCTGATTTTGTGGATTGTGCCACTAAGGCTTTGGAGGGCTGGTTGCTGGGTAGCAAGGTTACAGATTACACAGGATTGTATAATCTAATGATGAGAGAACAAATTTTGAACAATTGTCAGAACCAGTTGCTGCACCAGCACCTTGTTGATTCAGATCTGACCTCTCCCCAAGAATTGGGAAAGAAGGCAGACAAATGGGTCAGGACAAGGATCAAGCAGAACCAGAACCAGAACCAGGGTGGTCAGAAGAAAGCAGACCAGAAGGGTAATGTTAAGAATGAGCAAAATGACCAGAAGTCTTCACCAGGTCCCCAACAAACCAAAGAGGGTGGGGGTCAGGCTTCCCAGAAGAAGAAGACTCAAGAAGGCCAGTCAAAAAGGTGGTGCCAGTACTGCAAAAGTAAATCTCACTGGTTTAGTGAGTGCACCAAAAGAGGAGGAGGACAAACTCCTGCCACTACAGCTCCTAAAGCAACTGCACCCCCTAGTACAGTCAGTAGTGGTAGTGTCACTCCCAAGGCATTAGTTGGGTTAACCTTGGGTACTGAGGGGTCTGACAACTTAGTTGGCACACTCACTCAGGCTGTCCTTGTCTGTACAGGGGATATGGATATGTCCCCTGAAATAAGTCCCAATACTTTGGGCAAATACAGGCAGACACCTTTGATTAATGGCAAAATGGCTCAGGCCTATAGGGACACTTGTGCCAGTGTCACCATGGTGACACCTAACTTTGTGGACCCTGGACAGATCATGCCAGGTACTGATTTCCTGGTGACCAATGCCAGCAATGTCACTACTAGTCATAGTGTGGCAATTGTGGCTTTCTCCTGGGGTGGAGTGAAGGGACAAAAGAAAGTTGTAGTCAGTTCAGACCTCCCAGTTGATTGTTTGTTGGGCAATGATTTGGAGTCATCACAATGGTCAGAAGTGGAGCAGAGGACTCACATGGAGATGTTAGGCTTGCCAGCACATGTGCTTGCTGTGACTAGGTCACAGGCCAGAAGATGCCCCACTGAACAGGTGCTGGATCCTGAAATTATGGACCAGACACCTTCCAAGAAGAAGAGCAGTAAGGGTAAGGCTTTGCCTTCCCCCTTGCCCCAGGTTGAGGATCAAGTCTCTGAGGAGGCTGATCTAGAAGAGCTGAGGGAAACTGAGCCTAAAGAGCTTGAACTTGATCAAGTTGAGTTTCTGGGCTCAGGGGGACCCTCCAGAGCAGACCTGGGGAAGGAACAGTTGAGCTGCCCTTCCCTTGAACCCCTCAGACAGCAGGCTGCTGCTGAGGCTGCAGGGAATGCCACAGGTGCCCACAGGGTATACTGGGAAGATGGACTCCTGTACTCTGAGTCAAGAGACCCCAAGCCTGGTGCAACCAGGAGGCTGGTCATCCCCTTGTCTCTGAGAGGTTTCCTTCTCACCTTGGCCCATGAGATTCCCCTTGCAGGTCATTTAGGTCAGACAAAGACTTGGGACAGGCTTGTCTCACACTTTCACTGGCCCCATATGAATGAGAATACCAAGGAGTTTTGTCGCTCATGTGTCACTTGCCAAGCCAGTGGCAAGTCAGGTGGCACAACAAAGGCCCCCCTCATACCACTACCTGTGGTGGGGGTTCCCTTTGAAAGAGTGGGGATTGACATTGTTGGTCCAATGGAACCCCAGACAGCATCAGGACACAAGTTTATACTGGTGGTGGTGGACCATGCCACCAGGTATCCTGAGGCTATTCCCCTTAGGACCACTACAGCCCCTGTAGTGGCAAGAGCCCTAGTTGGAGTGTTCTCCAGAGTGGGTTTCCCTAAGGAGGTCGTTTCTGACAGAGGTACAAACTTCATGTCAGGATATCTGACTGCCATGTGGAAAGAGTGTGGTGTGAACTACAAGTTCACCACACCCTATCATCCACAATGCAATGGGCTTGTTGAGAGATTCAACAGGACCCTGAAAGGGATGATTCATGGACTACCTGAACCTCTTAGGAGAAGATGGGATGTCCTGATCCCCTGCCTCTTGTTTGCTTACAGAGAGGTCCCACAGAAGGGGGTTGGCTACAGCCCTTTTGAGCTTCTGTATGGGCATCCTGTAAGAGGACCCCTGTGTTTGGTGAAGGAAGGATGGGAGAGACCTCTCAAAAAGCCTGCAACCAACATAGTGGACTATGTACTTGGTCTCCGCTCCAGGATGGCTGAGTATATGGAGAAGGCATCTAAAAACCTTGAGGCCAGCCAGGAACTTCAAAAAGCTTGGCATGACCAAAAGGCTGTACTGACTGTGTACCAGCCAGGACAGAAGGTGTGGGTGCTGGAGCCAGTGGCCCCAGCAGCTCTGAAAGACAAATGGTCTGGGCCCCACACCATCATTGAGCAAAAGGGAGAGGTTACCTACTTGGTGGACCTTGGAACTCCCAGGAGCCCTCTCAGAGTGCTCCATGTTAACAGGCTCAAGGCATATGTTGACAGGAAGGACATGAGCTTGCTCATGGCCACAGATGAGGGACAGGAGGAAGAGAGTGACCCTCTCCCAGACCTGCTCACTCAGAATCCTGATGATGGGTCAGTTGATGGTGTTGTCTTTTGTGGCAGCCTCACTGAACATCAGCAACAGGATTGCAGGCAAGTTCTGCAATCCTTTCGACATATGTTCTCTCTGACACCCAGCCAAACTGATTGGTGTACCCATGATGTTGACACTGGAGACAGTCTGCCTGTCAAGAGTAAAATCTACAGGCAGCCTGATCATGTTAGAGACTGCATCAAAACTGAAGTGCAGAAAATGTTGGAACTGGGAGTCATTGAGCCCTCAGATAGCCCTTGGGCTAGCCCAGTAGTTCTAGTGCCAAAGCCTCACACCCAGGGTGGTAAGAGAGAGATGAGGTTTTGCGTAGACTACAGAGGCCTCAATGCAGTCACTAAGACTGATGCCCACCCAATACCAAGAGCAGATGAGCTTATAGATAGATTGGCTTCTGCCAACTTCTTAAGCACATTTGATTTGACAGCTGGGTATTGGCAAATCAGGTTAGCTGAGGAAGCCAAACCTAAGACAGCATTTTCTACCCCTGGAGGGCATCATCAATTTGTGGTAATGCCCTTTGGACTGAAAAATGCACCTGCCACCTTCCAAAGGTTGGTGAATCAAGTCCTCACTGGGCTGGATGACTTCTGTGCAGCTTATCTTGACGATATTGCTGTCTTTAGCTCCACCTGGGAGGATCACCTGGTCCACCTGAGGAAAGTGTTAGAGGCCCTGCAAAAGGCAGGCCTCACTATCAAGGCCACAAAGTGCCAGATAGGGCAGTCACAGGTTGTATACCTGGGCCACCTTGTAGGTGGAGGCCAGGTTCAGCCACTGGAGAGTAAGATACAGGCCATCAAGGACTGGACTCCTCCAATCACCCAGACTCAGGTTCGAGCTTTCTTGGGCCTGACTGGGTACTATAGGAAGTTTGTCAGAAATTATGGGTCCATAGTGACCCCCCTTAATGACCTGACAAGCAAAAAGATGCCAAAGAAAGTTCAGTGGACAGCAAGCTGTCAGAAAGCATTCAATGACCTAAAGCAGGCCATGTGCACAGCACCTATCCTCAAGAGTCCAGATTACTCCAAGCCATTCATTGTCCAAACAGATGCTTCTGAGTTGGGTGTGGGAGCTGTTCTGTCTCAACTGAATTTTGATGGTAATGATCAGCCTATTGCTTTCATTAGTAGGAGGTTGACACCCAGAGAGAAAAATTGGTCAGCTATTGAGAGGGAGGCCTTTGCTGTGGTCTGGGCCCTGAAGAAGCTGAGGGCCTACTTGTTTGGCACTCACTTCACCATTCAGACAGACCATAAGCCCCTCTTGTGGCTAAATCAGATGAAGGGTGAAAACCCCAAACTGCTTAGGTGGTCCATTTCCCTACAGGGGATGGATTTTACAGTGGAGCATAGACCTGGGACTGATCACAGCAATGCTGATGGGCTCTCCAGGTATTTCCACTTAGAGCAAGAAGACTCACCTGGTCAAGGTTAGCTTATTGTCCCAAAGTTTGGGGGGGGGTCATGTAGGAGAGTAGGGTCTGCAATCCTATGATCACCCAGATTTTTGCTTTTTGCTGCACTGGTTTACGACTTTCCCTGGCTGTGGGCCTGCTAATCAGACCCACAGCCTAGCTGTTCTCTCTATCCAAATTGTACCCAGGTACTGAATTGGCACTGGGCCCTCTCCAAGTCCCTGTACCCAGGGCTGAGGTGCACCCAGAAGTCTCCCAGGGGCTGAAGCACGTATTGTGCCACCCCTGGATTGACTAACTAAAACTGACACAACTGGCTGCACGACAGCTGGGGCAAGGTGGTGTACTCACCCTTTGCTTTAGATATAGTATACCTATATCTAACCCTAAAATGGACACACAGATCTCCTATCAGTCACTCCTATGGCAGGCCTTAACAATCCTGAAGGCAGAGTGCTTGGAATCGTGTGAGATGGTGCTCTGGCATGAGCTGAGCCTGTCTGCGGCTTTCGGGATCCATCCCTTAGCCGTTTCCATGATATCGCATACCATATACTCTTAAGTGCATTATAATCCTCGCGGTTATGTGCCAACTCTGGTATCGCTTTATCAAAACATGTCGAGTAAGGTGTCATACGAATTGGAATACTAACCCCTCGCCAATTCTGGCGACGGGGTTAGCATTCCACCCTTCTAGAGGGACACGACATGCCTGTAACCTATAACCCGGTTAAAAGTCAGACAGAGCCTTAGCATCCACAAAATGGATGCTGCCACCGAGACACAAGTCTGCCCTCCTGCTGCTGGGAGTCCTCCCAGAGCAGGAGATAAGGACAAAGGGTTTCCTGCCAGGGGCGGTGCCAGCACCGTCCCAGACAGGGTTTTGTGTATTGTAGGTAGGCAGGGCTTTAGAGGAAGGTGACTGCAAGTAGCACCCCGGTGCTCACTGTGCATAGGCCGGCTTGAACCAGTTCCAGGGTCACTCCAGACCCTGTGCTGGGGAAAAGCCCGCCAAGGAAGTGGGTGTAACCACCCCCCTCCTAGTCCCACCCATAGGGCAGGACTTAGTCGCGTGCCAGCCCCTTTTTACAGGATAAAGGTAGAGACTGGCCCCCTTCCAAATCAGATCATCTTTGAATCCTGAAACTACTTTCTGCGAAAGAACCTCAAGACTTCTTCCTAAGATTTCTCCCTTGTGACTAAGGAGTAGTCACCCTGCATCCGCAGGCACCATCTAAGAACACTGCGGTCTGCTGCAAGTCCTTCCTCCGGAATCCGACTGCCCAGCTCGACGAGAACCGGCTTCCCTGGCACCTCTGACCTCTACCCACCTCTACAGCCCAGCTGAGAACCGTGGGTGCGACGAGACCTCAAGGGACCGGCCATCTGCAAGACTGCACGACTTCTTTCCAGCAAGCCCGCCGAGTGAATTCCTGGTGAGTGCTTTGGGGTCCGAGAAGCCCCGACTCTGAGCAGCTCCAGCTCCGAAGTGCAGCCCCCCAGCATCTCCACGATCTGCGTGGGGCCCTTCTGCTTTCCGCTGCTCACCGTGTTGTTTGGCTACTAGCCCGTTGGCTTGTGGCCTTCCTGACGACGCCCGACGACATTTCTGCTGCTGGTCTGGTTGCTCCAGACTGGCCCTTGCTCCCTCCCAGAAGAGGAGCACCCTGGACCCTCCTGGTCCACTCAAGACGCCATTTTGAGTCCACCGCGTGGGCTTGAATTAGCCAAGGCTTGTTGCCCAATCCTGGGTAACTTCGACGCCAACGA
Source organism: Lissotriton helveticus (assembly GCF_964261635.1). Lineage (NCBI taxonomy): Eukaryota > Metazoa > Chordata > Amphibia > Caudata > Salamandridae > Lissotriton > Lissotriton helveticus. The sequence continues at coordinate 348,429,222 of NC_136058.1, forward strand.
CTTCATCCTTCGTGGGACAGCTCGCACCTCCATCCTGGTCGCCGACAACGCCTCCTGGTCCGAGAGACTGCAGAGTCCAGCAGCGCCCACTCACCTGACTGCGGTGACTTCGCCCGGTGCCATCCTGGTGCCCACTTAATCACTGGCTAGTGATTCAAGAACTTGGTCCCCTCTGCTTTCAGGTTTTCTTCTTCCTTGATCCAGGCTTGGATCCATCGAACTTTCCTTCACTGGTCGCCTGCCAGCAACTTCCTTCTTCCAGGCTCCTGGTCCGGCAACGAGATCCCCGACGTCTTTTCAGACCTATGCAGCTGCAGCCCCTGGGCTAGGTAACTTCGGCACTCCGGTGTCCCAGCATAGCCTCACTATCCAAGGGTCAGGATCCACTGTCGTTTTCTCCCTACCAGGTCGGGTTCGCCCGTGAACACTAACTTTGTGAATTCTAGCTTCCATAGACTTTGTCCCGCATCCCGCGTGAGAGTGCACACTCTGCACCCGAGTCCCCTGGGCCTCCTAGTAATAATCTAACGATTCCCTAGTCCAGTCCTAGCGATTCCAAAGCCTATTAGAACTGTTACTTACCTGCTAGTAATTCGCATTCTACTTTTAGCGTATATGGTTTTTCGTGCCCCTCGGGCATTTGTGTAACGTGCTAACTTAAAAGTATTTTCGTAAGAGTTTTGTTGTGTGCTTAGCACCCTGTCCTCATAAAGAGTACAGGGTTGTTGTGATTCTAATAAATACATTGTTTATTTTCATAACACTTGTGTGGTGTCCTTTCACTGGGTGTTCAAGGGGTAATGTGATGGTAAAACAGCTGGCTTAACACGCCCTCTAGAGTCTTAGCCTTAGACTGCTCGTATCCATGCTACTAGGATAGCTGGTCTATAAGGTTGACTTACAACCAATCATCAATAAGGGTTGTTTGGACTGATATATAGTGATCACTAGAATAGTGAGCACTGCACATCAGGCCAACTTCTCACACCCCGCCTCTCGGAGGCGGGAGGCGGCGCCACGAAAAGAGCCCGTGGGCCCTCAATAGCAACGATGCGCCGGCCTGCGTGTGCCTAAGAATAGCAGAACGTGTCCAAGCCTCTGGCTGCGATAAACCGAACATGACGCCACCACTGGGCTGACATCGCCATGCCGACAGCAGGAAATTCCTGCTGGCCTGGCCAAGACATCAAGCACTGCCAAGAAGAACTCGAATCTTTACTCCAGTCAGAAACGGAAAACCAAACAGATAAACACGCAGAGAAAAACAAACGCGTCTGCTACAGTACAGGAACAGCACATTCTCGCGCCCCGAGGACTGGCGTCCAAGCAAACTGGACCAAAAAGCACAGGGATCGGGAAACTCCCATTTCACAAAGTTGTCAATATTCCACCCCTGCAGTCTCCCTAGCACGATGCGAAAGTGCCGATTCGACCAGTTTTAAGACAAGAAAAGTGAAATGGCGCAGCCCACCCCTGCTCGGAGTAGGGAGCGGGTCGGGTCTGCGTCCTCACAGGAAGAGCGAGCAGACTGGTGTGACGAAGGATGCCGGCCTGGAAAAAAAAAATAACATCCGCCCACCGCATGACGTGGCGGAAAGCCTAAAAATCGCAGGAACGCCCACAAATCTGCTCGCAGAATGACGAGCAGATCTCTCTTCCAATGGCTAGCCTCCATTTATGGAGCTAGCCAATGGAACAGAGGGGCGGGACTACACACACATACCCTAGACTAAAGATTTCACCTGCGCGAAAGGCTGCTTGCGCAGCTTTCGACAGGCGAAACCTAAAAACGAGAAATAAGGGACAAACTTCACTCTCTCATGGAACCCGATCATTCCTTTCCCTCAGTCTGGCCTCTGCGTGTCATTCTTCACAACATAGAAGGTCTCAGGCTATTTCCAAAGGTGACAGAGGACACTTCACTGTGAAAACAGACAGCGCTGCACAGCACACAGACAACATCACTGCAGCGGTGCACCCGGTGAACTTCACTGCAGTGCTCGGGCAGTGTGACCCTTGCAGCAGCACAACTGTAGAACCTGACTCTCACTGCACAGCTGCACAGTGTCCTTCTACACAGCAGAATACCAAGTCACCCTTACTGCAGCACTGCACAGTGAGGGTGACAGCCATTGTTTCTGCACTGGAGAGACCTCACTGCTTAACTGTAGAGCGTGACGCTCACTGCAGCACTGCAGAGCGTCCCTCCAGTATACCCAGTCACCCTCATAGCAGCACAGCGCAGACTGACCGTCATGACAACACTGCACCAAAATAGATAATCCCTACATTATTGCAGTCGCACTCACTGTTGACTTGCGATGAGTGAGCAGTGTGCATCTCTTTCATCACTGCACAGACCGACTCTCACTACAGCACTGCACACTGTGCCTCCTCTGCAGCACTGCACACTGTGGCCTCCTCTGCAGCACTGCACACTGTGGCCTCCCCTGCAGCACTGCACACTGTGGCCTCCTCTGCAGCACTGCACACTGAGGCCTCCTCTGCAGCACTGCACACTGTGGCCTCCTCTGCAGCACTGCACACTGTGGCTCCTCTGCAGCTCTGCACACTGTGGTCTCCTCTTCAGCACTGTGGGCTCCTCTGCAGCACTGCACACTGTTGCCTCCTCTGCAGCACTGCACACTGTGGCCTCCTCTGCAGCACTGCACACTGTGGCCTCCTCTTCAGCACTGCGGCCTCCTCTGCAGCACTACACACTGTGACCTCCTCTGCAGCACTGCTCACTGAGGCCTCCTCTGCAGCACTGCATACTGTGGCCTCCTCTTCAGCACTGCGGCCTCCTCTGCAGCACTGCACACCGTGGCCTCCTCTTCAGCACTGCGGCCTCTTCTGCAGCACTGCACACCGTGGCCTCCTGTGCAGCACTGCAGTCTCCTCTGCAGTACTGCACACCGTGGCCTCCTCTGCAGCACTACACACTGTGGCCTCCTCTGCAGCACTGCTCACTGAGGCCTCCTCTGCAGCACTGCACACTGTGGCCTCCTCTTCAGCACTGCGGCCTCCTCTGCAGCACTGCACACCGTGGCCTCCTGTGCAGCACTGCGGCCTCCTCTGCAGCACTGCACACCGTGGCCTCCTGTGCAGCACTGCACACTGTGGCCTCCTCTGCAGCACTGCACACTGTGGCCTCCTCTGCAGCACTGCACACGGTGGCTCCTCTGCAGCACCGCACACTGTGGCCTCCTCTTCAGCACTGCGGCCTCCTCTGCAGCACTGCACACTGTGGCCTCCTCTGCAGCACTGCACACTGTGCATCCTCTGCAGCACTGCACACTGTGCATCCTCTGCAGCACTGCACACTGTGGCCTCCTCTGCAGCACTGCACACTGAGGCCTCCTCTGCAGCGCTGCACACTGTGGCCTCCTCTGCAGCACTGCATACTGTGGCCTCCTCTGCAGCACTGCACACTGTGGCTCCTCTGCAGCACTGCATATTCACCCTCACACTGGAATGCAGTCTTTGAGTCATGCCTGCACTCATTCCAGCGCTGCGAAGAACGAGCTTCTCCGAGAATGACGCACGCCGGCCCCCTCTGCCGCGCTGCACAGTGACCCCCATTACAGCGCTGCACAGTGACCCCCATTACACCGCTGCACAGTGACCCCCATTATAGCGCTGCACAGCACCCCCCCCATTACAGCGCTGCACAGTGACCCCCATTATAGCGCTGCACAGTACCCCCATTACAGCGCTGCACAGTGACACCCATTATAGCGCTGCACAGCGACCCCCATTATAGCGCTGCACAGTGACCCCAATATAGCGCTGCACAGTACCCCCATTATAGCGCTGCACAGTGACCCCCATTATAGCGCTGCACAGTGAACCCCGTTATAGCGCTGCACAGTGACCCTCCATGGTCCATGGAGCGCTGTACAGTGACCCCCATTATAGCGCTGCACAGTGACCCCCTTTTATAGCGCTGCACAGTGAACCCCGTTATAGCGCTGCACAGTGACCCTCTCTGGAGCGCTGTACAGAGCCTGTGCCATGAGCACTGCTAGTGACAACCCCCCCCCCCCCCTTCATATATTGCCCCGCTCGACCATCCCTACAAGGGAAGAATGAAGTAGTTTTTCATTTTTCGCCCAGAGCGGTGTAAAAATCCATGCGTTAAATTATGCTGGAGAGGTTTGCAAACCAACCGGAAGTGAAAATGAATAGCAAAATATCCAGTGCATCAGACAAAACCCGACGTGGAGCCGTGGACCGGATGGGACTGGCAGGTAGCTCAGAGGGGCCGGGCCAGGGCTGCAGCAGCAGTGCCCAAACCCTAATACCCACCACCCAGAAATTAACTGCAGCCCGCCCACAACCCCACTGATTCAGTGACACGACTACAAACCAGCTGTAAGCAAGTACAATCAGCTGGCTCGTTGGTCTAGGGGTATGATTCTCGCTTTGGGTGCGAGAGGTCCCGGGTTCAAATCCCGGACGAGCCCATTTTTTACTTTTTTACTTTTTTTTTTTATTTAACACTTTTATATTCTTTTATTACACGGTTTTATTTTCGACTTTTAAATTGAATGGCGTATAAATATTCTGTAAATGTTTTCAAAATAAAATGGGGCTCGTCCGGGATTTGAACCCGGGACCTCTCGCACCCTAAGCGAGAATCATACCCCTAGACCAACGAGCCAAACATCAAATGTTCTCATAGAGCTATCCATGTACTTCGTACAGCTCCTAAACGTGTGGTGCTGTTTTTTGTTTTTTGATTTTTCTACATTCACCCGCGCCTTGGAAGTCACACTAAAAGCCCTGCTTTAAAGAGAGAGACCCTGCTTAAAAAAAAAAAGTGTCTGCTTCTTGTATTCAACATTGAGAAGTGGAAGGAAACAGATTATTCTAGGAGATGGTCTCTACTGGGTCCCTACAGTTAAAGGGTGAACTGTAGCCCAACCCACAAGTTCACTCATTCACTTATTTGTGCAAAGGTGCACAAGAGTGTCTCGGTAATTGGGTGTCTGTTTATCGATGGAAGTGTGAAATCGTGCAAGGGGACCAGTGTGTGTCTGCACTAATCACAAGCCAACAGCCAGAACATTAGAGGTGCAGGGACCCCTCAGCTGTCTCCCTAGTGGTACCCAGCTTCAGGGACCCCTGCAAGGGGTCAGTTCACGGTGAAAATATTCCAGTGCATGGCGCCCAGAGGACTCCCCCCCTGTATGGACAGGGCCCCTGGAATTAAGAGGCAGTGGAGGGCACATTAAGCTGAGTGTTCTGTAAATAATGTGAGAATGAAAGGCAAATTATGTGGGATGAAAATTAACATTATGTGGGATTTTAAGATATCAAAGACAACGGATCCATCATAGCCCACTGCATTATTATCTGGCTATTCTAACATTAACACACTAATGGAAAGTGATCCTGTTGACATACTATGCTCTGCTTTCCCAAGAAAGAAAACTACATATTTATCAGATCAGTTTCAAAATATCGATTAGCAATAATTCATAATTTTGTCTTCCAAGGAAAGACCAGAATACTAATTTATTTACACTTCTTTCTCTCCCACACAGTGAAATAGGTTGACTAAAGGATGACTGTGTCACTCAGCAGACAAGTCTGCGTGTTCACATTCTTGCAATACAATGTGTGTCTCTTCTTTTTAGGTCGAGCCTAGCGCAGCATGCATGCGTTACACTAGGAAAACGACCTCTACGTTTCACTCACTCGTGCATGTGGTTAGGTCTCGCCTATGCAGTGCACATGCGTTGTATAGGAAAAGACCTTTAGCCATCGCTACACTTTTGCAGGCCAAAACGTGCACGCGTTGCATTGCTTCCAATGGCAACGCGTGCACGTTTGGTGATTACCTTGCGGGAGCGAGCAGCGGCGCCATATGTTAGAAATTATCGCGCCTAGGGAAACTTGCGCAGACCCCCTCCTCTCTCCCCTCCCCCTGCTGCCACACGAGGCGCATGCTTGTTTACTTTAATTGAAGCTTGGGCGCTGCTTTAGCAGAGGCGGCTGCTCTTCCTTTTTTTTGTTAGCACGCACTCACCACTAATTTTTCACAGCATGGTTTTATTTCTCTTTCAATAACTCATTGCCTCACAAGGTTATCGCCTAGACGGATGAATGGCACACAGAGTGCACCCGAGTTGGGGCAATTGACGGCATCCACGTGTACAAAGGAACTCAGTTTCCACCGCCCCTGTGAACCTCTGTCCCTTCGCTCACAGGTAATAACGGCTGAAGTCACCTTGCTGCGCTCCGGATATGCTGCCGTCTTCCAGAGCCGCTTTTTATTATTCCTTTAGGAAACAGCTTGATGTGTGCTCTCAAGGAACACCAGCAGGCTCTGTGGCGAAGGGCAAGAACATAAGCCAGGCTGATCAATGAGGCACGTCGAGCAGAGCTCTGCCCAGTAATCCAATGGACCGAATGCAGTGTCCTGCAGAGGGGCGAGCGTCCTGGTCCCTGAGCTGCAGGGTGGTATCTTGTGCAGTCAGCGGGCCATTCTGATGCTTAGAGCAAGTGTAGTTTATGCGTGCACGGGTAAAAAAAATCAGCAGTGCAGCTTGCCGACTATGTGGTGCTTGCAGCACACTCAGTCCATGCTAATGAAACCGACTCCCTCCACCAGCAGCATCGTGTGCTTCAAGCACCCCAGGCAGTGTTGCCTCCACACATGCTGCACCTATGAAAGTTGAGCCTCTAGTGATAACTCTTGAGAAGTAGGGTAGAAGCCAACTGGTGATTATACATGATGCCTCGTCAGGGGTAGTAAGTGCAATCTAAAAATAAATTCAAATACCAGTAACTCTATGTATGTAGCAGTAACAGGGTCTGAGGTACCGGGTGAGACAAGACTACACAGGAACCAGTCAAACGCACGCAACCTCCCATTTCCTGTCCCCTTCCTCCTCAACTGTGTTTGCAGCTACAGCCGCACTCTGCCTGACATCTCAGCACTGTGCTCCCACCACAACCTCTGTGTCTGCTCTACAAGTTGGATCTTTGTTGTTTCTCTGCTACCGTGGGGGATAATTATGTGCAGAAATCTTTTGTTTACATTTTAAGATGAAGTCCTGAGCCGGTAAGAAGAGTGATTTGTTTTTAGTCTTTCTTCTGTTTCATGAGTACAATTATATTCTGTTTTTAACATTACTATCTATTAATTGTGTCAAGTTACTATAAAACGGTCATGTGGATCTTGTCTACTAACGAAGAAATAGATAAATATAGAGTTTAAAAGCTGGAAGTATTTGGGTACTTCCATGTTTATCATGGTTTTTTTTTTATTGTTTTTTGTTTAAAAAACCTTTATTGTAGCATTCAATAAAAATACAAGCATGGGCCTACAACCGCAGGGGCCGGCCGCTAAACAAAATTAAGACCCACTATATCACAGTACGACACAGCTCATCAGCCGACAGCCCTGAGGTCCGGCAGCGATTCAGGATAGAACTTGTATTAGAATGCACAACTGAGTCCCAGGATGAGACAAAGGTTCCATTTTATATTATTTAAGAAAGGATCAGGTGCCATACAATCATACGGAAGAATACGGGGGACAGGGCAAGAGAAAGGATGTGCACTTAAGAACCGCTATAATGGAACATTGGCGACAAAGCATATGGATCGATGCAAACGACAATACAATATACATTCAATGTTGAGTGCCAGTGCTCAGGGCCTTCCCACCCGGGAATCAGGATATCATAAAAAGCATAAGCACTAAATACAAGTACACGATAAGAATCCGAATGATTCACAAGCTATACTGATCCTTTAAGGAAGAGAAAGGGAAGGAAAGAAAAAGGCCATAGAAATAAAAATAAGGCAAACTAAAAAACCCTTTCCAACCCCCCACCCTGCACCCCTGCAAATGGCTACAGCCTAACCCCACTAGCAGCATGCCTGTCGCCCCTAATAACTAAAACCCTAAAAGTAGGAAAAAAAATGGAGGAGGGCTGTAGGAAGGTGGCTACCTGACTATGGTTACCCCAGATTTGTTGCCTTGTGTTTAGCTGGTTTTCGACTTAGTTGGCCTGGTTCCCTGCTAATCAGGGCCCCAGGCCATCTGCTCTCTCTGTAAAATGGATTCCATGTACCCTAGGTGCATAACTAGATTGGCTTGGGTCACCTTATCAGCCCCTGTACAGAGCACTATAGGTGCCCAGGGCATAGGTGCATCCAAGGCCTACCAGGGGCTGCAACATATCTTTTGCCACCCCTGGCTGGCTATCTAAAATTGACACAACTAGCTGATCACTCAGCTGGGGCAAGGTGCTGTAATCACCCCTTGCTTAGATATAGTATGCCTATATCTAAACCTATCTGGACACATATAAACCTGTGAGCCACTCCTATGGAAGGCCTTATCAATCCTGGAGGCAGAGTGTGTGGTTTAATGTGAGATAGAGCTCTAGCATGAGCTGAGCCTGTCTGCAGCTGTCGGGAACAACTCCCTAAGCTGTTCCGGGATAATGCCATACCATATACTCTTAAGTGCATTATAATCCTCGCGGTTATATAGCAACTTTGGTGTGGCTTTATCAAAACATGTCGTGTAAGGTGTCATACGATTTGGAATACTATCCCCTCGCCAGTTCTGGCGACGGGGATAGCATTCCACCCCTCTAGAGGGAGAAGACATGTTACTTTACTGAAATGCGGTTAATTTCTAAAAGGGCCTCAGATCCACAAGATGGATGCTTCTGCCACAGACACAAGTCTGACCCCCTGTAGCTGAACGAAACTCAGACAAGGGGGCCTGGACAAACGGTTTCCTGTCGCAGCGAGGTGTCACAACCCCCCAGACAGGAGATAGTGGATTGTAGCAGGGAGGTTTGAAAGAAACCAGACACTGCTTGGGGCGCACAAGGCTGCCCCTTGCATAATCCGGCCAAACCAGTTCTGGGGCACACCAGCCCCCGACCCAGCGCGGCCTGGATCAAAGGAAAGGGGTGTACCCACCCCCTTCCTGGGTACCACCCATAGGAGGGGACCTAGCAGGTAATCCAGCCTCCTAGATTGGTATAAGAATGGGAGCAGTGCCAAAGCACTTCAGATTATCCTGATGAAACATAAGAAACGAAACTCTGCACCCTTCGACATCCTATTCAACGTAGAAGACTGAAGAATCTCCCTTGTGGTCAAGGAGTGACCACCCTGTGCAAACAGGCACCATCCAGCCCTCGACGTCTGCTTTGTTGCAGTTCCCGCCGGAACTCGAGCGACAGAGATCGACGAGATAAAGCTTGCCTGCCTTCTTACAGCCCGATCCAAAGTCCCTGCAGAGCTGAGACCTGTGGAGGCGACCGGAAGCGTGGGGCACGCCATCTTGAAAAGACCACGAGACGCTGACCGTGCAGCCCACGAGTGACCCTCGAAACTGTACACCGGGTTTGAGAAACCCCAACCCTGAGCCACTCTTGCACCGAAGTTCACCCCTCTACACTCGACGAGTGCTGCGTGGGGCCCTTCTGCTTCTTTTGGCTCAACGCGTTGGCCTGGTCCCTTGCCAGCCGGCTTGTGGCCCCTGTGCCAACGAAACTCGAAATACGACTTGTGATTCTGGTTGCTCCAGATTTGCAACAGCTCCCCTGAAAAGGAGCCCCCACTCTGACCCTCCCGGTCCGAGTGAGAAGCAATCTTCCAGTTCCGCGTGGATTGCTTTTGCAAAGTGTTGTTTGCTCCAATCTTGAAGCCGATAGCGCCGATGGCGAGAGCCTACGTGAGACAGATCGTGACCTGCTCCTGGAGGTTGCAGATGCCCCAGAGCCCACGTGACAGCAGAGAGAAGCTTCTCGACAACTACCTGATTGCGCCCAACATTGCCTGGTTCCGTCCTGGTTCCACCCTGGTCACTGCTGAGTGACCCAGACTCTGTCCCCTCTGCTTTCAGGTACTTTTTGACTTGGATCCACTCTTGGATCCCACCGGACACTACTCCTTCACATCGCCTGCAGCCTCTTCAGCTTCAAGCACCAAGAACCTGCGTGACGAGACCCGACGCAACTTCGACCCTATGCACCCGCTTCCTGTGGGTGAGGTAACATTGCAACGCCAGTGTTCCCACACAGGTACACACCTCTAGGGCCTGTGTCTAAAGTTTTGTCTTTCTAGGTTCAGCAGAAGTGTCCTTAAACTCTATTTGTGTAACTTTTACACACCATTGATTAACATTGGTGCATGCGTGCGCTTTCAGCGCTGCACCCGAATCCCGCGGGCTTTTCCCGACTTCAGCATTGCTTGTCCCGACTGCTCCCAGCGATTCCCTAGGCCCTAGGCCTAACCACTGTTCGATTGGTATCTCTTATACCACTTGTTTAGTATATGGTCTGAGTGGCCCCCCGCCCTCATCCATAATTGTGCAACTTTGTATGTTATACTGTGCTTTTGATTTAACGCTTGTGCCCCTTTATTCATAAAGAGTACTGGGGATTATTTTGAGTAATAAATACATATATTTTTATAATATATACTTGTGTGGTGTCCTTTCATTTGATATTACAGGACTGTCATTGGTAAAACAGCTCGCTTAACACGACCTCTTGAGTTAAGCCTTTAAGGCTGCTTAGTCTATGCTACCATTAAGATAGCTTGTCTACAAGGTTGACTTACAACCAGACACCATAAGGGGTTATTTGGACTGATACAAGGTGGTTCCAGAATTGGAAACATTATATATCAGGCCAACTTCTCACATTGGTGCGCAGCGGTGCGGATTTGAGCTTGCTGTTGTTTTACCATTGCAATCCTTTTATCAAATTGAAAGATCACATCAAGTACCTTAGGTACATATAAATCAAAAGCTTAGCATATTTAAGTTCTACTGAACTTAGTAGTTGTAGGTTATAGGGATTAGCACATCCTGACTACAACTCACTAGCAAGGTACAGTAGGTAAACACTTAGTGTAGGTAGGTGCATCACTTACACCACACTAGAGTCATGTCTGGCACAGGTGAAGCTCCAAGCTCTCTGCCTGTGACAGTTGACCTGACCAAGGCAATTTCCAGCTATGACAAACTTAGCCACAAAGACTTCATTGCCTTGTGCATTTCAAGGGGGCTAAAAAGGGGCAGAAGTCCCACCAGTCCTACCCTGATAGCCATTCTAGAACAGGATGACTTAGATAAGGCGAGTGCAGCTCCCTTAGACTCAGGAGATGGAGTGAACCCCCCTGTAACTGAGACCACTCCAGAGGAGGAAGATGTAGAGGAGGAAGAAGAGGAGGAGGACTCAGATGTAGAAGATCTTGATGATCAGGATCAGAGGGGTAGCCAGGTTGTAGTTGCCAGGCTTAGCCAGGCCAACTTAGACCTACTTGGGAATGGAGAGGGCCAGCACCTCCCCAGATCCCATCACATCATTCTCCCAGGCAACAGAAGAGTGAGATCTCCAGCAGGGGACTCTCATATTTCTAGTGCCTCAAGAGAATCTCAGAGAGGAATGACTTCCTCTCAGAAGATAGAGCATAGGGCCAGGATGAGGGCTGTCAAACTCCAGATAGAGAGGGAGGAGGTAGCCCTGGCTCAAGCTAGACTTGCTTTGGCAAGAGAACAGAAAATGTGTGGCTTAGATGCCACTGGTGGCAGCAATATTCCTAGAGAGAAACCCAGGTCCTATGATAGTAGAAACCTGACAAAGATTGTGCCCCCCTACAAGGAAGGGGATGACATCCACAAATGGATGACTGCACTTGAGAGAGCCTGCATGGTACAGCAGGTTCCTGAAGAACAGTGGGCTGCAATCTTATGGTACTCCTTTTCTGAGAAAGGGAGGGATAAGCTCCTCACTGTCAGACATGAGGATGCAAACAATTACAAAGTCCTGAAGAGTGTTCTTTTATGTTTGAAAGCTTTATTGAATGAACAAGATATAAAAACCACAAGGTAACATCAGGAGAACCAAAATGAGTATGGGGAAATAGGCAATGATAATGACAATTAAAGTACTGATGTTACAAAGCAAAAGCCAAGCATTTTCTAATTTTAAGGGGAGGAAAGGGGGAGGAAGGGAAGGGAAGAGAGGGAATTATAAAAAACCATGGTAAACAACAATCATAAAGCTATATACGTATAAATTAAAATAAACAGTTATCGGCATAAAAAGCAAAAACAAATGCACAATAATGAAAGAAGAAGTATAATTATAACATATGCGAAAAAAACCTAGACTGTGAAAATTTTGAAGGAACATAACTGCGGACAGAAGTACATATGTTCAAGGGGGCTTAAAGTTGTCAGGGGAAAGTGGGGTATACCTCTTGTTGACAGACTGATCTAAAAACAAGGTATGGGGTAGCCAATAAAGCTCAATATTGCGGGGAGGTTTGCAGGAAGCAGCAAAAGCAACATCAAGTCTGTGGGAATTACAAAGAAGATTCCACCAACCACGAATGGAGATATTGGTAAGGGACTTCCAGTTGGAAGCAATGTGCTGAACAGTGTGGGCTAACATGAGATCAAGGAGACCTAATGAGTATGTCGGAAGATCCAAAGAGTCAGACAGACTGCCTAAAAAGATAAGGGAATTGGAAAAGGGAACAGAGAGTGTAAAGATGCGTGAGATGCGGAACAAAACTTGTTTCCAGAAAACTTGAACAGAGGGACAAAGGAAGAAAAGGTGAAAGAGATCAGCTTCAGGAGTATTACACGTCCAACAATTAGATAAAGAAGAGGAAAGGAAACGAGACAGGGAAAGAGGAGAAAGGTAAAGTCTGTGATAGAAGAAAAAGATGGATTGAGTAAGGGATGCAGAGCGAGAGGTCTTCAAAGATTTAGTCCATAATTTATCCCAAAGAGAGATAGTCCAGGAACACTCCAACTCTTTCTCCCAGGATAATTCTATCTTAGATTTAGGGTGGTCAGGATTAGGAACAGAGAAGAAGCGGTAGATAAAAGAGGCTTTAGGAACAGTGGAGAGTATGGAAAGAAGAGGGGAAGAGGTGGGAGTTATTTCTGAAGACGGGAGAGAATAATAGCGATCAAGAACAATTTCCACAAGGAGATAATATTTCTGCGCAAATGAACGAGGGCAGTGAAACTGCAACTGAAATTGGGTTTCTCACCTCTTTGATGGCTCTTCAGCCATCAAAGAGGTGAGAAACCCAAATGATACCTTTCGATCTCCAAGAAGGCCAGGAGATGGGTCTATTATGGAAAAGGATAAGCGAGTTGTACCAGATAGGTGAAAGTAGAAAAGATTCACGAGAAATGACCGGTGAGGAAAGTAAGGGTTTCAAAAGAGAAGAGGTATATTTGAATAGAGGAGGGATGGTATAGGGAGATTTGGAGGTAAAACGAGGGACGTCTTGAAAGGAGAAAGGTAACAATAAAGAGTGTTCAACATGAAGCCAGAGAGGAGAAAAAGGGGATAACACTGATGAGAGCCAGCGGGAAGCTTGACGAAGAGAGAAGGATTTGTGATAAAGTTGAAAGTTTGGAAAATTAAGTCCTCCATTTGATTTGGGCTTGCGAAGAGTCGCTAAATATATACAAGATTTTTTCTGTTTCCATAGAAATTTGGAGATAATAGAATCAATACGGTGAAAATAGGTGGCTGGGATGTGGACAGGGAGCATAGAAAGTAAATAAATCAGAATAGGTGCAATCATCATCTTGACAGAGTCAATACGACCCCACCAGGAAAGAAAGAGGGGATTCCAAGAGGACAACAAACGGTCAATCCTGGAGATGACTGCTACCATATTAAGTTTTATAGAAGAGGAAATAGAGTTAGTAAAAAGAACCCCAAGATACTTTATCTTATGACTATTCCAAGCGAAGCCTGTGGAGGTAAAAAAGTGTGGGAGACAATATTTATTCAAGGGAAGAATTTTGGTCTTATCGGAATTGATTTTATAGCCTGAGACAAGAGAGAACTTCTCAAACTCAGCTAATAGAGAGGGGACAGAAGAAATCGGATCAGAAATAAATAAAAGAATATCATCTGCATAAGCAGATAGTTTAAGTTGATGTTCTCCATATGGAAAACCAGAAATCGAAGAGTTGGTACGGATAGAGGACAGAAAGGGTTCAAGAGCTAAGATAAAAAGAAGTGGGGAAAGAGGGCATCCCTGACGGATTCCACGTTGTAGTGTGAAGGAAGAAGTGAGCTGACCGTTTACCAGCACTGAAGCTTTGGGAGTAGAGTAAATTAAAGAAATAAACGAGATAAATTTGGGACCAAAACCATGCCATTTTAGGGAAGCGAGTAGGAAAGACCAATCCACTCTGTCGAAGGCTTTTTCAGCGTCCACAGAGATGGCAGCCAGGGGGACCGAAAGAGAAGAGGCTTTATTTAAAACATTAAGAAACAATCTGGAATTATCCGATGTAAGACGTCCTTTAACAAATCCGCATTGTTCTTTCCCAATAAGGGATGACATGAAGGGGTCAAGACGGAGGGCTAACAATTTAGCATAAAGTTTATAGTCCACATTGACCAAAGAGATAGGGCGGTAGTTTTTACAGAATTTTGGATCACGGCCATCCTTAGGTATGAGACAGATAGTGGCGTCTTGAAAGGAACCTTGGGCAAGACCGGTAGAGCAAAAAGACTGAAGGAGGGAAAGAAGTTTGGGCAAGAGAATATCAGAAAAGTGTAAATAAAATTCAACCGGAAAACCATCGGGACCTGGAGTTTTCCCTTTGGTGAGGGAAAACAATGCATTGGAAAGTTCCTGTAAAGTAAAATCCGTTTCTATATCTGAGAAGTGAAGTTGGGATGTATCAGGTTTAGGTGAAGAGTCGAAGTAGGATTGAAGAAGAGTAGGTGAGGGGGGATTTTCAGGAGTATACAGGGATTCATAAAAGGATTGAAATTGGTTCAACATATCCTTATCGGTGTGCAGGAGAACATTAGAAGTGGAATAGATGGAATCGATGAAAGTACGTTCTTTCCGAGACTTGAGATAGTTAGCAAGTAATTTACCTGATTTGTTACGTCCCCCATAGTAGCGAGCGCTACTATGGAGAAGAAAGGAAGAAGCCGAATCAGTGGTAAGTTTATTGAAGGCGATTTTAGCTTGAAGAAGTTCCGAAGGCATATGATTGGGGGAGGAAGTATAAAACCGATGTTCCAAGGAATTAATGTGTTCCAAGGCAACCTTACGTTTCTGGAGAAATTTCTTTTTCTTTTTGGAAACAAAGTCAATGATGAAACCCCGGGCCGTAGCTTTAAAGGAATCCCACAAAATATGTGGAGGAAGAAGAGGGTCGGAGTTAAATTGAAAAAATTCAGTAGTAAAGGAGCGGAAAGATGTAGAGAAATTAGGGTCAGATAGAAGAGATGAGCTAAAACGCCAACAAGACGATTTAGGAAGAGGGGGAAGGAGGTCAAAGTCTATAATAATAGGAGAATGATCAGAGATGACAATCCGTTCAATAGAGGAGGATAGAAGATTTTGAGATAGAGAAGAGGAGAGAAAAATATAGTCCAGACGAGAGAAGGAGGCATGTGGGGGAGAGAAAAAAGAAAAGTCTAAAGTGTCAGGATGAGTGAGTCTCCAAGAGTCAATGAGGTGAGCCTGTGCAATCGTATCCAAGAATTGTTTATGCGGTTTATGTGGGGTGAAGCGTACCGAGGACTTACGATCTAAGAAGGGATCCACTACTTGATTACAATCACCACCCAAAAGGAAGCAATCATCTTTATATTGGATACATTTAGAAGTAATTGTGGGCCAGAAGGAAGAATCAAAGAGTGTGGGGCCATAAACATTAAACAGGGTAATAGGAATTGCATTAATAAGTAATTTCGCTAATACCCAACGACCTTCTTCGTCCTTTTCTTCTAGTATAACCTTGCATTTGAGCCGTTTGTGGATTAAAATGGCAACTCCATTCTTTTTATGCAGGGCCGGAGAAAACAACACAGTACCAACCCATTGTCGTTTTAACTTTAAAGATTCGACATCAGAAAGGTGAGTCTCTTGGATAAGAACAATGTCAGGGTTATAAGAGGAAAGGTGAGATAATACTTTCTGCCGCTTAATAGGATTATTAAAACCTTTCACATTCCATGAAATAACTTTAAATATCGAAACATAATAAACAATTCAACTTTGAAACGTGCAAAAGTATACAGTAACAGTAAGAAATGAAGCATAAAAAAGCCGGAAATAAGAAAGTACGAAAAAAGAACAAGGAAAATGGGAAAAAAGGGGATAAAGGAAAGGAAGAAAAATTAGCGGGGGAAAAAGAAGTGAGAAAACAAAGAAGACAGTACAAATCCAGAAGGATGACTGTAAAAGACATACCTGAAGGGAATACAAATAAGGGGTGTGGGGAAGTGGTGACGCGTAACAAGACGGAGCCAACCAGGAGCAGGGACAAGGCCGCATCAAGACCTCACAGATGAACATAGGGGTGAAACGAGATGAAGGGAATAGTCAAAAAATTACAACTCTGTAATAAAAAGGAAAGAAAGACATTAATAAGAGGGTCAAGTGGAACAAAAACAATATAACATTATATTATTATAGGGTTACCGCATATTAGAGGAAATGAATAAAGGCAGAGAGAAGAAAAAGCAGAAAAAACATGGAATACATGAGTACAAGAAAGAACATATCAACTTAGAAGGTAGAGGTAATAAGAGAGCAAAACCAGTTAGCCACTATTTGAAGGGGAGGATTCCATTCCATCGCTATTCTGCAAGAGGAGGAAGTTTCGAAGTTCACCAGGATCTTGAAAGGTCCAAGTCTTATTTTGATGAGTCACTCTGAAGGTGCAGGGGTGAAACTAGCCATAGCGTGCTCCCATGGAACGCAGAGAGGGGCGAAGGGAAAGAAATTCCTTCCGTCTAGAGGCAGTAGCGTTAGATACATCTTGGGTTAGAAATACACGTTGACCTTGCCAGGATACTTGTCGTTTAACTCTAGCTGCAGAAAGAATGGAGAGAAGATCCGTGAATTTCAAAAAAAGGATGATGACACCCCGAGGTTTTGTAGATGTAGTTGTACGTGGTCCAAGTCTGTGCGCCCTTTGGATGCTGATGTTCGTAGAGGGGGGCATGTCCAGAAGTTTTGGAAGGAAAGAGGTGAAAAAAGTGACTGGATCCTCCCCCTCCAGAGATTCTGGCAAACCATAAGTACGTAAGTTATTTCTTCGATTGGATTTTCCAAATCCTCTGTATGTTGTTGAAGTGAGAGAACAGTCTTTTCCAAAGAAGAGATGCGTTGGGTATTAGATTGAACCTCAGGGATTTGTTGTTCAATTGAGGAGATGCGAGCATCCATAGTCTCCCATTTATCCTTTAAAAGTTGCATATCTTTACTTGTTTCTTCAACAAATGGTCATAGCGCCCGGATTTCTTCTAACTTCTTCTGACTGTATAGTCCCCTCTAAGCAACTTTTACCTGGTGCCACATACCAGGTAACAAACATTGATGGCATCCAAACAAATCATCCCATGGCGGTAGTAAGTCTCAGCTGGGGAGGTGTCACTGGCCCAAAGAGAGTGGCAGTGTCATCAAACTTGCCTGTAGACTGCCTACTTGGTAATGATTTAGAAATCTCAGCCTGGGCTGAGGTTGAACAGGAAACCATTCTAGAATGGTAAATGCCAATGGAAAGGTTAGTGGGGCTGTGATGGCTACAGCCCCAATTCAAGATGTCCTTCCTGAAAAGGTTGCTAGGGCTGAGCAACTCTCTGCCCCATCTTTAGCAAAAGCTCTTCCTGAACAGAATAGAAAAGCTGTTATGATAACAGCAGAAAACCAAACTGAGTCTCCTCCTGAAAAGGTTGGTGGGGCTGTGATGGCCACAGCCCAAACTCAAACTGATGTGAGTGTTGTGAAGCCTGAAATGATGGATAACTCCACACAAACTGAGAGCATGGAGGAGGAAGAGAAATCTCCCCCTCACCAGACATTAGGACAGGATCAGCCTCCTCAGGGAACTGATCTTACCCCTGATGAAGGAACTGCCCCAGAGGTTGTTAGGCCTGGCCTGACAGAGCCTCTGATGGCAGTGGACCCTTCTCAGGTGGGACCCAGTCTGGAGCAGGTAACCTGCCCCTCTCTACCTTGCCTTAGTCAGCCCAGGGCTGCAGAGGACAAGAAGGACAGTGAGACCCAGAGGGTCTCCTGTCAAATAAAGCAACCCCCATCAACAGATTAGGGGCACCAAAACTAATAGCCCGAGTAAGGTGAAAACTTTAAAAACTCCTGAGGGAGCCGCCTTAAAAATAGCTAGGGACCTCCCTAGGCGCAGAAGTGGGATCAAGTGAATGCCATACCTCATTATGTAAATCTGGACAAACAGCGCTTAGAGACCCCGGTGGTTATAACGCGCTATATAAGTTAAATAAATAAATAAATAAATAAATAAAACCAAATCTATGGAGGATGAATAAGAAGATTTATCCGGTGAGGGAGGATCTTGTTTTAGCCTTTTGGAAGACGTCGCCGGAGGTGAGGATTTATTAGAAGCCTGTAATTGTGAGGTTCGTTGAGAAGTAGAGGTGGCCATCTTGAGAGGCTGTGTGGAAGCAAGCAAATCAGTGGGAGCACTTAAAGGGGTCTTCACAGAGGAGGGAACAATGAATTTAGGCTTGCGTAACTTGCCCATGCGAGAAAGTCCAGTTTAATGAAAGCACGAAAAGGAGGTGTAGAGACAACACTCGGTCCAGTGAAAGTTAGTCAAGTAAAGTTACCAGAGGCAGGAATAGAAACTGGACGGAGGACTCCACAAAGATAGTGAATTGTAAGTCCGGACTTATTAAGAGTTACTGAGAGGCACAACTGCCATGCGAAATATCGTAAAGCAGTAGAGTATAGACGGGCCACCTATGACATGTGAACTGGCAGAAGGAGTAAAATGGTTGGAGCACAATACCCAAGGGACCGAAGAAAAATAGAGAATACACAGTGGTCCAATACAATAGAAATGTTGGAAGTCTTTCAGTAGGCATGCATATCGTAGGAGGCGTAGAAAGGTAAGTATAAAAATATCATTATACATCCAGAAGAGGGCACATCATAAAAGATAATCATTTAATACTCAGAAAAGCAAATGTTGTGCTCATCAGTATGTAAAAGACATGTTGTAGGAGAGAGGAGCAGGTAAAATTGATACTAGAACAGTGAAGCCATGAGGAAAAGTCGTTATGCTGAGTGAAGCTGTAGCGCAATCATTCGCGCTCAAAATGGCGGCTTCCTGACAGACGACAGTCGCATCTTGAAGAAAGGGTTAAAATTGGGCAGGGCGTATCACATGCAGCAGGAAGAGCCCTTCCAGCGCTTACCGCAATGTCCACAAAATGAATGAGGGAGAGAGCGGAGAACCAACGCTGAGGAGCATGAAGCGACGGAGAAGTCCGTTGAAGCTGCAGCAACACGAAATGGCGGCTTCCCAAAACGCGCGTTTTCCAATACGCGACAGGCGCGTCGCGAATTACAGTGGAAAAATGGCACGAAATGGGGTATAGAGGTGATGTAATTGCTCACCGCCGGTTCCGGTGTTAGATATTGCAGGTCGCCGTGAGAACAGGTCCCTTCACATCGGGAAAACTGTTTGGAGAATCTGCGATGCGGCGGAGCTCCGCCACTAGCCGGCCATCTTGCTCGGCGCCCAAGCCACGCCCCCCCTGAAGAGTGTTCTGATAGATGGGTTTGGCTTAACCACTGAACAGTACAGGTTAAGGTTCAGAGACACCCAGAAGACACAGACTCAGGACTGGACTGATTTTGTAGATTGTGCTACTAAGGCTCTGGAGGGTTGGCTACATGGCAGCAAAGTACATGACTTCACAGGATTGTATAATTTGATTATGAGGGAGCAGATCCTAAGTAATTGTCAGAACCAGCTCTTCCACCAGCACCTGGTGGACTCAGATTTGACCTCTCCCCAAGAATTGATTGGGAAAGAGGGCAGATAAATGGGTCTGAACCAGGATTAGGCCTAAGAATCAGGACAGTAACCAGAAGAAGGTGTCTACCAAGCCTCAAGATAAGGGTGGGGATAAAAGTAAAGAAAAGACTTCCCCAGGGCCCCAAAACTCCAAGAATGGGGGTGGGTCCCAAGACACTTCCTCAACTGAGAAAAAGCCTTATTGTTATGCCTGTAAACAGGTTGGTCATTACAAAACAGACAACTGTTGTCCCAAGAATAACAATAAAGAGAATATACCTCCAAAGCCAGTTCCAACCCCTCCTGTTACTGTCAGCAGTAATCCCCCAGGAAGTGGGAGCACACCCAGGAATCTGGGTGGGTTTACTTTTGGAGCCCAGGTGGACCCTGGCCTATCCAGGTCCCCATCCCCAAATAATCTTGTTAATGAGACTGGCATGGGGTTTGCCAACTTCTCTGATTGCCCAAATACCTTGAGCAAATATAGACAAGAGCCCATCATCAATGGTTTGAAAGTTGAAGCTTTTAGAGACACAGGGGCTAGCATCACCATGGTGGCTGACTGTATAGTCCCCTCTAAGCAACTTTTACCTGGTGCCACATACCAGGTAACAAACATTGATGGCATCCAAACAAATCATCCCATGGCGGTAGTAAGTCTCAGCTGGGGAGGTGTCACTGGCCCAAAGAGAGTGGCAGTGTCATCAAACTTGCCTGTAGACTGCCTACTTGGTAATGATTTAGAAATCTCAGCCTGGGCTGAGGTTGAACAGGAAACCATTCTAGAATGGTAAATGCCAATGGAAAGGTGTGATGGGACCACGGCGCCGCCAGCGCCGATACCACGGCTCCCCGCCCGATCACCACCACCATTCCCTGTTGCCCGGACAACCAAAACAACCAGGACTCCACCCCTTTCTTTTTTCCTACAGGAACCAATCACAACACAGAACCCACAGGAAGAACATCCCCGTGACCCCGGAAGTTCCTTCCCCTTTCCGGAGGCGGACCACAGAAAAGCAGGAAGAACAGACAACACCGCGTTCAAGCAGGAAGACTCGTGGCAGGAGACGGCGTGCGACGAACCCCCGCAGAAGAGAGACGAACCCGAACCAGGAGACGAGGTCTGGACGGAGGACTGGTGGATTCCAGAGGAGGACGCTGGAGAGCGGCCGCAACTCAAGGACGGAGTTGCGGCGGGCCAAGTGAGTACCAGTTCTGCGTGTGTGTAGAATAGTAGACGGTACGAGTGTTTGTAGATTATAGCCTGTAAATATCACCCTTGTATAATAGAGTCCCTCCCTTCCACGTTTCACCGAGCACTGTATATATACGTGTGAGAGCGGCACCTTCACGTCTGTAATTAAGAACCCCTCCCCCACGTCCTGACCCGGAATCACCCTCCACCCTGACCTGGCTGTTTCTTCTCCTCTCCTACCTTCCCCTCCCTTTTCCTCACCTTCGTTTCAGCCCCAACACTCCGGTGAAGGAATCGGTCTTCTACCCTCCGTTTAACCGACAGTACTAACGGCCGTCATTCTATCTCTCCTTTTCCCCCCCCCTCCGAGGAACCACCTTCCAGGAGCGGAGCCGACGGCTGCTTCCACGTCCATCTTCGACTTCAGTCAAGACCAACAACTGCCCCTGGACGCTCAGCGCGGTAGACTTCACTTGGAAACCGGGAACCTGTGTTTCGTTGAGACTCTCTTTACCCCTGTGCCCTACCCTTGATAAACTGTAATATAATAAACTGCGGCTACGAGATAGCCTCCTACATACGGCCTCCACGCTTGTTATTCCGGTCCGCTCCCACCCCACGCTCACAGGTGGTGTCAGAAGTGGGATCAACCGGAAGCATGGAGGCCGCGGTGCAGAAGCTGGCAGACACCCAGGAACAACTGGGGAAAATGATGGAGGTGTTCCTGAAAACAGCCGAAGAAGACAGAGGCCAGTTACATGATGTCCTAAAGGGCCAGGGCACCGCTCAGGACCAGGCTTTGGGGAAGCTCACCGACGTCCTAGGCCAACAAAGACCCACCACCTCCCTTCCTTCGGTGGTGCTCCAAAAATATGTACCGGGTGAGGACCCGGATTACTTTTTTACTAATTTCGAACGGCTGGCTCAAGCCGCTGCCTGGCCTCACGATCGCTGGGGCCATTATCTGGGGCCGTTATTGACTGGCGAGCTACAGGCGGCCTTCCAACAGGCTAACGTGCAAGGACTAACCCCCTATGAGGATATCAAAACCTGCATCCTCGAGAGACTAGGCATCGATGACGAGACCTATCGGGTGCGGCTCCGCCAAGCCAAAGAGGGACCACAGGAGACGCCCAGGGCCCTCTCCTATCGGATTAAAGACCTGGCTGATCGGTGGCTGAAGTCCTCTACCGCCACTAAAGAAGACATACTCTCAAAAATATATCTGGAGCAGTTCCTGGCTTCGCTCCATCCTGCCACCCAAAAGTGGGTCCGTCAGCATGCACGTCTGACCCTGGAGAACGCCATAGAAATCGCCAGCGCATACAGCCGCGCCCAAGACATGCAGAAGCCCAAGGAAGAACACAGTCACCGACCGCAAGCGCATGGACACACACGAGGGCCCCGTCCCTTCCTGGCCAGAAAACCTGATCCTCCCCCTCTGTTTCCTTACCCGGTGATGTCCAGACTCCCACCACCGGGCCCCCAGTGCTACAACTGCGGGGGTTACGGACACATCGCCCGGGTATGCCCACAGAAAGAGGAGCCAATGGAGGTGGGAGTAGCCAGGAACTATGTATGTCTCGCTGAGACCTCTCCTCCTACTTTTCGTCGGCCGGTACGAATAGACGGACACCCGGTGTTGGCCCTTGCTGATTCCGGATGCAGACAGAGCGTGCTCCGGCCGCAAGAGCTACCCCACCCGGTAGGACCCATGACCGGCACAGTGGCCATCCAGTGTGTGCACGGAGACACAAAGGTGTACCCGACGGCCAGAATCCAGGTACAACATCCCCTGGATCCCGGAAGCGCCCTGACGGTGGGGCTTGTTCCTTCCCTACCCGAACAAGTCATTCTGGGCAGCGATTATCCTGGTCTTCCTCGCCTTCTCCATGACACCACCGACAGCTTAGAGAAGTGGTGGTCTGAGGCCCCTTTCTCCAGCAGCCCTTCCCACGCTGGAGCAACCCCTACCCGGATGCACAAAACAAAAACCCAGAAGAAAAAAGAGAAAAGGAGCTACACTACGGCCTTACCGGTGAGAGTAGAGGAACATCCTTGGGAAATCGACCAAGAATTTCGGGCTGCTCAGCAGGAAGACCCCGTATTGCAGGAAGCCTGGGGAAGGGCCCTGGACCAAGAAGATCCGTTACATGTAGGTCCCCACTTTTACAAAAAGAACGGGCTATTGTATAGAAAAGGGGGACCCCAACAACCTCCCCAGTTGGTAATCCCAGGACCCTTCCGTGACAAGGTGTTGTTTCTCACCCACAGCCATCTGCTGGGGGGCCACTTCAGCGATGAAAAGACAGGACAGGCAATCCTGGAAAAGTTCTATTGGCCAGGCGTCCACCAGCAAGTCAAGCAATACTGTCGAGCCTGCCCCATTTGCCAGAAGAACAGCCGGTATCGACCGCCTAGGGTACCTCTACAGCCCCTACCTCTGATAGACGTCCCCTTCAGTAGAGTAGGGATGGATATTATTGGTCCGATGCTCCCCTCCCGAAGCGGGTGTCGGTACGCGTTAGTGCTAGTGGACTACGCCACCCGTTTCCCTGAAGCTATACCGCTCCGCCAGCCTACCAGCCAGAATATCGCTAAAGCCTTGATCTCCGTTTTTTCCCGGGTAGGTTTCCCTAGGGAGATACTTACTGACCAGGGAACCCCCTTTGTCTCGTCCCTCATGAAACAGGTATGCTCCCAATTGGGCGTGAAACAAATCAGAACATCAGCCTATCACCCCCAAACCGACGGCCTGGTGGAGCGTTATAACGCCACTCTAAAAACCACCCTAAAAAAACTCCTGGCCTTAGAGAGCAAGCGATGGGAGGAATTGCTGCCCCTAGCCCTCTTTGCCATCCGCTGCAAAGTCCAAAGTAGTACCGGGTATTCCCCTTATGAACTTCTGTATGGTCGACCACCACGGACCCTGCTGGACATGGCCAGGGAGGCCTGGGAGGCGGAACCCGACCGTACCAGACCCCTACCCGAGTACATACAGAACCTCAGAACTCATCTAGGACAGATTAGAGACATCGTACGCCAAAATCTGGTAACAGCCCAGGCAAGACAAAAACAACAATACGACAAACACACCAAACCTCGCTCCTTTCTTCCTGGTCAACTGGTCCTTCTCTTGATGCCCTCATCCGACCACAAACTGCTCGGGCAGTGGCAAGGTCCCTTTCCTATCCTGAGACAGGTCACACCAGTGACATATGAAATTGAGCTCGACCCTATCCGACGTATCACACAGATATTCCATGTGAACCTACTGAAGGAATGGGTGGGTCCTCGTCCTGTCCTCTTGAACAGCTGCCCTGACCGGGAACTCCCCTACGAGGTCTGTATAGATACCGACCTCCGTGACCAACAGAAACAGGAACTTCGATCCACCCTACAGCCCTTGCAGCAGGTATTTTCCTCCTCTCCCGGCCTTACTTCAGTCGTCGAGCATGCCATTATCACTGAACCTGGGAAAACGGTGCGTCAGCGGCCTTATCGGCTTCCTGAGGCTCGACGACCCGTAATCCGGGACGAGGTAACTCAGATGCTCCACATGGGGATCATCGAACCCTCCAGCAGCGATTGGAACTCCCCGATCGTACTGGTACCAAAACCCGACGGATCAGTCCGTTTTTGTATTGATTTTAGAGAGGTTAACAAAATCTCCTCCTTTGACACATACCCATTACCTCGGGTTGATGAAATGATTGAGGGCATCGGTAGGGCCAAGTTCATCAGTACACTCGACCTATGCAAAGGTTATTGGCAGATCCCCTTACGTCCTGAAGATAAAAAGAAAACAGCCTTCTCCACTCCAGATGGTCTATATCAATTCACAGTGATGCCCTTTGGGCTTCACGGGGCCCCAGCCACATTCCAACGTGCCATGAATTTAGTGCTACAACCCCACGTTCCCTACGCCGGGGCTTATCTGGATGACATAATCATCTATAGTGATGATTGGGATCAGCACTTATGTCACCTGAAAAGAGTAATCCGCTCCCTGGGGTCCTACGGATTCACGATCAACCCCTTAAAAACCACATTGGCCGCTCCGACTGTAAAATATTTGGGTTATCTGTTGGGGGAAGGGATGATACGCCCTCAAAGTAACAAAATCACCGCTATCCACTCCATACCTTTTCCCCAGACCCAGAAAGAGTTACGGGCCTTCCTGGGCCTTCTCGGGTACTATAGACGCTTTATTCCCCGGTTTTCACAAATAGCAGCCCCCCTCACAGACCTCTTGAAGAAGTCCATAAAGACCGAAGAGGCCCTAAGACACCCTCACCCCTCCCTTTTGGAGGCCTTCCAACGTTTAAAAGACATCTTACTGTCTAGTCCCATTCTCATCAGCCCAGACTACACACAGCCATTCATTCTTCAGACAGACGCCTCCGAACAGGGTCTAGGGGCTGTCCTGTCACAGAAAGACCCCAATGGAGACGAGCGTCCCATCCTGTATTTGAGCAGAAAACTGTTCCCTCGGGAAAAGAACTACGCCGTAGTGGAGAAGGAGGCCCTAGCCATCAAATGGGCTGTGGACAGCCTCCGTTATTACCTCGAGGGCAGAGAATTCATTCTGTATACCGACCATGCCCCGCTGGAATGGATGGCTCGTAACAAAGGACACAACGAGAGAGTCCTGCGTTGGTTCCTTTCCCTGCAGCCCTTCAGGTTCCGTACAATGCACAGGAAAGGCGCTGACCAAGCAAACGCTGACTATCTTTCCCGTTACCCTTGTCAGCCTCCCCGATCAAGAAGGACAGCTAGGGGAAGGGGATGTGATGGGACCACGGCGCCGCCAGCGCCGATACCACGGCTCCCCGCCCGATCACCACCACCATTCCCTGTTGCCCGGACAACCAAAACAACCAGGACTCCACCCCTTTCTTTTTTCCTACAGGAACCAATCACAACACAGAACCCACAGGAAGAACATCCCCGTGACCCCGGAAGTTCCTTCCCCTTTCCGGAGGCGGACCACAGAAAAGCAGGAAGAACAGACAACACCGCGTTCAAGCAGGAAGACTCGTGGCAGGAGACGGCGTGCGACGAACCCCCGCAGAAGAGAGACGAACCCGAACCAGGAGACGAGGTCTGGACGGAGGACTGGTGGATTCCAGAGGAGGACGCTGGAGAGCGGCCGCAACTCAAGGACGGAGTTGCGGCGGGCCAAGTGAGTACCAGTTCTGCGTGTGTGTAGAATAGTAGACGGTACGAGTGTTTGTAGATTATAGCCTGTAAATATCACCCTTGTATAATAGAGTCCCTCCCTTCCACGTTTCACCGAGCACTGTATATATACGTGTGAGAGCGGCACCTTCACGTCTGTAATTAAGAACCCCTCCCCCACGTCCTGACCCGGAATCACCCTCCACCCTGACCTGGCTGTTTCTTCTCCTCTCCTACCTTCCCCTCCCTTTTCCTCACCTTCGTTTCAGCCCCAACACTCCGGTGAAGGAAACGGTCTTCTACCCTCCGTTTAACCGACAGTACTAACGGCCGTCATTCTATCTCTCCTTTTCCCCCCCCCCTCCGAGGAACCACCTTCCAGGAGCGGAGCCGACGGCTGCTTCCACGTCCATCTTCGACTTCAGTCAAGACCAACAACTGCCCCTGGACGCTCAGCGCGGTAGACTTCACTTGGAAACCGGGAACCTGTGTTTCGTTGAGACTCTCTTTACCCCTGTGCCCTACCCTTGATAAACTGTAATATAATAAACTGCGGCTACGAGATAGCCTCCTACATACGGCCTCCACGCTTGTTATTCCGGTCCGCTCCCACCCCACGCTCACAAAAGGTTAGTGGGGCTGTGATGGCTACAGCCCCAATTCAAGATGTCCTTCCTGAAAAGGTTGGTAGGGCTGAGCAACTCTCTGCCCCATCTTTAGCAAAAGCTCTTCCTGAACAGAATAGAAAAGCTGTTATGATAACAGCAGAAAACCAAACTGAGTCTCCTCCTGAAAAGGTTGGTGGGGCTGTGATGGCCACAGCCCAAACTCAAACTGATGTGAGTGTTGTGAAGCCTGAAATGATGGATAACTCCACACAAACTGAGAGCATGGAGGAGGAAGAGAAATCTCCCCCTCACCAGACATTAGGACAGGATCAGCCTCCTCAGGGAACTGATCTTACCCCTGATGAAGGAACTGCCCCAGAGGTTGTTAGGCCTGGCCTGACAGAGCCTCTGATGGCAGTGGACCCTTCTCAGGTGGGACCCAGTCTGGAGCAGGTAACCTGCCCCTCTCTACCTTGCCTTAGTCAGCCCAGGGCTGCAGAGGACAAGAAGGACAGTGAGACCCAGAGGGCCTCCTGTCAAATAAAGCAACCCCCATCAACAGATTAGGGGCACCAAAACTAATAGCCCGAGTAAGGTGAAAACTTTAAAAACTCCTGAGGGAGCCGCCTTAAAAATAGTTAGGGACCTCCCACAGATGGATTCTGTTGGGCACAGCCAAACCTGGGACCCAAAGGGCCCAAACCTGAACTGTCCCTCCAGCAAGCCAAACAGAGGGACCCAACCTCCAGCTTTAGGTAGCCAGAGGTTGACCCTGAGAGCACAGTGCAACTCAGTTGAAGAAAGAAAGGCACACATGGTGGAAGATAATTGGAGGAAGCTGAGCCCTAAATTAGTGGAGCCTCACTTCAATACTCCATATCCAAACCAGCCTTTGACTTTGCATAAACACACCCAAGGTAGTGATTCCCTATGGTGGAGACCCTCTAATACCCCAAGGGTGAGGGACTGCTTAGTGGACCATGAGACAGGGGGTACCCATGCTAGTGCAGGTACTTCCTCATATGGCCACTCAGGCAATATAGGCTTACCTGGCCAAGGATAGCCTTATCTCCTTTCGTTGGGGGGGGGGGGGTTTATGTAGGAAGGTGGCTACCTGACTATGGTTACCCCAGATGTTTTGCCTTGTGTTTAGCTGGTTTTCGACTTAGTTGGCCTGGTTCCCTGCTAATCAGGGCCCCAGGCCATCTGCTCTCTCTGTAAAATGGATTCCATGTACCCTAGGTGCATAACTAGATTGGCTTGGGTCACCTTATCAGCCCCTGTACAGAGCACTATAGGTGCCCAGGGCATAGGTGCATCCAAGGCCTACCAGGGGCTGCAGCATATCTTTTGCCCCCCCTGGCTGGCTATCTAAAATTGACACAACTGGCTGATCACTCAGCTGGGGCAAGGTGGTGTAATCACCCCTTGCTTAGATATAGTATGCCTATATCTAAACCTATCTGGACACATATAAACCTGTGAGCCACTCCTATGGAAGGCCTTATCAATCCTGGAGGCAGAGTGCGTGGTTTAATGTGAGATAGAGCTCTAGCATGAGCTGAGCCTGTCTGCAGCTGTCGGGAACAACTCCCTAAGCTGTTCCGGGATAATGCCATACCATATACTCTTAAGTGCAGTATAATCCTCGCGGTTATATAGCAACTTTGGTGTGGCTTTATCAAAACATGTCGTGTAAGGTGTCATACGATTTGGAATACTATCCCCTCGCCAGTTCTGGCGACGGGGATAGCATTCCACCCCTCTAGAGGGAGAAGACATGTTACTTTACTGAAATGCGGTTAATTTCTAAAAGGGCCTCAGATCCACAAGATGGATGCTTCTGCCACAGACACAAGTCTGACCCCCTGTAGCTGACCGAAACTCAGCCAAGGGGGCCTGGCCAAAGGGTTTCCTGTCGCAGGGAGGTGTCACAACCCCCCAGACAGGAGATAGTGGATTGTAGCAGGGAGGTTTGAAAGAAACCAGACACTGCTTGGGGCGCACAAGGCTGCCCCTTGCATAATCCGGCCAAACCGGTTTTGGGGCACACCAGCCCCCGACCCAGCGCGGCCTGGATCAAAGGAAAGGGGTGTACCACCCCCTTCCTGGGTCCCACCCATAGGAGGGGTCCTAGAGGTAATCCAGCCCCCTAGATTGGTATAAGAATGGGAGCAGTGCCAAAGCACTTCAGATTATCCTGATGAAACATAAGAAACGAAACTCTGGACCCTTCGACATCCTACTCAACGTAGAAGACTGAAGAATCTCCCTTGTGGTCAAGGAGTGACCACCCTGTGCAAACAGGCACCATCCAGCCCTCGACGTCTGCTTTGTTGCAGTTCCCGCCGGAACTCGAGCAACAGAGATCGACGAGATCAAGCTTGCCTGCCTTCCTACAGCCCGATCCACAGTCCCTGCAGAGCTGAGACCCGTGGAGGCGACCGGAAGCGTGGGGCACGTCATCTTGAAAAGACCACGAGACGCTGACCGTGCAGCCCACGAGTGACCCTCGAAGCTGTACACCGGGGTTTGAGAAGCCCCAACCCTGAGCCACTCTTGCACCGAAGTTCACCCCTCTACACTTGACGAGTGCTGCGTGGGGCCCTTCTGCTTCTTTTGGCTCAATGCGTTGGCCCGGTCCCTTGCCAGCCGGCTTGTGGCCCCTGTGCCGACGAAACTCGAAATACGACCTGTGATTCTGGTTGCTCCAGATTTGCACCAGCTCCCCTGAAAAGGAGTCCCCACTCTGACCCTCCCGGTCCGAGTGAGAAGCAATCTTCCAGTTCCGCGTGGATTGCTTTTGCCAAGTGTTGTTTTCTCCAATCTTGAAGCCGACAGCGCCGACGGCGAGAGCCTATGTGGGACAGATCGTGACCTGCTCCTGGACATCGCAGATGCCCCAGAGCCCACGTGACAGCGGAGAGAAGCTCCTCGACAACCACCTGATTGCGCCCGACATTGCCTGGTTCCGTCCTGGTTCCACCCTGGTCACTGCTGAGTGACCCAGACTCTGTCCCCTCTGCTTTCAGGTACTTTTCGACTTGGATCCACTCTTGGATCCCACCGGACACTTCTCCTTCACATCGCCTGCAGCCTCTTCAGCTTCAAGCACCAAGAACCTGCGTGACGAGACCCGACGCCACTTCGACCCTATGCACCCGCTTCCTGTGGGTGAGGTAACATTGCAACACCGGTGTTCCCACACTGGTACACACCTCTAGGGCCTGTGTCTAAAGTTTTGTCTTTCTAGGTTCAGCGGAAGTGTCCTTAAACTCTATTTGTGTGACTTTTACGCACCATTGATTAACATTGGTGCATGCGTGCGCTTTCAGCGCTGCACCCGAATCCCGCGGGCTTTTCCCGACTTCAGCATTGCTTGTCCCGACTGCTCCCAGCGATTCCCTAGGCCTAACCAGTGTTCGATTGGTATCTCTTATACCACTTGTTTAGTATATGGTCTGAGTGGCCCCCCGCCCTCATCCATAATTGTGCAACTTTGTATGTTATACTGTGCTTTTGATTTAACGCTTGCGCCCCTTTATTCATAAAGAGTACTGGGGATTATTTTGAGTAATAAATACATATATTTTTATAATATATACTTGTGTGGTGTCCTTTCATTTGATATTACAGGACTGTGATTGGTAAAACAGCTCGCTTAACACGACCTCTTGAGTTAAGCCTTTAAGGCTGCTTAGTCTATGCTACCATTAAGATAGCTTGTCTACAAGGTTGACTTACAACCAGACACCATAAGGGGTTATTTGGACTGATACAAGGTGGTTCCAGAATTGGAAACATCATATATCAGGCCAACTTCTCACAAGGGCTTATCCGGTTGGGCTCCCAGCCCCTTTAGTCCCCCCGCCAGAAACAGACACCCCCATCACTAAAAGACCAACGTATGACAACACTTATAGAAGAAATTAGGGGGCACCATAATACACTGCCCAGCCTTTTAGATCAAACAGTTGCAGGTCAAACACCCGTAAAAGCCACTCCAACCCGTCCCGACCTAGTTGATCTTAACCTTGGCCCTTCCGAACCAGCACACGAACCCCCCCAGCGAGACCCAAAGGCACACAAAGCACAAAGGAGTAATAGAGGAGAAGGGAGTCATCAAGAATCAATCTATGGCGACTCGTAGGCAGTGAGTCCACAAGAACTTCAGACGCAGAAGAACTCTCCCTCCTAGATGGACAGTCCCAATGTATCTTGCCCAGGAGTCGTAAAGTCACCAAGAAAGGAGAAGACGACCAAAAAATGAATGGAAAGTCAAGAACAAAAGTCTCCGGGAGGGGAACGCCTTTCGATACCTCCAAAGTCGATAGTGGTGGAAGGTTCGGCAATACACTGACGACCTCAGGAACACCTTCCTCCAGGGCACCATCCGATGGTTTCAATACTTGCTTCCTAACTGGGTTCTCGCACGGAGTCAAAATGGCCGCGGTTTGAATGGCTGCAGATTGCTGTTCCAACAGTAAGGCTGGGTCCGGTTCCACCAGGAGCATCTCAGAAAGGCGCGTGTCCAATTTGCACAATAAGACATCCACATGTGAATGAAACGCCCTAATTTCTGCCAATATTGACCTCAGCGATGGCTCAAGCACCGTTTGATCCATAATCTCACACCCGACACCAATCACAATCACCTCCCCGGGTGAATCTGGCATCCTCAGGGGGGACAAACAGGATCACGAACGTGCAGATGCGGAGGGTGACCAGTCTTTATTCGTGGCCACGGTCAACCCGGTTAAGGCCGCAGGCCAGAGACCCCGACCCACCGGACCCCGGCGGGCCCAATACCGGGTCCGCGGGACGGGGACCCCCACCTGCAGCCAACAGCAAGCAGAGTCACTCCTCCATCGATGCTGAGCAATAGAAACGATCGCCGCCAAATTCGGGCTTAAACAAAGCCTCCACTCCGATGTTGTTGTACTGCAGCCCGGCTGTGAAAGTACTCGAGGCCCCGGCTTCACTGCTGGAGTAGGCCACAATCTTCAACTCGATGTAACTTCGTCAAACCAGCCGATAAAAGTTCCCGGATTTCACCATCGGAGTGCGGAACAGTTCATATACACAGAGGCTAGGCGTAAAATCAGGATAATGTACAGGATATTTCGGCGGGATACGGAGGTCGGCGGAGCCGGGAGCCTAAGCAGCCATCTTGTTTGCTGACGTAGCTCCTCCTCAGAGCAGGTTTATCATGTTTTTAACGAAGGAAACCACATGTACAAATACCCTTCGAAAATTGAAATGCACTGTAGTACTTGTTTAATAGGGTTGTTCCGTTCTACATAACATCTTCTTGGTTATATAAAATAACAAAAATGCTTACAATGCTTTTTTATTATAACTTTTCAACATGCTGCACAGCATCCACACTGCTCTACACTGTAATTTAAAGACATTGGCAAAGGTAATAGCTCTAGCTAAAAACATATGAGGTCCCAAAGGCGAGACCTATTGGCTATGCCAATGATTGTTTTTTGTTTTGCTTTCTTTCTACTGGTCTTTGAGTGTGAAGGCAGCCCGCAATTGGGCAAAGGCGGGTGATGTCTCACCTTTGCCAGGAATTGTAGCCGCCCATGGTCTCGGGCTTGCTGTTACACGCAGTGTGCCATCTGTTTTTCATGCGCAGCGGCCGGCACAAGCGGGCGCGCACCACTCCAGGGCTTGTTATTTCTTTACGTGTGCTTTTCTCGAGCGCCTGTAACTGCTGAGCTGGGGACCATCCGGCTCTCTAGTGTTGCACCATGTTGTGCCCAAAAGGTTTGTTAGGGTTACCCTTATTGCAGATTGCTGTGTTGTTATCAGGAACAAAGACTGACCACAAGCAATCAGTAACACGCGTTTTGTTCACTTTTTCTGCTTCCTTCGGTCACACGTACGTATTGATGAGTGTTTGAAGGGAATGAAAGAGATAAGCCTCGAGGATTCACTAGTTCCAGCCTTGGAAAAAGAGTGGGTTCAATGGTCCCTCTAGAGGGTTGGCTCTTAATCATTGCCCACCCACCCCATAGTGTTCATCACATGTCAACAGCCAACGAGCGTGCATCAAACGTAGACGTGAAGGTTGTACTACATTACCTCCTCGTCTGTCTTCCTCGCCACAGTAATCACTATACTGTGGCGAGGAAGACTAGGACTCGGAGTAATGAAGATTACCGGTAAGTAACCGGGGCATTACCTCCTCGTCCGTCTTCCTCGCCACAGTATAGTGATTACTGTGGCGAGGAAGACTAGGACTCGGAGTAATGAAGATTACCGGTAAGTAACCGGGGCATTAATTGACTTACTTGCGTAGGTTTAACTCTGGTGGCACATGCAATAATCAGTTTGGTCCATCAAATGGGAAGCCTGCAGCCCCAGGCAGAGAAGAATGCCTGGTCTAATTAGATGAAACGCGCAGCTCAGATTACCGCTGAACTTTGAACTCAGCCAGGGTCCCCAGCTCTCACCTCTCCGACAATGCTGCGGTATTATCTGAATGGCTGGTGGAACAGAGACCTTTAAAAACTCAGTTCAGTCCCACTGCATGACATAAAAAAGCCCCCCACCCAAAAAAGGGTCTACTGTGAATATATACTACTACACATGGGAGAAAGACTGAGAATAGCTGCCTAAAAGAACGATATAAAAGCACTTCTCGCGTACTCTTTGCGCATGTGACTGTTAAAACGTACATTTTCAAGAAGATAACTGCACTCTCAGGATGGCACATGCAATAATCAGAAATTGCACATATCTTTAATGGTGTGTTTCAGAGCCCTGAAAGCACGAATGCCAATTGTGTGAAATGCGCATCGAAACACGGAGGTGTCAATTACATGACAAATGCACTCAAGATGCTCTACAAGTAGAACCCCCACCTCTAAAATCTGCAGCGAGAAATAGATTGCACGTTTGAATCCTGACTGAGCACCCCAGCCTTCTATATTGTTGTTTAATAGTAACAAAAACGGCCATTTTAAACCGATTGCAGCGCCTGGAGGCACGATATAGTAAGGCGCTAGGTTCTATATAAACACAATGTATCCTCATTTAAGTAAAGAGATGCAGACTCATTTGTTAGTATATTAGATGCGCACATAACATCAATATAAAGTCGTGTTACTTTGGGGCATATCAGCAAGGGCCGGAGTTAAAATTATCGCCACTTTAGCGTCCGTTTTCGGACGAAAAGCAGCAATAATTTTAATGCCCTATTAGAAAGGACACGCTAACGCGTGAATCCATGCTTTTTCGCCCTTTCCCTTAACGCCCAGCTTTGCATCTCTAATGAGATGCAAAGTAGGCTTTCCTCCCCAGGATAACGGGAGAAATGTCGCTAAGCGACATTTCTCCTATTATCAAGCCTCACGCAAAGAAGCATAGCGACAAGAAAAGTAGCGATAACCTCTGTTATCACTACTTTCCTTACGCCTGCTTTGAAACTGACTTAGCCATGATATCCTATGGAAGGTGGATATCATGGCTAAGTCTGTGTAGCCCTATCAGCAAGCTAGCGCCAAAAGTTGTGCGATTATCGCTGGATTTCCAGCGATAATCACGCAGTTGGCAGCTTGCACTTTGAATTTTATCGCTTTGGAGATAAGCGTTGCTGATAGCACGCTATCTCCGCGATAAAATTTAGAGTTGGCCGGCGATAATTATCCTAGCGCTAAGTGCGCTTAGCGATAATTATCACAAGCCCTTGCTGATATGCCCCTTTGTCTGCATTTCACTCTTTATACTAGTGAATGACTTCAACCACACACATACTAGAATTGCTTTTATCTTTTTAGGTCTCGGAGCCATTTAACACCATAGCGCATTGTGTTTAATTTTCGAGGCGCAAAATGTATAAAGTGTGTGAAGTAAAGTCTCCCATTACACCGTAAATCAGGCTGACGCAAGAAGTCAATATAGAAAAAAAGCTATCATGGGCTTCCTGGCCTTTCCACCTCTCGTCTTAACACCTCTATGAAGCCAATTAGGAGAATGACCAGAGTGGGTCCTCCGAAATCCCCAAGTTCCAAAGGGCAGATTTACAAGCCCCTTGCGCCACTTTTAACATGGGAAAAGTGACGCAAAAGTGGCGCAAGGGGCTTGTAAATCTGCCCCAAGTGTTTACCTCGGCAAAAGTTAACGCAGAGCTTTACTGCAGCCAGACTTTAATAGGAAACTCACACTTAGCATTTTATTTTAATTTGAAGACTCTGCTCTATCTGCCCCCGACTCACTCACATTCTAAAGTGTATTTGTAAGGTCTATTTGCAGCAGTATATTCATTTGCAAATGGAAATCATTACTCCTGAAGCAAACAAGCAATGGCATAGTCAATCGGTCTTGGCATTGGGCGTGCCTAATTGCAGAGATGTTCAGGAATAGACCCTGGCCAGAGAGCGACAGGAGCATATTGCCAGAAATGGTTGTAACACTTTTTTTAATTATACCTTATAACTTTTAAACATGCTGCAGAACATTCACAATATTATACAACACATATTAAAAACGTTAACAAAGCCCATAGCTCTGTCAAAACACTTATAACGCCCCAAAGGCGAGACCTATTGGCTATGCCAATGCTTATTTGATCTGGGAGGCGGTACGACATCCGCCCAACTCTAATCCCAACCACCACACCACTAGGCTCCTCCCACGGCCGTTGGTGGTATTACTGGGTTGAACACTTTAGCAATTATGACAATTTTCTATCAGGGTCTACACCAAAGCTTTAGGGTCTGCAGTTTCCTTCTGTTTCTAAGGATAAAGCAGAAGCACAGATGGGCAAGCCAGAGGAGCTGAGCCAGAGCCGAGTCAGGGATATGGCTTGGCTCTAAGAGCACAGTGAAAGCCCTTTGCAAAGGTTAATTACTGATCTTTCAGCTGCTTTTTTCTGTATTTTTTGTTAAACCAGCACTAATGAGGTGAAATGTTAGCCCAGACAGTAAAAATAAGAACATCATGATTAGTATAAAAAGATGTGCTGTATTATGCTGCATAATTTGCATTTTCTTGCTGCATAATTTAGTGAACTTTGCAAAATAATAATTTGGTGCTCTCCTACTGCATAATTGGTGATCTGCATGTTTGGTCAGTATTGTTATGATGTGTGGAACAACGTAATTGTTTACTAACCCCTTAACTGCTGGGCCTTTTCACCTTAATGCACAGCCCTTTTCTGGGTAGTTCATGCTTAGGGACATTTTTTCCACATAAGGTATCTGTTGGAAATTGGGTTCCTGGTTGAATGGGGTGGAAGCCCTGGTCAAACCGTAACCATAATCCCAGGCAGAGTAAGTCAGAAACACACCCTAAATTAACCCATGCTCTCCCTCTGATGGCTTCTCACAGAGCAGCCAGGCTTTACTTAAGAGGCAATGTGTAAAGTATTTATGCAACACTTCAAACAGTAAAACAGTGAAAACACCACACAAAATGACAAAATTCCATAAGTAGAACATGAGATATGGATTTTAAAAGAATAAACTATAAAATAGCGTGTAGAAGCATTAAAAAATGCTTGCTTGAGATATCTGGTAGTACCGGACCGAAACAAAGTCAAAAGTTCAGGCCAAGTGCAATGGAGCCTGGGACAGATACAGTGACCCAGTGAGACCCGCTGAACAAAAGAAACTTAATCGTGGTTGCGTCGATGAAGATGCGGGGTGCATCTGTGTCGATTCAGCAATTGAGGTGATTCATTGACTTTCACCAGGCAACGGCGGTGATGCATCGGTTCTGATGGGGATATGCTGGTTCGGTAATGAGGCAGTTCCGAGGTGATGCACCAGGTTTCTCCACACAGTTGCGGTGACGTGTCGATCTTTGTCGGTCCCATTCCTGCAACTGTGACAATGCGTTGATTCTGCTCTCGCAGCAGTGGATGCATCGTTCCGCTGGAGCAAGCAGCTTAGGCCAACTTCCAAGGTGCAGGATCAAGGTGGTTGGAAGTCTTTTAAGTACCCGAGACTTCAGATGAGGCAAGAGAGAGCAGCAGGGCAACACAGTAAGGCAGCAGTTCTTCCGGAGTAGCAGTCCAGCAGAGTGGCAGTGCTGCAGCATACCAGTTCTTCTTCCTGGCAGAGTGGTTACAGGTCCAGAAGTGTGCTGAAGTTATGGTGTCAGAGGTCTAGTACTTATAGCCAGTTGTGCCTTTGAAGTGGGGGAGACTTTAATGAAGGGCAGTGGAAGTGCACAGAGGTCCTCTCTTCCTGCCCTGGCTCCAGACTCACTACAGGGGGGTATGCAGCCCTTTGTGTGGGGACAGGACACAGCCTATTCAGGTGTAAGTGTGAGGCTGTGCCCAGTCCCTCCCTCCCATTTTCCCAGATGGCCCATCAAGTCACACCTAAGCTCCTTTTGTGTATGGCTGTCTAGAAGGAATACTCAGCTGTCACCCAACCATGACAAGTAATCAGAGACAGGCAGAAGGTACCAAATGGCTAAGAGCTGGAAAAATCCAGACTTTCTAAAAGCAGCATTACCAAAAAAGTAGCAATAAATCTGACTTTGCCCTTAAAGAGGATTTATCGTTACCACTCCATAGGTACTAAACATGATAGAACCACCTCCTCTCCATTAGGAATTACAGCTTATTAAATGTAATGAGTAATCCCCAAAGTTATCCTATGAGAGGGGTAGGCATCAAAGTAGTGGAAAACTAGTATGAGCGTTTTACAAGCAGGAAATGAAAAACTTAAAAGTGCATGGCCTACCATTTAATTACATATCAACCTGCCCTATGGGATACCTAGGACCTAGTTTATGGGTGACTTATATGTAATAAAAGGGCATATTAAGGCTTGGCAAGGGTGTTAAATGCCAAGTTAACATGGCAGTGTAACACTGCATTCAGTCTGCAATGGCAGGCCTGGGACAAGTTTTAAAGGGCTGCTAGGCGGGTGGCACAATCAGTGCTGCAGGACCACTGGTAGCATTTAATTTATAGGCCCTGGGTTTCAAATACCCCAATTAGGTATTTATCAATCAAACCATGTTTAGGGGAGGGAGCACGTTAGCAGTGGTTAGCTGTGGTAACGTGCACAGAAACATAAGGCTAACAAGAAAGAATTCAGCAAAATTGGAGGTTAGCAGGCAAAAGGTTTGAGAAAAGACAACCCTAAGTCTGACAGGTCTAACAGTATCCATGGAAAATGTATGTCCTATTTTTCACATCATCCTGGGTATTCTAACGGTAACCAGGGCGTGTTGATTCCCCTGGAGGATACAGAGAAAAGAAGCAAAATATAGCTACATTTTGAGTTTTGGGGGGAAAATAAACAAAAAGTTCTCCAGATAAATGGTTTGTTTTCCCAAAATGGCATCAAAGAACAGCTTTCTGTGCTAAAGTCACCATCTTCCCAGCTTTCAGGAACATGCAAACTGAATAAAAAACGTATTTGTTTACTACTGTATTAGCATTTCTCAAAGAGGTAGCACATTATTCCTATTTTTTTGTGCTCCCAACCTTCTTTCAGTTTGTGGTGGAAACCAGTGTGAAACCCATCGGTTATCCATAATAGCGACAGATTGTTGAAAAGTAGACAACATTCTGAATTCATCAGGGGATCATATGTGTAGATCCTTCAAGGTTTTCCAAAAGAAACTAACTGCTGGAATAAATATTGAAAAGGAGTTGGGAAAAACGGCCATTTGTGACATTGTTTTAATCTGTAACATTTTGTCCTAAATACCCACACCCACCCTAAACCCTAAAAATACCCTTACCACCCAATACTCTCACCGACCTCAAAACCCTAAAAACACCCTTACCCATATATATATCTAGATTTGTGTATATATAGATGTGACCAAGACCATGGCCGTGGTCGAAATGTGTCTGTTTCTCTGCCTGAATAAACAAACTTGATTTACACTCACAATTGGTGTGGCTCATAGATCTTTATATTTATATCTATCTATCTATCTATCTATCTATCTATCTATCTATCTATCTATCTATCTATCTACACACACACACACATATATATATACTAGCTGTACCCAGTCAGGCGTTGCTGTGGCTCAGTCTGGTTAAATGGAAGAGAAAGAAAAGAGTAAGCGCACGTTTCTAATATGTTTAATTTCACATTGCTTGTTGGTATACAATATGTTTTTGTGACAATTGTCTGTATGCGTCCCTTGTAGTTGTTGCGCAGCAACCCAATCGATAGGGTCTGTTAGGCCTTTCGATTAAAAACACGAGCGTATTGGACACACGCGTATTCAAATCCAACATTGTGTATATATAAACAAGTGCTAATCTTGCAAAGTGAACCAACTCCTCACCCCTCCCTCCACCCACTTCCCGGTCTGCTATCCTGACAACAACTGTCCATCCTAATATATGTAGACTATTGTCTCTATGCGTCCTTTCTTAATGTTGCCAAGTGAACCAACTCCTCCCCCCTCCCTCCACCCACTTCCCAGTCTGCCATCCTGACACCAACTATCCATCCTAATATATGTAGACTATTGTCTCTATGCGTCCATTGTAGTTGTTGCGCTGCAACCCAATCGATAGGGTCTGTTCGGCCTTTAGATTAAAAACACATGCATATTGGACACGTGCATATTCTAATCCAACGTTGTGTACATATAAACACGCACTTATTCGAATCCAATGTTGTGTCAAAATTTCAAAGCAATCGGTGAAGAACTTTCAGAGAATTAAGATTTTGAACAAACGAACATTGACATTTTTATGTGTCTGTTTGGGCTTTCGATTAAAAAAACACGCGCGTATTCGACAAGCGCGTATTCGAATCCAACGTTGTGTATATAAAAACACACGTGTATTCGAATCCAACGTTGTGTCCAAATTTCAAAGCAATCGGTGAAGAACTTTCGGAGATTTACGATTTTGAACAAATGAACATTTACATTTTTATTTACATAGATAGATATATAGATATTACCTACTGGCGGTCGCCAGTAGGTAGTTATAGTTAGGACCTAGCTACCATAGGAAATCCGCAACATTCTATTGGGAATAACTCTGGCGCCGGTTGAGGAATTTGCGTGTAATTTTCCAAAATGTTGGCCAGCTCCGCTCTGCTCCTACCCTGAAAGTTTCGGGGGGATTCGTGAAGTGGGGGCTGAGAAAAAAGGGGGGTCTCAAAACGTGTTTTCCCCATGTTAATTTCCATAGGACGTTCTGACACGTCTACAGCCCGAACCACATAACGGAATTACGCAAAACTTTGCAAAATTGTAGGGACTGGTACGCAGATGTGCCTTTGCTATATTTGTCGAAAATTGCTCCCGTGTTTTTTTTTTAAATTAACTTTAAAAACACATATATATCTATAGGCACGCTCCGAGCGCTCACCGGTATGCGTACCGGGGAGCGCACCCGGCGCGCTACTGGAGTGCGCAAGTGGAAAGCTGATTGGCTCTCGGATGTCTGTCAACATTCTAAACAGTCCGGAGAGTCCGCCATCTTGTGTCTCGGTAGAATCGAGACACAAGAAGGTAAAAAAAAAAGTGGGAAATGATTAAAAGGGGGCAGGGTAGACCCCCCCTGACCCCCTAGGTTTAATGAGGGGGGCCTAGAAGGACTCTGAAGGGTAAAAAAACTTTTTTTTTTGTTGAAATTTTCGCTGGATAAGCGCTGGGTGCGTTCCCAGATGCGCTCTCCGGTACACGCACCCTGAGCGCACCACGGGGAAAAACAGTGCAAGAATATAGAGTAAAAAAATAATTTAGAGTGCTTAGAGGTAGGGTAGCTCTGAAAAGAGCTGTTGTGTTATGTGGGTGTTTTTAGTACCTACAAGTAGGTACCAATGCAGAGTCTCAAATTCAAGAGGAAGACTCTATTCCCCTCATCTGTAAAGTGTACACAATCTCTCCTATAGATGCCTTGCATGTTGTAACACAAGTTGTTGTGGTAAATGGACCCCATACCATAGTCTCTGAGGAAAGCAGAAACAGATTTATTTACATGTTTCCTTGCTTTCTCAATCTGTGGACAAAATTGGTTGGACCAGTTCCATTTTTGCCTTTGGCATATATTAGAAAATACCAAGGCAGTTTTTGGAAAAAGTGACCTAAATTGCCCAAAGATGTCCTTTAAAAGCATTTCCAGACCTACACCAGTCAAAGTGCCTAGGTCATTTCCACCACAGTGCACAATTATAAGGTCAGGGTGTGGAAGATGCATAAAGGATTTTATCAATGGTATCAATTGGTGACTTCTTAATCCTCGCTGTCCAATCCACACAATGTCCACATTTGGTAAATCAAGGTTGTAAATACCTCTGTTGCTTGCAAATTTTTCACTCCAGAAGACATAGCTATGACCCACAAACAAGACTTTTGGCATCTTGAAGGTAGATGTGCTTGTATTCAGAAGAGTTGTGGAAATGAAATGGCAGTTTGATTATGATAAAAAGTGGTTGAGATTCAGTGCACTTGAAAAACCAGAAATGATTGGTGCTTTATTAAAAATCTCCACTGAAAATTAGGGTGCATGCTTTTTTTTTTTTTAAAGAAGTCACTTCAATGGTTGAGAAAAAGTCATTTAAAGAAACATTGCATTTGATTAGCTAGTACATTGACAGGTCAAACACCATTGATGAATTATTTTGCAACATAGTATGATGAACTTCTGAACTGTGTGCTGGGTTAGGAGGGAGTTACCATGGTAACAGGGTGAATGAGCATTGGGGGGATGGGTGAATGTTATGTGAGTTTCAAAGTGTTCAAATGTACAACCAATTAAAATGTGCAGTTTGGTTTTGAATTTGTGTGGGAAGAATTTTCATTGGTTATGTACAAGAATATGGGTCTGAAATGAGAAAGAATCTGTGCAATTATTCTGAGGCTCCAGTGAAGGAAGCAATATTCAGAGATTCTGCTTAAGAAAATCTGTTGTGTGTGACTGACACTGTTGTACATCTTTCAAAGCATTTTTAAAGGTGAGTAATGATTCTTTTAAAAAAGATAGAGTGCTGTATTACACTCCCTATAACTCAGCCATACTCCCACACTCACCTTCTTTCAGACCTTCTCCTTTACTTTCCTTCCTCTCTCTTCCCTTCTTTCGCTCCTTCACTCTTTTCCCTTCCCTTACTTTCCTTACTCCACTTCACTAACTCCTTCTCTTACTCCCTCTGTCCTCTTAGTTCTACACTCCCCTTCCCTCATTCCCTCTCTGTTAGCCTCATTCTCTCCGTCCCCTTAGTCTCTCACACGTCTTCTGTCACGCTCACTCCCTATAACTCCGCCATACTCCCACACTCACCTTCTTTCAGACCTTCTCCTTTACTTTCCTTCCTCTCTCTTCCCTTCTTTCGCTCCTTAACTCTTTTCCCTTCCCTTACTTTCCTTAATCCACTTCACTAACTCCTTCTCTTATTCCCCCTGTCCTCTTAGTTCTACACTCCCCTTCCCTCATTCTCTCTCTGTTAGCCTCATTCTCTCCGTCCCCTTAGTCTCTCACTCCTCTTCTGTCACGCTCACTGCCTATAAGTCAGCCATACTCCCACACTCACCTTCTTTCAGACCTTATCCTTTACTTTCCTTCCTCTCTCTTCCCTTCTTT
Organism: Lissotriton helveticus; assembly: GCF_964261635.1. Classification (NCBI taxonomy): domain Eukaryota; kingdom Metazoa; phylum Chordata; class Amphibia; order Caudata; family Salamandridae; genus Lissotriton; species Lissotriton helveticus. The sequence goes on from NC_136058.1 coordinate 348,471,587, forward strand.
TGCTCCTTAACTCTTTTCCCTTGCTTTACTCTCCTTACTCCACTTTACTAACTCCTTCTCTTACTCCCTGTGTCCTCACAGTTCTATACTCCGCTTCCCTCATTCTCTCTCTGTTAGCATTATTCTCTCCGTCCCCTTAGTCTCTCACTCCTCTTCTGTCACGCTCACTCCGTATAACTCAGCCATACTCCCACACTCACCTTCTTTCAGACCTTCTCCTTTACTTTCCTTCCTCTCTCTTCCCTTCTTTTGCTCCTTAACTCTTTTCCCTTCCTTTACTCTCCTTACTCCACTTTACTAACTCCTTCTCTTACTCCCTGTGTCCTCATAGTTCTACACTCCCCTTCCCTCATTCTCTCTCTGTTAGCATTATTCTCTCCGTCCCCTTAGTCTCTCACTCCTCTTCTGTCACGGTCACTGCCTATAAGTCAGCCATACTACCACACTCACCTTCTTTCAGACCTTCTACTTTACTTTCCTTCCTCTCTCTTCCCTTCGTTTGCTCCTTAACTCCTTTCCCTTCCTTTACTCTCCTTACTCCACTTTACTAACTCCTTCTCTTACTCCCTGTGTCCTCATAGTTCTACACTCCCCTTCCCTCATTCTGTCTCTGTTAGCCTTATTCTCTCCGTCCCCTTAGTCTCTCACTCCTTTTCTGTCACACTCACTCTGTATAACACTATCTCACGAGATATCACCATCACAAAGTTTCTGCAATGATATTGCAGACTACTTTGAACAAAAAATTGTAAACATTACCAAAAATTTCCCTGCAATTATGGATAACAAAGATCATAATCTGCAGGAAAATAACCATGGGATAACTGCTAGATGGAATACTTTTGACCTGATTGAGAAAGCAGACACTTTGAAAGTTTTATCAAAAATCAAATCTGGATCGCCACTTGACCCCTGTCCCCCCTCACTAATCCAGGTTATTAAAGAGGACGTAAGCCCCATGATAAATGACATCATTAACGCCTCACTTCAATCTGGAGAAGTCCCCAATGCGTGGAAAACAGCCATTGTAAAGCCATTACAAAAAAAGACATTACATAACCCATCTGTCTTAACTAACTTACGACCGATCTCCCAACTCCCTGCATTGTGCAAATGCACTGAAACCCTGGTCAACAGACAGTTAACAACGTTCCTGGAAACTAATAACATCTTACATCCAAACCAGGCCGGTTTCAGAGCTAAACACTCCACTGAATCAGCTCTGTTATTTACAACAGAAACCATAAGAACTGCACTAGACCAGGGGGGCAGGGCCGTTCTTGTCCTCCTCGACTTATCAGCAGCATTCGACACGGTGTCCCATACCATATTATTACATCGTCTAGTAGAGGCAGGTATAGGGGGCACCGTGTTGAACTGGTTTACAAATTTTTTGTTAAACAGAAAACAAATCATCAGGTTAGGACAATTCTATTCAAAGGAGAAGGAGATTGGTTCAGGGGTACCTCAGGGCTCCAGTCTGAGCCCTACCTTATTTAATTTGTACATGGCTCCCTTGATCAGTCTTATTGCGTCCTTCAATGTGAATACGGTTGCATACGCCGATGACACCCAATTGGTCCTGATTCTGGACAAAGATATAGCCAAAGCAGAACGAGACCTAAAAGAGTGTCTGACGGCAACCTTTAAGTGGATGCACGAAAACCATCTGAAATGTAACTCTGCAAAGACAGAGATCATACCATTTGGAAAAAATAACTTATTTTCTCCACTCACCTGTTGGCCACCCGACGCGGAAGCCCCCCCAGATACCATCAATGCCACTCGTAATTTGGGCATAAAATTTGATAATTTGCTTTCTTTTAAGCAACAATCCAAAGAAATAGCAGCTGCCTGCTTTAACATCATGAAGGGGCTACGCAAATTCTTTGACTATCTACCATTGCCCGCCCGCCGAACAGTAGCAGTTGCCTTAATAACATCCAAAATTGACTACTGTAACAGTCTGTATGCTGGAGTCACAAAAGCTACCTTACATAAACTACAGACTATTCAAAACGCGGCAGCGAGATTGGTCCTAAGGTTGCCCAGAAGATCATCAGCATCAGCTGCCCTAAATAGGCTGCATTGGCTTCCTATTCAGAAGCGGATCTTATTTAAAATCATTGTGATCACATTTAGGTGTTTTCACAAACGAGGCCCAAAATACCTAAATGATAGATTCCATAGGTATCATCCCTCAAGAGAACTTAGATCAGCCACAGCCAATTTGATTACTGTCCCCAAGTTTAAACTCACCACCAAGGGAGGAAAATCATTGGCAGTTCTTGGAGCCAAAGCCTGGAACACACTCCCTACAGACCTTTGTCTAATAACATCAGAACAGACTTTCAAAAAATCTTTAAAAACTTGGATATACGGACTTCCAGAATCCAAATGTAAAACTTTGGTTTGATTTTACTCAAATGTTCCAAACACAGTCGAAACATCATACTATGGGTCAGCAATGAAGAATAAAGCGCCAGGATGCTCCATGGAGTGACAGAGCGCTATATAAAAACCACAAAACATCAAACATATAACTCAGCCATACTCCCACACTCACCTTCTTTCAGACCTTCTACTTTACTTTCCTTCCTCTCTCTTCCCTTCTTTTGCTCCTTAACTCCTTTCCCTTCCTTTACTCTCCTTACTCCACTTTACTAACTCCTTCTCTTACTCCCTGTGTCCTCATAGTTCTACACTCCCCTTCCCTCATTCTCTCTCTGTTAGCCTCATTCTCTCCGTCCCCTTAGTCTCTCACTCCTCTTCTGTCACGCTCACTCCGTATAACTCAGCCATACTCCCACACTCACCTTCTTTCAGACCTTCTCCTTTACTTTCCTTCCTCTCTCTTCCCCTCTTTTGCTCCTTAACTCTTTTCCCTTCCTTTACTCTCCTTACTCCACTTTACTAACTCCTTCTCTTACTCCCTGTGTCCTCATAGTTCTACACTCCCCTTCCTTCATTCTCTCTCTGTTAGCCTCATTCTCTCCGTCCCCTTAGTCTCTCACTCCTCTTCTATCACACTCACTACCTATAAGTCAGCCATACTCCCACACTCACCTTCTTTCAGACCTTCTACTTTACTTTCCTTCCTCTCTCTTCCCTTCTTTTGCTCCTTAACTCCTTTCCCTTCCTTTACTCTCCTTACTCCACTTTACTAACTCCTTCTCTTACTCCCTGTGTCCTCATAGTTCTACACTCCCCTTCCCTCATTCTGTCTCTGTTAGCCTTATTCTCTCCGTCCCCTTAGTCTCTCACTCCTTTTCTGTCACACTCACTCTGTATAACTCAGCCATACTCCCACACGCACCTTCTTTCAGTCTTTCTCCTTTACTTTCCTTCCTCTCTCTTCCCTTCTTTCACTTCTTCACTCTTTTCCCTTCTCTTACTCTCCTTACTCCACTACACTAACTCTTTCTCTTACTCCCTCTGTACTCTTATTTCTACACTCCTCTTCCCTCATTCTCTCTCTGTTAGCCTTATTCTCTCCGTCCCCTTACTCTCTCACTCCTCTTCTGTCACGCTCACACCCTATAACTCTGCCATTCTCCCACACTCATCTTCTTTCAGACCTTCTCCTTTACTTTCCTTCCTCTCTTTTCCCTTCCTTCATTCCTTCACTCTTGTCCCTTCCCTTACTCTCTTTACTCCACTAACTCTTTCTCTTACTCCCTCTGTCCTCTTAGATCTACACTCCCTTTCCCTCATTCTCTCTCTGTTAGTCTCATTCTCTCCGTCCCCTTAGTCTCTCACTCCTCTTCTGTCACGCTCACTGCCTATAACTCAGCCATACTCCCACACTCCCCTTCTTTCAGACCTTCTCATTTACTTTCCTTCCTCTCTCGTCCCTTCTTTTGCTCCTTAACTCTTTTCCCTTCCCTTACTCTCCTTACTCCACTTCACTAACTCATTCTCTTACTTCCTCTGTCCTCTTAGTTCCACACTCCCCTTCCCTCATTCTCTCTCTGTTAGCCTCATTCTATCCATCCCCTTAGTCTCTCACTCCTCTACTGTCACGCTCACTCCCTATAACTCAGCCATACTCCACACTCACGTTCTTTCAGACCTTCTCCTTTACTTTCCTTCCTCTCTCTCCCCATCTTTCGCTCCTTCACTCTTTTCCCTTCCCTTACTCTCCTTAATCGACTTCAGTAACTTCTTCTCTTACTTCCTCTGTCCTCTTAGTTCTACACTCCCCTTCCCTCATTCTCTCTCTGTTAGCCTCATTCTCTCCGTCCCCTTAGTCTCTCACTCCTCTTCTGTTACGCTTACTTCCTATAACTCAGCCACACTCCCTCACTTATCTTTCTTTCCTCTCTCATTCAGTCCTCTACTCTCACTTTTTCCTTCACTTCCTCTGTCTCATCACTCCCTTACACCCCTTGTCTCACGCTCACTTGCCTTTATCCACTCTCTATCACCACTCTTTCCTCAACATCACTGCTCTTCTCTTACCCTTCCACACCCCCGTTCCCTTACTCCGTTTTCTTCACTTATCCTTATTCACCTTGTTCACTCCCCTTCTCCTCACTCACCTCCCACACTCACCTTCTTTCAGTCCCCCTAGTTCACTTCCCTTACCCTCTCGTCCCTTTCTTTGCTCCCTCACTCATTTTCCTTTCTTCTCTCACTGCACTCCACTTCACTCACTCCTTTTGAATTTGTTAAGAATACAGCTCTTTTTGAAGAATTGGAGGTAGTACTAAAAAGAACAGTTTTTTTTCTTTTTTTTAGTTTTTTTTTCTGAACAAAAACAAAAACAGAGAATGCCAAACTGCTCAACAGGAGCAAAAAAAGGGGAAAAATTAGGGCTGAGGAGGGCAGCGGTGGTCTTCCCTTCTGCGTACAATGTTCATGATGCTCTGCTCTCCGTAGCAAAGCAGTTCATCACACTGCTTACACTTGATAGTGATATCAGTGAAAACAGGCTGAATGTTAGGGATCAGTTGCTCAGGTCGTCCTCTCACGGATGATGTTGTTGCTCCTCCAGTAGATGTTGAGGCGCCATCCCTTGGGAGATTACGTGCCAGGGCCCTGACACTCTCCCGGGCATAGTTCTGGGGGTGCCTCCTCTGAACATGACGAATCATCGTAGAGTTGCCAAAACTGTACTTCCTTCTAGGGTCTCCCCGTGAAAGCACAGTTTGGCAAATTTTACACTCCACCTTTGGAGCATTAACCTTTTTTTTATTTGGTGGTATGGTAAAAAACTTCCATATAAAATGCTCCGTTACCTTGGGCTGAGGAGCCTCTTCCTGGATGAACTCATCCGAGTCCTCACTGATGCTGGGTGGTCTAGCAGCCATTCTTTTCACAAAAAGGAAGAACAGAAAAGAACAGGTCTTGCTGTCTCCAAAGTGAAAGAAGAAGTGAAGGAAATGGGTGGGGTTTTCATTATTTGTAAAAAAAAAATGTTAACAACCAATGAAAAGAGTTATTTTAAGGTCACATGACTTGACGCGCTTACGCTGCGCGCACCGGAGCGCTTCCGGGGGCGCTTACGCAGCACGAACGTAGGCGCTTCCGGCGGCGCTTACGCGGCGTGCCTACATGACGTTTTGCTAGCTTTTCGGAAATGCAAAATCATTTTAATTCGGAAAATCAAAAATACTACTTTTATAAGTATGGTACTGAATGTCTTGCATTATTATTTAGTTTAAATACATATTTTTTTTATGCACGCGGAAATAGCGCTCTCGCTGCGCTCTCGGATGAGCTTACCGGTGCGTGCACCCTGAGCGCCCCAAGACAAAATGATAAAAAAAACATGAAAAATACATTGAAAAAATAATTTTTGAAAAAAAAATAATAATAATTAATAGGTATAAAAAACAGCTAATAAAAAAACACTTTAAAAATCGTAGGTTACAAACTCGATATACAAAGGAATTAGCTTTTAAAAATCCTTTGAAATTCACTGAAAAAACCATAGGTTTCACACCAGTTATAGTTAGCTAAACATTTTACTTATACAAAACCATTAAAATTCCCACGTTATAGTTAGTTGGACTCACTATAACTCGCACGCCCGCAATCCACTGCTGATGATGTCACATATTACATCATTCATGACATGGTCAGTGACATCACTGATGAAATCACTGATGACATCTCAAATGACATCACTGATGACATCTCAAATGACATCACTGATGACATCATCCAGTGTCTGTGTGTTCCTGTAAAGTTAAAATGTGTTTAACATATTGAAGAATGAGTGTATGTATGAGTGTCTGGATAATGGATTCAGTAGGTGCGTGATTGACTGTATGAGTGGGAGATTAAATGTGTCTTACTGACATATACTTACTGATATATATATATATATATATATATATATATATATACACACACACACACACACTTACCTGGCATATTCTTACAATTTTAATTGTAAAGGCATGCTTGGTAAAGGCATACACGTGGTAAAGACACTGCCTGCTAATGGATGCTTGGTAAAGGTATTGCGTGGTAGCAACCGTGTTGTAAAGGTTGTTTTCCATCTTACATGTGTCTTTAGTGAACTCCCTGTGGTAAATTCTAGCTTGTGGATGCAAATTGGGAATGTCCAAGAATGCCTTCTGAGTCCTAAATACCTCTAACTGAGTTAGCATATCTACCTTTAAAAATAAGGCAAACATGGTGAGGAATAGGTTCCCTGAAGAGCATGTCATAAACTACTAAGAACGTTTTTTGACATGCAGGGTAGTCAGTGAGAACATAACATACGCTCCATCCACCATCCACTTTTATGTGCAGTGCAGTGATTGTAATGCACTTGTCATACAGCAAACTGAACACCTGCTAAGTTCTGACGGAGGATGAGCATGGCAAACTGGATAAGCATTTTGCCCACACATGTAGCGTTGGATGCAGAGTTCTCTGTAATGTTATGATTTTTTTTGTAATGCACACCCTCACCTGGCAGGGCATCCTGTTGCCAACTCAGAGCAGTCTTGGCTGATCCATGGATTAACCTAATCAAAGGGCCAAGTTTTCACCTTTGTGCGGAATACAGTCCTCTTCGAGATGTATGTGTAGGGGTAGGACCCTTCCACCCTTTTGGAGCCAATTAGAAGTCACTTCTCTTTGTGCTTGTGCTGTGTATGCATACAATGTGTGCAAGTACGAGTCCAGCTGAGCAAAGGTATCTGGAAGGTTTCTTAAATCCGAGGCGGTATTGAGGTATCCTGGACCATTGCTGTACAAGGCTTTGAAAGTTATTATCAGGAGTTTGAAAAGTTTGAGGTGCAGGATATGTGTGGGTTGGGATGTTGAGGGAGGAGGCTGCCCGCTGCGTTCTGTTTGATTTGTAGTCATCTGCTTAGTTGAGTGAGGGAGTAATTCAGAATCAGGGTGAGTGTGGCACCAATGGGTTTGAATCCGTAGGTGAATTTGAAGTGCAATCATGTTGGTGGCATGACATGATGCAAAGGTGTGCTTTTCCTGAATAATCCAAATATCTCTATGGGACAATCTAAGGAACAGAGCCGCCCGTTTTGCATTGTTGACTTTGTCTAGGAATACTCTTGTATGTGTAGGTGTGACCACATTCTCCATACAATACTAAGGAATAATTCCTAACCCTGGGCAAAGTACTATGCTACGCCCGCGTAGTTGTGAATTTTGCGCTACTTCGCAGTACACAAATTGCACGTAGCACAGTGTAAACATGCGTAGTGTAGCGGTTATTTTTTGCTTGCTCGTGGTCCTCAACGTCAAGTTGGTGACCGCGAGCGAGGAAAATTACATCCCGGCGAGACTTTTTCCTCATTCGTGATCAGCAACCTCAAGTTGCCGATCACAAGCGTGGAAAATAAACCTCCCGGCGAGATTCTCAATGCGGGGAGGTCAGGTTTCTCATTGCGAGTGGTCGCAGGACATATATTTTACTTATTACACTTACTCTGGTCCTCGTGGGCAATCAGTGTGGTCTTTGTCTTGTAAACATAAGTTCCCTAAAAGCACTTCAAAAACTAGTCAAGACTTTACGTTTTTGTCGCACATGGTACTCCATTACAACGTGGCTTATGTTTGTTGCGACTGTAACAGAACATCTACCAATATCTGATGCCAAATAAAGGTGTTTAGAAGGCCATACGCACATCCAGGATTTTCTCAAGTAAAGGAAAAAGAAATTCTGCAGTTGCTTCCCTAGAGAAGGAGTGTCCCATGAAAGGTAGGTATCCATGCACAGCCATTAAGAGGTTTACTTTATGGCAGCTCCACCTCGGTATACCCAATACTTCACTTTTGAATGGTATTAGATAAAGCAAGAAGGAAAACACAGGGCAGACTGAGATAGGCACTGTGGAGAGCAAACACAACTCTTCTGAATCTTTTCTTGCCTAGAGCAGAGTCTATAATGACTACAAGACTGAGTGTGGAGGAGAGTAGGATCCGCTTCTTATAGTTACCCCCACTTTTTGCTGATGGCTTACTGTTTTCCACTTAGACTGGTTGGGATCTTGCTATCCAGCACACCAGCCTAGCTGCTTTCTCCTATACATTTATTGCATGTACATTAGGTACACTCCAGATTGGATACTGGGGTACCCTTAACAGTCCCTAGTATATGGTACACCATGTACCCAGGGCATAGGTACCCCAGCGGCTTGAGGGGCTGCAGCATGTATTATGCCACCCCCGAGAGACCATTCAAACTGACACCACAGGTCTGCTACTGCAGCCTCTGTAAGGTGGTGCATGCACTCCTTACTTAGATATTTGTTCACTATATCTATTCTAAAACGCTGCACATATAAACCTATCAGTCACCCCTATGGCACGCATTATCAATCCTGAAGGCAGGGTGCTGGCCCTCCTGCTGCTGAGCTGAGCTCGAGCAGGGGAAGGCTTGACAATAGGTTTCCTGTCACAGGGAGGTGTAACCACCTCCCAGAAAGGATTTAGTGTATTGGGGCTGGGTGGGTGCACTCTCAGAGTGTTTGAAAGTCTGCACTTTATTTATTTTTATTTGTAATGTGCAACATTCATCCGGGAAGGATATCACAATGCTGTGCTAGGACTCTGGTAGATAGCTGATCGATTGATGAGTTTTGCCGGTGTTAAGTTTTAACGAACAGGTTGGTCTTAAGTTTTTTCCTGACGACAAGGTAGTCCTCAGAAAGGTGGAGGTCTTGTGGTAGTTCATTCTAATGGTTTTCTGCCAAGTACGAGAAACTACGACCCCCTGCCCTTTCTTTCTTAATGCGTTTTGTTCTGGCTTGAGCTAGAGACCGTGATCTTAGGCACCTGGTGGGTACATAAAGTTCAACTATGTTCTGTAGGATAGGAGGCCCTCGTTTGTGCAGCGCCTTGTGCGCGTGACTGAGCAGCTTAAATTTCACTCTTTGGCGCATTGGCAGCCAGTGAAGTAGTTTCAGGCACTCAGACGCTGAGCTGAGTCTGTCTGTTACATACCAATTTGGGGGTGGCATTTTGCACCACTAGTAGGCGTGTGAAGAGGTAGTCTGCCATGCCCACGAACAGTGCATTACCATAGTCCAACCTACTAGTAAGTAAGGCTTCCGTGATGGTTCTCCTACAATCTAGCGGGATCCAAGGGAATAGCCTTTTTAGGAGCTTCAGCGTCGCAAAGCTTCTTACACATACAACCCGCACATGGTCCTGCATGGATAGGGTATTGTCCATGAGGATCCCCAGATTATTTGCACATTGCTTTGGAGCAGGCGCATCATCCAACGTCTGGGGCCACCAGGTGGTATTCCAGATAAGTTTAGCTCCTCCCCTGCATTTAGTTTAAGGTAGTGATCTGCCATCCAAGTTGCCATTTATGAGAGGCAGTTATTCAGTTTTAGTCTAGTGTTCTCGTGCCTTTCTTCAATAGTTATGAGCAGTTGGGTGTCGTCTGCGTAGGAGCAAATACCAAAAATAAAATTAAATCAGAGCGGCGGCTTTCCCTTAGTCAACCAAAGATCTTTTGTTGTCTGACACGGCTAGGAGGGTAGGATATAGGCTGCCTAGATACGTGGTCCCTGTGAGTAATCGTTTCAATATTCTGAATCCACTCGAAGCGATAGCCTGACTGCCCATGGGCTTTCTTGGCTACACCTCTCTTAATTTTGGCCTTTATGATTAAAGGAGCTGTTATGTCAGTCTACAGAATAGTAATCCCGCCTCAGCTCATATAGAGAGAGATAAAAGTCTGCCCTTTCCTGTTTCAAGGAAGCTGAAGGAAAGAGATTCAAGCAGCACTAACTTGAACCTGGACACCCCAAACGAATACCTAGTACACCCAGACACAGAACATGTAAGCAACAACATAGTAGGGACGCCAGGTAGAAAAGGGGCCACAGTTAATGCTGTACCTATTAGCAATGAAGTATATTGTAACATTGCTTCAAGGAACATCTCGGGTATACACTCCAAACTGAATGACTCAATGTGGTGTTTAAGATAATCTGTTTCCAAGAAACATGGTCTAAGGAAGTGCATCACCTGAATGGGTTTAGGACTTTCCATACGTCTGCTGTAGATGGGGTGAGGGGAAGGGCAAAGGGTGGGTTATGTACGTATGTATCAAGTAGTCTAAATGTTAAAAAGATTATAATGCCTATAAGTGAACTGTATTATCAAATGATTGTTATTTATGTTGGCGGGAAACATTTTATAGCTATAGCTAACTCTTATAATAATATTCCCCCGGAAAAAGTTTCATCCACAGTCAGAAAATTAACTAGTGACTTAAATTTGTCAGCAATAGCAAGTCCAAAGATACTGTGTTATTGTTGGTAGGGGACTTCAATTGTGCACTGTGCCCCAATGTAGGGACAACTCATGTGGTCTCTCAAATGATGAAGGGACAAGTTATACCCATTTCCGGCACTCTGTACTAGGAGAGCTGTTTAACAAATTAATTTGTAGTCTTGACTTGGATTTTGTGAATGAACTTTGCCCACTATCTGCCCCCATGCCATGGACCTTTAATGGTAGAGGTTTATACTCTACAATAGATTTTATTTTACTATCGAATAGCTATGCCCACACCGTTTACTCATTTGCTGTTAATGGCATTTCTCTGAGTGACCATTTCCCCCTCTGTCTTTCTGCTTTATTAACTCAAAGTGAACATACCAGCCATAATAAAGACGACCAGTTGTTAGAAAACATAGCCATTGGGAAAACAAATGGATACTCTTTGCGCTGGTCGATGGTAGATCAAGACTCAATTACCAAGGTCGTGGTCACTAAATGTAATTACACCTTTGAAACTTGTCTGAGCGAATGAGCCGCCTGAGACACTATTAAAACAATAACTGATGCAGTAAAAGAGTCTTTGTTAAGGAGGAAATGCAATAAACGCCAACAATGGGGCTGGTTTGATTCAGGGTGTACCTTAGCATATTCTAGATTAAAAGATGCTTTACATGAGACCCCGAGAAATCTGGACAGAGTTAGACAGGCTCTAACTGATTTTAAGCAAGCGTTAGAAATAGAAAAACTATCTTGAAGAACGAGGCCTGGGAGAACCTACATAAAGCATCTCTACAGAAAGATGGTACGGCATTTTGGAAGGCATTCAAAGCGCCATATCTAAATAGCGAAGGAGGACCGTCCATTGAAATCGCCATAACTGAAGAACAATGGATTAAACATTTTTCCAAACTGTATAATGGCGAGGTTAATCTCGATGTAACTAGTAGTTACGGTGAAGAGGACCACACTCTGGTGACAACATTTCCCCGCTTAAACTTGCAGTTTACCTTGGACGAGGTGAACCGGGCACTTTCTGCATGCCAGGGTGGCAAGGCTCACAGCCCAGACGGGGTACCTCTTGACTTATATAAGTCAAACATCTCCCTCTGGGGTCCAATAATCGTCCAGGTAATTGCTGCTAGCTGTTGTACCCCATTTGTACCTACCTGGGTGGAATCCACTATGGATGGATGTCACTACAACACATGCTTTTACAACGCATGCCATTACGACGCAGGTTGGGGGGCGCTGGTTAGTGAATAGTTTAATTTACTATTCCAACTCCAGTCCCCGTGGATAGTAGGGAAGGTGTTGGATAGGAAATAAACTATTTCCTATCCTAGAGCGCCCTCCAGCGCGATTCGTTGTAATGACTTGCGTTGTAAAAGTTGCGTCGTAATGGTAGTGCCTTGTAAAAGTTGCGTTGTAAAGGATGTTTCCCATCCACTATAGTCCCTATTTTTAAAAAGGGGGACCGGCAGGATCCAGGATGTTACATACCCATATCTTTGTTAGATGCCATGTCAAAAATAGTAGGACATATATTATTAGAACGCCTACAGGACTGGGCTGAGGAACACTCGGTTTTGTCCGACCTACAATATGGTTTCAGCTCAGGCATGGGGACAGTAGAGCAGAGTCTAAATCTTTCAATTCTAGTGGGGAAATACACTAAGGCGAAGAAGGGTAAGTTGCTTTTAGCGTTTGTGGACCTCACAGCAGCCTTCGACTGCGTGATCCATAGTAAACTCTGGTCAACATTTGAAGAAATGGGGGTTGATGCGCAGATTATCTATTTTTTGAAGCGTTTTTTATATTAATGCAAAGGCTCAAGTATGTTGTGGTTTACAGGGCTGGTGTTCAGCCCCTTTTTCTATAAGAAGAGGGGTCAGGCAAGGATGTGTCCTGGCCCCTTTTCTTTTTAACCTCTCTATAAATGGTCTGGGAGAGGCACTTCTGCAAGGAAATCAAGACTTTCCCCAAGTAGCTGGGCATCCAATACCAGCACTTTTATATGCAGACGATGTATTAATGTCCCGTACACAAGTAGGTCTTCAGAGGATTTTAGATACTTTTTCAAGTGTTATGGGAGACCTAGGATTAAGACTGAACACCTCAAAGACCTTTATCATGCGGTGTGGCCACAGTAGCAAGAAGTGCAAGGATATGTTTGTGGCAGGACAGAAGAGTGGGGTCACCAAGAGATTTTCGTATCTCTGAATTCTCTTTGATCAAAACGATACTTGGGCACAAGCAGATTCAGCCAAAATATTTGTGTTACTAAGATCTACAAATGCTCTAACTAACTTTGCAAAAAACTAGGTTGAATTGCTCAAGATTTATAAAGCAAAGTGTGTCTCCTCTGTGATTTACGGGGCAGTGGTCTGGGGATTTGCTGACCTGCTCCCTATTCAAAGGGCTGAAAATTATATTTTAAGATACATTCTATCTGTCCTGAATAGTACTTCATCAACTATCTGTCACGCGGAGCTGGGTCTTCCCTTTATTTCTGATCTGATAAAACTTGGGCCTGTTCTCCTATGACACAGCCTCCAGACCAGGGATGAAACAAAGTTAAATCAAGATATCCTGACAGATACTTTAAAACTAGAAGGGGCCCTGAAGATATGTCAGGAGCTTCCTAAAAGATTTAGGTCACTTGGAATATTTTAATAATCCAAGTACTATTGACATAACAAGAAAGGAACTGAAAAGGGAGGCTCTGAGGCACCTGGATACTATCAGAATATCCTCAGAGATTATAAAGTCGGCTGTCATGCACAATCAATTGATTTTAACTACTTTTAATATTCAACCTTATTTAACTTTTGTTCCAGGCGTTTATGATAGATTTCTATTGACTAGACTTAGGCTGGGGGGTTTTCATAGACTCGTCACTATCCCCAAAATGAACGATTGGGCAGAAGATTTTGATCTGGGTACCTGTGACAATCACTCAGCACAATCCACGTCACATGCTGTACTTTTTTGCAAATTTGATCAAGATTCGGGAAAAGTCTGTTTATTACCAATTTTCAAATTACTGGGACTTTGGCAATGCCGACCGTATTTTCTTGCATTACAACATCTGGACAATGTACACAATGTTTTTAGGATGTTAACTTTTTTTAACGAGTCTTGAGACAAAGGAAATGTATGTCAATGTAATCTCTTTTTATCTTTTTATCTGTAACTTGAAATATGATAGATCTCACTATGTACAAAATCTGCTATGATTTATGGTTGAGATTCTTAAATGTGTGTTATTCTATCCATGAACTTAATTGTGATTTTTTTATGTGCTTTTATGATTGTTTCATATGGCAATCAAATAAAGCTTTCCTTGACCTTGAGAACAGGACCATAGACTCTGCCACTGTGTGAAGATACAACACTTAAATGACCTGAAGAGACCATGTACTGGAACTCAAAACAGACTCCCTTTGATTGGTAGGACCAGTATCCAGCAAACTGCAGGAAAATCGACAGACTGCGTGACAAGAATTGTGATCCGCTGGGCCTGTCGAGAGTGAGCCCAAAGAGAAGTGGTGTCCTGCTAGTCCAGAATGGTAGCTAAGCCTTCTCAAAGTTTCAAGCCGCTACTCCACTCCGGTCGACCATCACCTGCTGAAGGAACCGTGGATTACATTTGCCGCAGCAACGGCCTGGTGATCACCAGTTGGGTGATCGACCCCTTGAACAACATCTTCAGCCCGAGAGCTCCTCACAGCTACAGCGACTGACATCATCAATGACTCTCCTGCTGTGTTCCTGCATCCTAAAGTTGGAGTCACCAAGTGTGTGGCAAAGCATCTTTGGCATGACCTGCCCCCAGTGATTGACAGCTGCCAGCTACTTCTGCATCGAGAGCAGCCGATCAAGGTAGAGGAAATCCAGCTGTTGAACCCAGGTTGTAGGATCCCAAAGGCCTCTACTTTAAGTGGGTAGACTGAAAATCTATCTCCAAGGTGTGGTTTTGTCAAGTGTTGCAAGTTTGAGGGCTATTGCGGATTCTGTCAGCACCAAGGACAGCAGAGTCACCCCTGAGTCCGGACACCCTGGGCAAGGTAACAAAGTAGTGACTATCAAGTCTTGGTCTAGGGACCTGCTTGACTGAATCCACTAGAGGGTTCGTTTGAAGTCACCCTGCAAGTGATTCACCGTCACCTGTGTGTCCCCCATTGACTTCAATGGGACCAGTTTGAAAAATGTTTTGCATTTATTTTTGAGCACTTCAAAAATCCACAACGTAGGTTATATGTATGATACAAAGTTAATTTTGGTGCCTACATTTATATAAAAATACAGCCTATTTTCACGATTCCTAGCCCACCTTATACACTCCCAGATGCCATAGCCATGGCTCTCCTCTGGTGGCTGCTATTGGCAGAGTTGAGTTGTTCGGGGTGACTCCAGGACACGGCCGGCTCCAACATCCCCGCAGGGGCTTACGGAACTGCGCCTGGCCTCTGCCTGGTATCTGGAAGGAGCACAGGACACACCCGGCACCCAGCAGGAGCTATGACCAGGTGAGCAGGGAACAGAGGTGAACAGCTGCGGTGAGTGGGTCGCCAGCTGCCGGCTGCGGACGGGTCTTGCTGGCAGGGAGGTAAAAGTGGCAGACCCCCCGGCACTTCAATCTCCCCAGAGTAAGGGTAAGAGGTGGCGGCCTTACATCGCTCGCCTCCATCCTGTCCTGCTCCTCCCTGGATCTTTTCTGCCACTTCCTACCTCAACATAAAAGCCCCACAAGCTACTCCAAGCTATCCCACAATCAGGGGCAGATTGGCACTGCGGGCACTCGGGCATGGGCCGAAGGGCCGGTGTCTCAGTGCCCTCTGTGGGCCGGTTTAGTTTTCCCCTTTCCTAGTCCACAGAGAGCACTGACAGGGAGAGGAAAGCAGCTTTGTTCAGTGATCAGCTGTGGCCTCCCCTTGCCTCCTGCCCTGCCAAGCAATCACGCTGATGGTGTCTGTGAGACATGTGAGATTCGGGGACCCCATCACAATCTACAGGGGGGGCTCTGCAAATCACAGCTTTGTAACCCTTGCTTGAGCCCACATCCGGGGACTCCAACATTTCTGTCAGCCGTGAAAAGAAACCAAAGACAGGCGTCCTTAAAGAGACTGTCCCCATATTCACCTTTACATCAGCGCCCCCTTGTGGAAGAGTCAGCAGTGACTCGGAGTAAGACCCCACCCCACATGGGCCAGCTTCTTGTCAGTAACCTGCGTCTCTCTGTTTGGTTTCAATGGCGGCCCCACTTCATAGCTTTGCAGCAAAGCTCATTAAGGCTTCATGTGAGCGCTACAAAACAAATAAATATGCAGCGCTGTGGTGATAAGAGTGAAGTATAGTGGCCTGAAGCTAATTGCAGGGCTTCTATATTCAAGAAGACCTGAGCATATTTATTCTGTTTTCTAATTGGCAACAGGAGATGTAAGACAGAACTTTTCAAATTTATTGTACTCATGTGAACAGCTTTTTTTTACAGGCAGCTTCTGTGTGCACCTGGCCGATGACCAGTGTACACACATCAAAGAACCCTTCCATGTGCACACGTGAAGTTTATTGTATGTTTATTTCACAGTATTCTTCTAAGTGCATACAAGTGCTGTGTTTTATCTACATGTGGCAGACGCCTTCTGTGAGTCCCGGACGTATGTCAATGTGCACAAATCACAGATCACTTCATTGTGGACGCCTGGGGTGATTGTGTGCCAGAATCGGCATCCCTGGGGGCCAGGTGTTGCTCAGGCCTTTAAGCCATTGCCATCTCGGCCCCCCTGGGGCTCATGCAGCCCAGAAACAGTGTTTGCATTAACATCTCACCCACAGCCCTTCTCGGTCAGGGCATAGCGGGCGAGGAAGAATGGGTCTCGCTGTGGGGGCCAGGTGATGTTGGGAACTCCCACCATCTTCCCCTTGGCCTCCCCCACTCCCATGGATGGCCCAGCAGCTGTGTTTTTTGCTTTATCCCCTTTCCTGCCAGGCCATTGCCCTGAGGCAGTGAAGGGCTGGGAAGGGCTCAGTAAGTGACAAATAGCTGGGTCCTCGCTGTTTTTTAGGTGATACTGGGCAAGAGGGCTGGGGAATGATATTTTAAGAGAAAGGGGCCTCACTGTTTTTCAGGTGCTCCTGCGCTGGAGGGCTGAGGAATAATTTTGTAGTAGAAATGGGCCTCGCTGTTTTTCAGGTGCTCCTGCGCTGGAGGGCTGGGGAATAATTTTGTAGTAGAAATGGGCCTCGCTGTTTTTTAGGTGCTGCTGCACTGGAGGGCTGGGGAATAATTTTGTGATAGAAAGGGGCCTTGCTGTTTTTCAGTTGCTCAGCTTGTAGGACATTGTCACCTTGGCCCTAAATGTAAATGTAAATGTATAGGCATTTATATAGCGCACTACTTACCCGTAGGGTCCCAAGGCGCTTCGACCGCTGCGAAACCCTTCCTGGCTTCCCTGAGAGATGGTCCCTTAATGGGTATCTCCAGGGTGAGACCAGGCATCCCCGGCAGTCTGGTGGGGCCGTTAGTGAAGATGAGGCAAGCTAATGCCCAGAGTTGCCGAGTGTGATCGCTGATCAGAGTGGGCACCGAGGCGAGAGAATTATCGAGTCCGCTGACCCTGGTCCAGAAACCTGCCGCGCCGGGAATCGAACCCTGGTCCCGGGCCGTCCTCTGCTCTCGGGTCTGCCGCCTCTAACCAGTGAGCCACACTACTTCCCAAGAACAAAAAAACTCCCACTTACATTCCTTGTGTGTTTCATAAAAGGGCACGCCCCGTGAATGTGGGCCACGCCCCGTGAATGTGGGCCACACCCGCGAATGTGAGCCACGTCCCGTGAATGTGGCCCACGCCCCGCGAATGTGGGCCACTTTTTTCGGCAGTGCCCGGGCCAAATTGTGATCCCAATCCGACCCTGCCCACAATCTACCTTTACAATGGACCTGCATCGGGTTGACCACTGCACCACCTGGGACATCTGCAGTTGGTTACAGCGTGCAGGCGGCTGCAGGAGGGGACCTAAAGACTTCAGGAAAGAGTGCCAGAAAGGGGGTTTGCGGCGAGGTAGCAGCGGGTTTAGACCCCGCAGCACAGGCTGTGTCCCAGCTGAGCCCTGGAGGCGGTCCAGCCAGGTCTGGGTGCAGCTTGAGGGCCCGGAGAGCTCCCTGCCTCTGCTGTTTACAACCCCTTCAGCACTGAAAGCACCGCAGCAACTGAGCATTGGGGCAGACTTTCTAACACCCCTCAGTCCGCAGACCTCCCGTCCAATTGGGAAAACGTTCCAGCAACCAGCAAAACCAGTAAATACCAGATCAACCATCAGCACTAACAAGGGCCCAGCAAACAAGACCTAGCAAAATGACCCAGATTGGCATCCCCAGAATTGCGACTACATCGGAGGGGGGTGGGGGGGGGGGGGGGGTTGGGGGGGGAATGGTACAAATAAATTCAACTAAACCGTGGAGACTGACGGTGGTGAGGAAACTGTGACATCTCATGTAGACTTTAACTGCCTGGTAGGGACAGGTTAATCCAGCGAAGGGGGAAGCAGAGGTTTGAGGTTCTGGAAAAACTCCAGCCTCTGGAGCTAACAAATGACATCCACTGCAATACAGCGGGCGAATTACATAAAAGAGCGGCAGAGGGCTATTCAACCACCAGAATAAAAGTAGGCACTTCCTCCTTATTTGAAAACTACCCTACACGCTTCCTTTCAAGCTACACAGCCTGTCTAACTTGTAGTAAGGGCCAATAATGACAAAAAGGAGGATAGGAACAAAAGCGTGCTCGACCAAAACCAAGTTACACAAGAATCATCCAGCAATATGAAACTTTTAAATGAGTCAGTCCCAGCTCTGTCTTCAATTTCAAATTTAGCGTCAATCCGTAGGTGTCACGGGGCAGATTTACAAGCCCCGTGTGCCACCTGTGAGCCACTTTTTGTGTCGCACCGGTGGCGCATTTCACAGCTCCATATTTACAAGGACAGGTAAAGCCACCCTGTGTGACTTTTCGAGTCCTTGTAAATACGTCCCCTTTACACGCAACACTTTGCATGAAAGGAGCGTTCCATGGGTGTTGCTGTGGGTGTTCCCATGCAACACGCTTAGAACCAGACACATTACCAGATTTGCGAGGAATCGTAAACTTGGAAATGCGTCAAAATGCTACAGGTGCAACGAGGAGAAATGTCTCCTCTTATTTTTCCTCTTTCAAAGCGTGCTGCATTTTACAGCATGCATTGAACGAGGAAAATGCCTTTGGTGATTGTTTTTGTGCAGGAAGGTGCCCCTTCCTGCACAAAAACAATCTCCCCCCACGACGCAGGCATCCTGCACCATCGTGCAAGGGTGCCTGCGCCGGCGCATGGCAGCTGTTTGTGCGCCAGCGCAGGGCAGAGCACTAGAAAGCAACATATTATTGTAAATATGTTGCATTCCTGTGCTTTAAAAGTGCCACAGTGTGGCATAGCCAAAGGGCTTGCAATGCCGTGCTGCGTCACTTTCTTGTAAATCTGCCCCCCAGTGCCCAGCCTAAAAAGGGCACATATTGAGGAAAATCTAACCCCTCGTCCTACATTAAACGATCTAGTAGATCAATTGGTGTGTCAACAGGAAACCGATCAGGAACAAGACCTAACATGGGAACCCCAGAAAGGGCGGTTTACCTCCTTGTCAAGCTACCAAAACAGACCTGCCGCCTGGCCAGCTCCCCTCAGACTCAAAGACGCGCCTTGAGATACCTGAGGTTACTGGAATATCCTCAGCGCCCACTTCGCCACAAGTTATCAATACCACCGAGGAGAACATGAAGGAACACTCTTCGGAGCATGGCAGCTGTTTTTTTTATTGTTTAAATATTTTTTATTGCCACTTTATAATATTGCATGTTATCTCATTTATTCACAAGGCAAGGTACAGAAGGTAATTTTCCTCTTACAGCCGGTACATTTACATTTATCGGTATGTTTGCATAGAATAGTTTAATCGACATATACAGTAAATGTCCATATCGGAGCCTCATAGGAGCTTTTTTTACTTTTACCTGCGCGATGTTCACACGGCATCGGTTCTTCCTATAGATAGCTTCATAAAGTTTACTGGCATGCCAACTATGCGTACATTATCTTCATTGATATCCAAATCTTAACAAAAAGAAGTTAAAATGTAACAGTAACCAGTTGGGCTGTTGTATATAGGAGTCGTTTAATGTCTCATCTCCACTGTGTCGGTATCTAGGGCCGGGTATTTCTATATATCCCCCTTCCTGTTACAAAGACAGTAGCCGTGGCGCTTATCCTTTCACACCTAGACTACTGTTACAGCCTCTTAGCGGGAGCTAATAAATGAACACTTAGGAGACTACAGATGGTCCAACACGCAGCAGCTCGCCTAGTCCTGAAATTACCGAGTAGGTCCTCTGCATCGGCGGCTCTTAAAACCCTCCACTGGCTTCCACTACACAAGGGAATCTTATTCAAAATACTCTTAATTACCTTCAGAGCAGTGTCAAAACTTGGCCCAATGTACCTCTCAGCTAGATTCACACCATACACCATGGCTAGGACTCGCAGATCTTCATCGGCAAACCTCCTCAAACCTCCCTGTTTTAGATATAGAACCAAGGGAGGAAAAACTGTAGCCTCTCTAGGAACCAATGCATGGGATCTCATGCCAACTCAACCGAGGCTCTTGAAAACAAAAACACAGTTCAGGAAGGCACTGAAGACCTGGATTTTTGGATCTTCAGATGAATTCTGTCTATCCCTCATATAGGTCTCTCCCCTTGACCTTTATCTGCCCAGTGTCAGGATGCTCCTTCCGGAGTGACAAATACACAAATCAAATCAAATCAAATATGGTTAGGGCAAGGTCTTCTAACTGGTATTTGATAGTTATGTGACCTCTCCATCGACTTTAGGGTTGTTCAGCATCATTTAGGTGTCAACTATTATGTGCTTTGTGTTATCGGGGTACCTCTTGACCTCTCTGTTTCCAGTCTGGTATCTGAGAGGGGGGTCCTTGGTCAGGGGCCTAGAGTTCCTCATTAATCTGGTGTCACCTCTTCCGTCCGTCCTCTAACTGTGGTTGTTTGTTCATCGTCTGACCCACTGATACTGTCTGTGGAGTCCTCTTCTCCACCTATCACATCATGGATCCATGTTATCAGAACTTCAGTCCATAGGTCTGAAATCGGTCTCAGCCGAACCCCTCTAGCCTCCTCACTGGCCAAAACAATCTCCTTAGCTTTCGCCCATCTTGTGACGTCTTCCCTCCAAATCTGGGCGTCCGACTGATTTCCAGACCATAGCTCTTTGCTAGAGCCAGCACAAGATCTATGAACCTTGTACCAACTTTGCGAGAGGTCGGTTTTGGGAAGAACTCCAAAAATACACCCTTCAAATGTGCAGGTGAGGGGCCGGCCTAAGGCTGTCTTCAGGGCTTCAACTATCCCTTCCCAATAAGGTCTCAGGGTCAAGCAGTGCCATACCATGTGTATGAAGTCCACATATAGGGCCTGATTCACAAAAATAAACTTAGACCAAAAGTCTAAGTTTGGACCTAAAGTCTAACTTTACGAATATATGACGCTACTTAGCATGCCATTACTACGCATGCTTTTAGTGCGATGTTTTTACATCGCAACTACTATTACTCCACATATTTTTAATGCGCAAACCATTATTATGCAAAAGCATTTATAATATAAGAATCTTCTTTACTTTGCTGTTAATTACTTCGCATACCACTACTACGCAAAGATTTTTTTTTTTTTTAAATATTTTTATTGCAGATTCACAGGGAGCCACTAACAAACAATCAGGTACTTCAGACAGTAGCCACAAATGGCGCATCTCACTATCGGCAGATGGATACACTACACGGCTGTTAGACCTGACACCTTTTGGCGTGGTTCTTCCCCCATCTTTTTGCCTCTGACTCATGTGTTTTGATGCTGTGCTGGATTTCGTTTTTGCTGATTTAGATGTTTTGGACACTCTGCCACTGCTGATCAGTGTCAGAGTGTAAGTGCTCCTTCTGTAAATTGTGATATTGATTGAGTATACCTAATTGGCATATTTGTATCACCACGAAGTCCCTAGTAGAGGGCACTGTGTGTGCCAGGGCTGGTGATGACAAATGCTGCTAGTGGGCCTGCAGCGCAGATTGCGCCACCCACATGAGTAGCTTTAAAATGGTGACTCAGGCCTGCCAGCGCAGGGCCTGTGTGCAGTCAGTGACTGCCATGTCAGCCTGGCCAGTGTCCCCACTGGCTAGGCCTAATCCTTCCCTGTCGGTGCACATCAGTCACCCCTATGGAAGGCTCAAGGTACCCCCCTGGGCAGGGTGCAGTGTATGGATAAGGTAGAGCATGTGCTAGTGCAGGTACTATGCTCTGGTAGTGGGCTACAGCCATTTTGTGTGCTCACTGCTGTAAGGCTATCTTGCTCTATAGAGTAACATGGAGGGGGGCTGGGCCCATGTGATACCAGCCTATCTCCCCATAGGAACAAGATGGGACATAAGTGAAAGATATCCCTGGACTCAGAATTTAATGACACATCTTTTAGTGAAGGGTGTTTTTAAATCCTGGGTTGGAGAATAGCCCTTTTAGAAAGTGGCTATTCTCTTGTCTAAACCTTTCTGTGTGCCTGGGTTTGTGGAATGTCTGCCTGGTCTGGATGTGACAGGAAGGGGCTGCAGAGCCCCAGAGGAGAGGGTCGGAGCCATCCCGGGGATGAAAGGGCACATCTGCCTGCTTGGGAGGAGGGAGGAAGGAATGCCAGATAAGTGCTGGGCTGTGCCTGCCTACCTCCCCCACATTAGCTCTCTCCTGGTGGTCAACTGACCCCACTGGCCCTGAAGCTGACAGGAAGAAGAAAGCCAGAGACACCTCAGTGCTCCGCAACCCCCAGAACTGGTTTAGACTGGACCCAGGGCCTCCATGCACAAAGGCTTGAAAGAACTTCAAAGACATTGGGGGGTATAAGGAAAGGACCCCTGTCTGCAGAGAATTAGATTCTGAAATTCTGCAAGCAAGAAGGAACCCTCGCTGGAAGGAGGACAGCTATAGAACTGAAGGAAGACTGCCTTGCTGTGTGCTCTAAGGGCTGACTTGTTCTGCTGTCCACCTGGAAGCTAAGGAGAAGAAAGGGACTTTGCTGTGTGCTGTGACCCTGCCTACTTGAAACTGCCAAGACTCTGCTGTGTGCTGTGTCTACAACTGAATCTCCAAGGGCCTGAGAAGAGCTGGCCCCCTGTCTGCAACCCAGGAACATAAAGGTTGCCCAAGGAAACAAGACTCTGCGGTGCCCCCTGAAGCTGCTGTGTGGCAAGGAGATCGCGAAGCTGCTGTGTGCAGGGAAACTCGGGGACTGCTGGACTAAGCCCTGCTGATTGCCCCGTGTAGCGCGCTGGCTGCTCTCTGTTCTGCTCGAGAGCGCCGCGCTGTCTACTAACTGCTGCATCTCAAGATCGACGTGTTCATCGACACGTGCTGGTGGGGGCCAGAGGGTTCTGAAGCGCTCCAGCGTGGTGAGGGCTAAATACGCTTGACCCGTCTCAGCATCGCCGCGGGCCCGGGCCCTGAAATCACCCCCGAAGGTCTGCTCGCAGCCACGAAGGGGCCGCGCTGTGGTTGGCTGCCGCCGTAGGCTGAGGGAGAAACGCCGCGACCGGATTGGTCGATTTCCCCAGAGCAGGCGGTGACGTCACGGGAGGCTCGGCAGAAGCGCCGCGACCGGATTGGCTGATTCCCCCTGCGTGGTGGTGTCGTCACGGGAGGCTCGGCTGAAGGGCCGCGACCGGATTGGCTCCCGTCGTCAAGGACCTCGTCTGCCTGAGTAATCACCGCCGGGACCGGGGAAGACTGACCCGACCTCGCCGAGGGACCTGAAAGAGTGCTCCAGCCCCCGGCCTGCCGTCTCTGCTCCCCGCTGCTCCCTGGAGAACCGAGAGCGGGCGGTGGAGCGTCCTGAGACCGGCCGGGCTGGAGCGCTAGTGAGCGCTCGCTGCGAGGTGCGCCTGGAGGGGAATCCCCCCTCCCAACAGCATTGCGGTGAGACGCGCTAGAGGCGCGAAGGGTCCCTGGCGCTAGGGGCCGAGTCCTGTTGATGTTATAAAACCTTGGCATGATCATTGGCTCGTTTTGAGAGCGAATTGCATATAAATCAGTGGCCATATTTTTGAGCGCTGATTTAAGAGACTAGAGACTATTCTTATTTTTATGCTAAGAACTGCCTATTTACAAGACCTACTAAGAATTAAGTGCAACCTTGTTCTAGATGAAGTGTTTAACGTGCAACCTTTAAACTAGAAATGCTATCTGTTCTAAAGAAGTGATTATCATGCAACTGCTTCATTTACATGCTGAAACTAGATAAAGTTATATTTTATATATACTTACCTGTGTGGTCTCAGTTTGTGGTGGATTGGGAATTGCTGTTGTGTTAAGTGCAAATGTTATCCACATTGTCTCCGAGTTTAGCCTAGACTGCTCGCGCCATGCTACCTAGAGGGTGAGCAGGGGTTATCTCAGAGGGTTATTCCGTCGCCCTGACCGGAGCTAGGGGTCCCTACTTGGGCCAAGGTACTTACCTTTGCCAACCAGAGACTCCCGGTTCTAACATTGGTGGCTCGCGGTGCGGATTTTGAACTAATGATTGCACTTGACCTGCAGTGATTTCTTGTACATCACTAGTCTAGTTTAGCGGAACAGGTTGCGCAGGATTTTTTCTTTTTGGTGAAACCTTTTTAGTTGAAAAAGGGGTAGGAGGTAACATGTCTCAGAACGCGCAAAGCATGAATGCAGAAGGGGAAGTGGAATTTGAAAGCCAGGAGTTGCTCACCTATAACAAGGAGCAACTGAGAAAATTCTGCAGACAGCTTGAATGCCCAGTAAGGGGCGGCGCAAATAAGGAAGAGCTACGGACAGCTCTGAGGGCCTGGTGGGAGGCCAAACATGGTGTCCCAGAAGCTACTATTGAAGAGGGTGGCGCACAGGAGATTGGGTTTTTGCCCAGTGAATTGCCAGTGGCGAAGCCAGCGTCTAGGGCCGGCAGCACCCACTCCAGTAGGATTATTTCTCCAGAGGAGTTGGAGGAGAATCAGAGAGCTAGGGCCCATGAGATTGAGCTTTTGAAGCTCAAAGCGGAAGCCGACGAGAAGAGACTGCGCCTAGAAGTTGAGAAAGAGGCGCAGGAGAGGGCGGCACAGGAGAGGAGGCATGCTCTCGCTTTGGAGGAAAAGAAGCTCCAATTGGCTCATGAGAGGAGCATGAAGGAATTGGATTTCAAATATAAAGAGAGGGGGTCCAGTTCTAATGGTGGCAGCGCACAACCAGTACAGGCGGGTAAGGTATACATACCAAAGGATCTGGTACAGAATTATCAGAGGGGTGAGGATATTTATGCGTGGTTCAGAGCGTATGAACTTGCCTTAAAGATGAATGAGGTGCCTGAGAAGAATTGGGGAGCAGGATTGTGGAAGCATTTTGAGGCCTCTGGGAGGGATGTTTTGGCACCCTTAGAAGCAAAGGATGCTTTGTCCTACTGCGCCATGAAGGAGGCTTTGTGCCTCAGGTATGGGCTCACTGCTGAACAGTACCGCCAGAAGTTTAGGAACTTCAAGAAGCTTGATTCAAGTACTTGGGTGGAGTGTGTGAGTATGTACACGCGTGCACTGGAAGGTTGGATGAAGGGCAGCAAAGTTACTGATTATGTGGGGTTGTGTCACTTGATTAGTAGGGAGCACTTAAGTAGTTTGTGTGTCCCAGAGCTGCGCCAGCATCTTTTGGATAGTAAGTTAACTGATCCCAGTGAGCTTGCTAAAGAGGCGGACCGGTGGACTAGCACCAGGGTCCACAAGGGGGTGGTAAGTACCCCAGCCAAAGGTGGACAGGGTCCCCAGCAGAAGAGTGGGGGGGACACGGGTAATCAAAAGGAGTCTTCTAAAGGGCCCCAAAGTAGTTCCCAAGAGAAGGTGTCTCAACCCCCCAAGTCTAAGAAGTCCTGGCCCCATAAGGGCCCGCAGGACAAGAAGACCCTCACTTGCTATGCATGTAGGGAGGTGGGGCACATTGCTCCAAACTGTCCGAAGAAGAAATCTGCACCCACTGGTGCTCCAGCTCCAGCTCCGGCGATAGCCAGTGTAGCTTTGGGAGGGGATTTGATTTCTAGTGGGGAGGAGGGGTTAGCATTGATGACCCTTGTCTCTCTAGGAGACCGAGAGATGGCCCAGGAAACCTTGCTGCCCCAAAACACTAAGAAATACGGGCAGAAGGTGACCATCAATGGACAGGTGGTGGAGGCTCTGAGAGACACAGGGGCCAGCGTGACATCTGTTAGGTGTCAGTGGGTGTCTGAAGAGCAAATTGTTCCCCAGGTACTCCGGCCTGTGGTGGCAGCTGACAGTTCAGTGCGCTACTGCAGGCTGGCGAAAGTTCCATTTGAATGGGGAGGAGTCTCCGGTATTTTGGAGATTGTAGTAAGTGATGCCTTGCCTGTAGATTGTCTATTAGGTAATGACCTGGAGAGCTCCCCATGGAAAGAGGTGGAGCACAGGACTCACTTGGAGATGTTGGGTTTGCCTGCGTGGATCTGTGTGTCCACCCGTGCAATGACAGCAAGAGAGGGCGGTCTAGCAGAACTGGAGCCTGGAACAATGGCCCAGGGACCTGCCAAGAGAGGACGGGGTAGAGGGCGCGGGAAACCGGCCCCCACTGTTCCCACGGTCCCGGAAGAGGCAGACCCGGAAGGGGATGCCCTGGAACCTACAGGGGAGCAGGTGGCCGAACTAGGGGAATTGCCTGAGCTGTCCCAGTGGCAGCAAGAGGGTGGTCCCTCCAGGGAGGAATTCTGCCAGGCTCAGAAGGAGTGCCCTTCTCTCATTGGTGTGCGGCAGCAGGCTGCCGACCAGGCCGCAGGCCTGGGGTCCAAGGAGCATTTGATCTATTGGGAGGATGACTTACTTTATAGTGAGCCTAAGTTCGCTGAGCCCGGCGCAGCCCGTGTGCTGGTGGTACCGGAGCGGTTCAGGAACTTCCTACTGGGTCTGGCTCATGACGTGCCTCTCGCAGGACATCTGGGGCAAGACAAGACCTATCACAGGCTTGTCACCCATTTCTACTGGCCCCAGATGAAGACGCACGTCTCTGCCTTTTGTAAGTCTTGTCAGACTTGTCAGGCCAGTGGCAAGAGTGGAGGGAAGCACGTGGCACCCCTCCAACCCTTTCCCGTGGTGAGCACCCCTTTTGAGCGGGTGGGCATTGACATCGTGGGGCCCCTGGATCCCAAGACAGCCCTAGGCAACAGGTTTATCCTGGTCTTGGTGGACCATGCCACTCGGTACCCGGAAGCCCTTCCGCTCAGGACAGTCACCGCCCCAGTGGTGGGCCGTGCCCTGATGGGGATATTTTCCCGGGTGGGATTTCCGAAGGAGGTCGTTTCGGACCGCGGGACAAACTTCATTTCTAACTATATGAAGTCCCTGTGGAGTGAGTGTGGGGTGACATACAAATTCACCACTCCTTACCACCCTCAAGGAAATGGTTTGGTTGAGAGATTCAACCGCACATTGAAGGGCATGATTATGGGCCTGGAAGAGCCCATGAGGCGGAAATGGGATGTCTTGTTGCCATGCCTGTTGTTTGCCTACAGGGAGGTGCCTCAGAAATCATTAGGGTTCAGTCCCTTTGAGTTGCTGTATGGCCACCCTGTCAGAGGGCCTCTGGCTCTGGTGAAGGAGGGGTGGGAGAAATCCCGTGGGAAAACCCCTCAGGATGTGTTCAGCTATGTGCTGGCCATTCGCAACCAGACCAAGCGCTTCAGGAAGCTCGCTCAAGAGAACCTGGAGGCTAGCCAGGAGGAAATGAAGAGGTGGTATGACCAGAACACTTCTCTGGTTGAGTTCCAACCTGGTCAGAAGGTGTGGGTGATGGCGCCAGTGGAGCCTTGTGCGCTCCGTGACAAGTGGTCTGGCCCATATGAGGTGGTGGAGCGCAAGAGCGAGGTTACCTATTTGGTTAACCTGAAGACTCCCAGGCAGCCCCTGAGAGTGCTACATGTGAACCGCCTCAAACCCCACTTTGAAAGAACGGAAGTGACGATGCTCATGGCTACAGATGTTGGAGGGGAGGAGGATAGTGATCCTCTCCCTGACCTCCTGGCAGTCAAGGAGCAAGATGGGTCAGTGGATGGTGTGGTCCTCTCCCCCACCCTGACCCCAGAACAGCAGGAGGACTGTCGCCAAGTCTTGGGTCAGTTCGCCCCACTGTTCTCCCTGACCCCAGGTGTCACCAAGTGGTGCGTCCACGACGTGGACACTGGAGACAGCATGCCTGTGAAACAGAAGTTTTACAGGGTGGCTGACAAGGTCAGAGCTAGCATCAAGGAAGAAGTTTCCAAGATGTTGGCGCTTGGGGTTATTGAGCCCTCCAGCAGCCCCTGGGCTAGCCCAGTGGTCTTAGTGCCTAAGAAAGCTGCTACCCCCGGTGGCCCCCCAGAACTTCGGTTCTGTGTGGACTACCGTGGGCTCAATGCGGTCACGAAGACTGACGCACACCCCATCCCCAGAGCTGATGAGCTGGTGGATCGGTTGGGAGCTGCCCAGTACCTGAGTACTTTTGATTTGACTTCAGGGTACTGGCAGATTGCCTTAACTGACGGGGCAAAGGAGAGGTCAGCATTTTCAACGCCAGAAGGACACTTCCAGTTTCGTGTCATGCCCTTTGGGTTGAAAAATGCCCCCGCCACATTTCAGAGATTGGTCAACCAGGTACTGGCAGGGCTGGAGCAATTCAGCGCAGCCTACCTGGATGACATTGCGGTGTTCAGCTCCACTTGGGAGGAACACCTGCAACACCTCACTGAAGTGTTGAAGGCTCTGCAGAAGGCAGGCCTCACTATCAAGGCCAGTAAATGCCAGATAGGGCAGGGATCTGTGGTGTACTTGGGACACCAGGTGGGGAGCGGCAAGGTGGCGCCCCTACAGGCAAAAATTGATACCATTCTGGCTTGGGAACCCCCCAAGACCCAGACTGAGGTGAGAGCCTTTCTAGGTCTCACCGGGTATTACAGACGGTTTGTCAAAGGCTATGGCACCATTGTGGCCCCTTTGACAGAGCTGACATCTAGGAATCAGCCCAGGAAAGTGAATTGGACTGAGGCCTGTCAAACTGCTTTTGACACCCTCAAAACTGCCATGTGCACAGCACCGGTGCTTAAGGCACCTGACTTTTCAAGTGAGTTCATTGTGCAAACTGACGCTTCAGAGCAAGGCGTGGGAGCAGTGCTCTCACAGATCAATGACGAGGGAGGAGACCAACCTGTGGCTTTCATTAGCCGGAGGCTGATCCCCAGGGAACAAAAATGGAGTGCCATTGAAAGAGAAGCTTTCGCTGTGGTCTGGGCTCTGAAGAAGCTGAGGCCCTACCTGTTTGGGACTCACTTCCGTGTTCAGACCGACCACAGGCCCCTCAGATGGTTAATGCAGATGAGGGGTGAGAATCCAAAATTGTTGAGGTGGTCCATTTCCCTACAGGGGATGGATTTTACGGTGGAGCACCGCCCTGGTACAGAACACGCCAATGCTGACGGTCTGTCCAGATTCTTCCGCCTTAGTGATGAGGACTCCCAAGAGGTTGGGTAGTTCTCCCCACTTTCAGCTGGAGGGGACACGTGTTAGACCTGACACCTTTTGGCGTGGTTCTTCCCCCATCTTTTTGCCTCTGACTCATGTGTTTTGATGCTGTGCTGGATTTCGTTTTTGCTGATTTAGATGTTTTGGACACTCTGCCACTGCTGATCAGTGTCAGAGTGTAAGTGCTCCTTCTGTAAATTGTGATATTGATTGAGTATACCTAATTGGCATATTTGTATCACCACGAAGTCCCTAGTAGAGGGCACTGTGTGTGCCAGGGCTGGTGATGACAAATGCTGCTAGTGGGCCTGCAGCGCAGATTGCGCCACCCACATGAGTAGCTTTAAAATGGTGACTCAGGCCTGCCAGCGCAGGGCCTGTGTGCAGTCAGTGACTGCCATGTCAGCCTGGCCAGTGTCCCCACTGGCTAGGCCTAATCCTTCCCTGTCGGTGCACATCAGTCACCCCTATGGAAGGCTCAAGGTACCCCCCTGGGCAGGGTGCAGTGTATGGATAAGGTAGAGCATGTGCTAGTGCAGGTACTATGCTCTGGTAGTGGGCTACAGCCATTTTGTGTGCTCACTGCTGTAAGGCTATCTTGCTCCATAGAGTAACATGGAGGGGGGCTGGGCCCATGTGATACCAGCCTATCTCCCCATAGGAACAAGATGGGACATAAGTGAAAGATATCCCTGGACTCAGAATTTAATGACACATCTTTTAGTGAAGGGTGTTTTTAAATCCTGGGTTGGAGAATAGCCCTTTTAGAAAGTGGCTATTCTCTTGTCTAAACCTTTCTGTGTGCCTGGGTTTGTGGAATGTCTGCCTGGTCTGGATGTGACAGGAAGGGGCTGCAGAGCCCCAGAGGAGAGGGTCGGAGCCATCCCGGGGATGAAAGGGCACATCTGCCTGCTTGGGAGGAGGGAGGAAGGAATGCCAGATAAGTGCTGGGCTGTGCCTGCCTACCTCCCCCACATTAGCTCTCTCCTGGTGGTCAACTGACCCCACTGGCCCTGAAGCTGACAGGAAGAAGAAAGCCAGAGACACCTCAGTGCTCCGCAACCCCCAGAACTGGTTTAGACTGGACCCAGGGCCTCCATGCACAAAGGCTTGAAAGAACTTCAAAGACATTGGGGGGTATAAGGAAAGGACCCCTGTCTGCAGAGAATTAGATTCTGAAATTCTGCAAGCAAGAAGGAACCCTCGCTGGAAGGAGGACAGCTATAGAACTGAAGGAAGACTGCCTTGCTGTGTGCTCTAAGGGCTGACTTGTTCTGCTGTCCACCTGGAAGCTAAGGAGAAGAAAGGGACTTTGCTGTGTGCTGTGACCCTGCCTACTTGAAACTGCCAAGACTCTGCTGTGTGCTGTGTCTACAACTGAATCTCCAAGGGCCTGAGAAGAGCTGGCCCCCTGTCTGCAACCCAGGAACATAAAGGTTGCCCAAGGAAACAAGACTCTGCGGTGCCCCCTGAAGCTGCTGTGTGGCAAGGAGATCGCGAAGCTGCTGTGTGCAGGGAAACTCGGGGACTGCTGGACTAAGCCCTGCTGATTGCCCCGTGTAGCGCGCTGGCTGCTCTCTGTTCTGCTCGAGAGCGCCGCGCTGTCTACTAACTGCTGCATCTCAAGATCGACGTGTTCATCGACACGTGCTGGTGGGGGCCAGAGGGTTCTGAAGCGCTCCAGCGTGGTGAGGGCTAAATACGCTTGACCCGTCTCAGCATCGCCGCGGGCCCGGGCCCTGAAATCACCCCCGAAGGTCTGCTCGCAGCCACGAAGGGGCCGCGCTGTGGTTGGCTGCCGCCGTAGGCTGAGGGAGAAACGCCGCGACCGGATTGGTCGATTTCCCCAGAGCAGGCGGTGACGTCACGGGAGGCTCGGCAGAAGCGCCGCGACCGGATTGGCTGATTCCCCCTGCGTGGTGGTGTCGTCACGGGAGGCTCGGCTGAAGGGCCGCGACCGGATTGGCTCCCGTCGTCAAGGACCTCGTCTGCCTGAGTAATCACCGCCGGGACCGGGGAAGACTGACCCGACCTCGCCGAGGGACCTGAAAGAGTGCTCCAGCCCCCGGCCTGCCGTCTCTGCTCCCCGCTGCTCCCTGGAGAACCGAGAGCGGGCGGTGGAGCGTCCTGAGACCGGCCGGGCTGGAGCGCTAGTGAGCGCTCGCTGCGAGGTGCGCCTGGAGGGGAATCCCCCCTCCCAACAGCATTGCGGTGAGACGCGCTAGAGGCGCGAAGGGTCCCTGGCGCTAGGGGCCGAGTCCTGTTGATGTTATAAAACCTTGGCATGATCATTGGCTCGTTTTGAGAGCGAATTGCATATAAATCAGTGGCCATATTTTTGAGCGCTGATTTAAGAGACTAGAGACTATTCTTATTTTTATGCTAAGAACTGCCTATTTACAAGACCTACTAAGAATTAAGTGCAACCTTGTTCTAGATGAAGTGTTTAACGTGCAACCTTTAAACTAGAAATGCTATCTGTTCTAAAGAAGTGATTATCATGCAACTGCTTCATTTACATGCTGAAACTAGATAAAGTTATATTTTATATATACTTACCTGTGTGGTCTCAGTTTGTGGTGGATTGGGAATTGCTGTTGTGTTAAGTGCAAATGTTATCCACATTGTCTCCGAGTTTAGCCTAGACTGCTCGCGCCATGCTACCTAGAGGGTGAGCAGGGGTTATCTCAGAGGGTTATTCCGTCGCCCTGACCGGAGCTAGGGGTCCCTACTTGGGCCAAGGTACTTACCTTTGCCAACCAGAGACTCCCGGTTCTAACAACGGCCATTTAGCCCACACCCCTGAGGTCGGGCGGCGAGTTTCAGTAGAGCGCTGTTGGTGCAAGCTTATATACAATTCTGAGCATTCAATGGGCATTCCGAGCATCTGCTTTTTTCTCTTTTGCTGGATCCCCCCCACCCCCCCAATAAACAATAAAACACAGGTTTCATGCCTTCAACAATTTACATACAAAACTTTGCAGCAGTTACACTTCCACTCCCACCCCTCTCCCGCTAGTGCCAGTAATGCCCTTCACCGTTCTGAGCCATAAATCGCAGGCATCTCACAACATTTCACAAGTTCAGTAGTTTTTGTCACCCCCTTTGCGGAGATGTCCCATTTGTCCTGGTAACCCGTCCTACACCCATCCAAGGAGGCCCTCCCTTACAGCCCCCCGTCCAGCCCATGGTAGTGTCTCCACTTAGACCAAACTCTGGAATTTTTTAGGACATCCCCATGCCTTATAGGTTACCCTCTCGGCTGCCATATAGAGATCTAGCCCTCTCCTCCATTCCTCCAGATCCGGAGGCTCCGGCGCTCCCCAATGCTTTGCGATGTCCCTTTTCGCAACGACCAGTGCTAGGACCAAAAATATAAGAAGTGGGCGTGTCAGATCTACCTCGTTAGTCATGCCCAACAGTGCCAGCTTGGGATCTTGTGGGATCGATGCCCCTAGGACCTCCTCCAATTCTTTGAACACCTGGGTCCAGTATGTTTGTATTATAGTGCAAGACCATATTGTGTGGTAGAAATCCCCCACTCCCTGATGGCATCTAAGGCAACGTGGGTCCTCTACTTTCCCCATTTTGCATAGCCGCAGTCTGTCATAGTAGGTTCTATGGAGTACATTCAACTGAATAAGTCGCAGTCGTGACTTGATTGCCACCTCTCGGGGATGCATTAGCACTATTTCCCAGTCCAGGTCCTCCATCTCGCCTACCTCAGCCTCCCAAATGGCCCTGAGTCTTGCCAAATCCCCCAGCATATGGTTAGTTAACGTTTTATATGTCAGGGAGACCGCCTTTTCCGGTATCTGCTCTTGAAGGAGCCTCCCCTCCAGAGGTGCATACTCTGGAATATCTGTGAGTGCGATATTTTGGGCCTTCCAGGCGTGCCGTAGTTGTATATATTTAAACTGTTGTGTGTTATGGAGCCCGAAGTCTGATTTGAGGACTTGGAAAGATTTGAGCTCCCCCTTGGCAATTACATCCCCAATAGTAGAGATGCCAATGTCGTCCCACCTTTGGATACCTCGCAGTTTGTGAAGTTCCGCCAACCACTGGCAATGCCACAATGGCGTCTGCCGCGTGGGCTTCTTATCCCATCCCATGCGTCGATTGGCCTTCGTCCATGCGGAGAGTGTTACGGACGTGGCCGGGAGGAGGGGAGTCCTTCTAAAGGTCCCATAGAGATAGCATAGTAAGTTTTTGGGCGACAGTTTTGTTCTTTCCAGAGCGTAGGTAGGGGTGGTCCGCCGGGGCATGAAGCCAGTCATTTATTGGCGTTAGATGGTAGGCCTCTAGGTTAGGAAGTGAGATCCCACCACTGTACTGATGCCTCTGGAGCGTGGACAGAGCCACCCTGGCATGCTTGCCTAGCCAAAGGAAAGATCGCAGATCCGCATGGATCCTGTGGAAGACCGACGCAGGTATCGGATAGTATTCGTTTTGCAGAGCATAGAGGAATTTCGGCAATGTGACCATTTTATACATGGCCGCTCTGCCCAGGAGTGTCAATGGGAGCTGTCTCCACCGGTCCATATCCGCCACCGCATTAAGTATGATCCGTTCTAAGTTTTTACGGAACGAGAGGGTCTCACTCACGGTAATATAGATCCCGAGGTATTGGAAGCCTTCGGTGGTTGTCAGTAGGTTTTCTGGTATTCTCCCCCATCGGTTACGACCCCCAGGGTCATAAAGTACGGATTTGTGCCAGTTTATTTTGTGCCCGGCCATCCCGCCATATCGTTCTATTTCTCGGAAGAGCTCTGGGACTGAGGTTTCTGGTTTGGTTACGTAGAGCAAGACATCGTCTGCGTATAGCGAGATTTTTTCTGGTATCGAGTCAGCGTCGCTGCTCGTAAACCCGCGAATGTCATTGTTGTGCCGGATCCTGGCTGCAAGCACCTCTATTGTGAGCGTAAA
Organism: Lissotriton helveticus; assembly: GCF_964261635.1. NCBI lineage: Eukaryota > Metazoa > Chordata > Amphibia > Caudata > Salamandridae > Lissotriton > Lissotriton helveticus. Next base: position 348,505,875 of record NC_136058.1, read on the forward strand.
GAGGAGGGGGGACAGGGGGCATCCCTGCCGAGTGCCTCTCTGAATCTGGAACTCACGCGATAGGGTCCCGTTCACCCTCACCCTGGCCCTCGGAGCAGTATAAAGGAGCTGGACCCACTTAATGAAATTCGGCCCAAAACCAAACGTATGTAGTACTGCAAAGAGGAAGGGCCAGTGTACCGTGTCAAACGCCTTTTCGGCATCCAGTGAGAGGAACCAATGGGGTCGCTGTGGTCCCTCACTTCTTGTAGCCAGTTATGGGTTCTTCTAAGGTTTAATTTAGTGGCTCTATCCGGTAAGAAGCCTGATTGGTCTAAATGAACCAGACCTGTAATAACCGCTCTCAAGCGGGCAGCCAAGATGGTTGCTAACAGTTTCACTTCCATATTCAGTAGGGAGATAGGTCTGTAGGAGGCGCAACTCTCTCGTGGTTTGCCCTCCTTATAGATTGGGACGATCGTAGCCCTAGCGAGGTCTGGGGGAAGCTCTCCCTCCTTAAAGGCACCAGCAAAGAGGCCCCCAAGATGGCGGGACAGAAGGTCCGCCGCACGCTTAAAGAGCTCTGCCGGGAAGCCATTAGGGCCCGGGGTTTTGCCCGGTCTCAATCTGGCAATGGCATCAGTGATGTCATCCACCGTTATGTCCGCCTCTAGGGCATCCATGGTCTCGGGGGGCAGGGCCGGTAGGACTGTAGTGTCTAAATACTGTAGAGCCTCCTCTTGAGTGGCAAGGTCTCGGGCTGCATAGAATGTTTCAAAATGCGTAGCAAAAGTTTTGGCCATCTCCGCATCGGTGTTGACAGTAGCGCCATCTGTGGCTTTTACACTGTCAATCCACCTCGCCGCCCGCTCTTTCCTGCTGAGCCACGCCAGGAGCTTCCCCGACTTGTCCCCTACATCGTATAACCTGGGAAGGGTGGCAAGGGACTGGGTCTTCGCTTCATTGGTCACCAATTCCCTGTATTGTTTCTGAGCATCTAGAAGCCGTCTAAGGGTCTCGGTGTTTTTATGGGTCAAATAGTCCCTTTCCCCCTCTAGGATAGCCTGCTCTAGGGCAGCCACCTCTGCCTGAAGTCTCCGTCTCTCCTCACCCAGCCTAGATTTTATCCTGTCCCTAAGTACCGGCTTCAGGGCTTCCCACAGGGTAACACTTGAGTCTACCGTACCCTCATTTTCTGCCAGTTATACCTTAATGTCAGCCCGGATGCCTCTCATTATGGTCGCGTTTCGCAGATCCCAGGCCGCCAGACGCCAAGAGCCCGTGTCTCTACCCTGGTCCCGTCCCACTCTCACATACAATGGCGAGTGATCCGATATGCCCCTGGCCCTGTATTCTGCAATATCGTCTGCTCTCAGATACTGGCGGGACATAAAAATGTAGTCCAGTCGTGAGAACACCTTGTGCGCCCCAGAGTAGTATGAGTATGTCTGCTGTGTCGGGTGAAGCCACCTCCAGATATCCGTTAGTCCTATGGCAGACATCCGACTACAGAGTGTGGTCTGGTGCTCGCCTCTAGTCATGTCTCCAGATCTATCGAGTCCGATGTTCATAACATCGTTAATGTCTCCTCCCACTACTTGTGTCGTATCAGAGGTATCTAGGAGTATATGAGTAAGCGCTGTGAGTGTACGGGACAGTAGTTTAGGTGGTGCATAGACCGAGACTAGCGTGTAGGTGTGTCTGTTACAGGTGCCCTGTACTCCAGCGTAGGTTCCTTGTGGGTCAAGCCAGGTGCGGGTAATGCAGACTGGTGAGGCTTTTTTTACGATGACTGCCACCCCTCTAGAGTCAGAGGTATATCCCGCATGCGCTAAAACCCTGTGTCGCCCCCTAGCGATAAAGGCGCACAGAGTACCCTTGAGGTATGTTTCCTGCAAGAAGGTGATGTCTGGGTCCACCCTCTTAATGTAAGCGTTCACCAGGCCTCTTTTGATCTTAGAGCCCAGACCATTGACATTCCATGTCAGGATGCTCAACCTTCTATCTCCCTCTCGTGTGGTGACTACGGTACTTGCCATTGGACTACGTGGTAGCTGCATGTGGCCTGACCCTGGCATGTGCAGGTGATGTGGAGGCTCAGTGTGTGCTGCTGCATGGTTCTAGTGAAATTGTACCCCCCCCAACTGTCCCAACCCGGTCCCCTATCCGAACAAACTTGAAAGCCCCCTCTCCCACCCCACTCCCCACCTCCCTCCCCTTCCAGTCTGATCCTTGGACAGGACATAACTTTCCGTAAGAGTAGGTCTGTCGCCCACCCACAAACACCCTCCCTACCAAGCACCCAAGAAACAAGGAACCAGAGAACAATAAAACGTGTAAAACAGGGAAGCGTGTCAACTTGCGTGCTCTCCTCTGTCGGGCTGCCATTCCCATGTTCCAAGCGCACCACCATAGAAAGATCGTGTCAGCGTGAGGATATCTACACCCCACCAGGTATACTCAGTGGCCCGGATCCCCACAGTTCACGATTTGGAGTCTTGCGTCTCTGATTCGGGCGCACTTTGTTGTCCAGAGAAGTCCTGTTCCAGCACTCGAATCTCCTCCACCAGCGGGTGTGCGGATTGACTCCCTTCCTCCACTTCTTCCTCCCCAGACGTGCGGCTATCTAGGCCATCCTCATCTTCGTCCTCCAAGCGAGCAGTAGATCGTAGTCCAGCAAATCTTGAACCTGTCCCGGCAGCACCTGTCAGAGAGGCCGAGCGCCCTGTCCGCGAATGTCCCGTACCTCGGCCACGTTAGGGTGTCGTCGGGATTTGCCTCCTAGACCTCCTCGATGTTCTTAGTCTTTGTGCTTTGGGTAGTTCCCATTGGGTTGCACTCCGTAGGGACCTTTCTAGAGGATCTCAGCCAACTGTTTCTCTGCTGTTGAGGATCGGGCGTTCCTCCAGCCATTGCCACGCGTCCTCCGGGTGGGTGAAGAAAAGCGACTGCTCCTTGTATATCACCTTAAGTTTTGCTGGGAAGAGGAGCATGTATGAGATCTTTAAGTCTCTGAGTTTCGCCTTCACGGAGTCGAAAGCGCAGCGTTGTTTCTGCACCTCCTGACTGTAGTCCGGAAAGACCATGATATGTGCATTTTCCAGACGGATCTCGCCCAGTTTCCTCGCCTCTCTCAGGATAAGGTCCCTGTCAGCGAAATTAAGAAAGCGCGCTATGACTGGTCGCGGTCTTGCTCCCTCCTGAGGTTTCGCTAGGAGGGCCCTGTGCGCCCTCTCAATAATGAAGCAGGGGGAGAATTGCACCGTCGGGAAAGTTTCCATGAGCCACGTGCGTAGGAAGGATACCATATCAGCTTTCTCAACTACTACGCAAAGATGGACCAATTAAAAAAAATAAAAATTAAATTACCTAAACCCTGGGACAGGGTTGTAGGGAAATAGGGGTTTTGGGTGGGGGAGTAATGTAAAATATATTTTTAAAATTAATACTCAGGTATGTAATTTAATATACCGCATAGTTTAACATCGGTTTTTTCTATTAATAAACACCCAAACACTTAGAAAGGTATTAAAATATTTTTAATACATATAATAAATAAATAAACACCCCCACACTACGCAAAATACTAAATGAAAATACACTACCCTACACACCACAAACTTCTCAACACTACTCTAATCCCTTCAACACTACCTTTAGCACGACACTACCCTGTGCCAGTCCTGCCCCTACATGCAAACATTTCCCTATACATCCCCCTCACGCTACCCTAAACCCTAAAATACTACACTACACTACACAAACACTACAACACTACCCTAAACCCTAAAACACTACACCCATTCCGACCCTACTCCTACCCCCAATCCGTCCCCTTCACTTAAACACTACCCTACACGACCCCCTGACATACCCTAAACCCTAAAACACAACCCTACACTACACAAACACTACAACACTACCCTAAACTCTAAAATACTAACCCCAGCACAACACTACCGCTACTACTAGTCCGTCCCCTACACTGAAACACTACTCTGCACAACCCTCCGACACTACCCTAAACACTACAAGACTACCCTAAACCCTAAATCACTACCCCAGCACGTCCCTACCCCACTGAAACAATAACCTGCACAAACCACTGATACTACCCTAAACCCTAAAACACTACCCTACACTACACAAACACTACCCTAAACCCTAAATCACTACGCCCAGCAGGCCCCTACCCCTACTACGAGTCCGTCCCCTACACTGAAACACTACCCAGCACAAACCACTGACACTACCCTAAACCCTAAAACACTACCCTACACTACACAAACACCACAATGCTACCCTAAATCCTAAAACACTATCCTACACTACACAAACACTACAACAGCCGCGGGCCATGGAGGGAGTTACGGTGGGGCAGGGAGGCGGAGAGGGAGTATTGCTTTTTGCCATGCAGTGCGCGCTACAAATTTCGTTTTATTAATTAAATTGTGTACTTACCTGCAATGATCCATATGCCTGTTTTTAGCACCCTCCACCCCGCCCCTCCCCCTCCCGACCTCCCTGCCCCATCGTAACTCCCTCCACGGCCCGTGGCTGCACTACAACACTACCCTAAACCCTAAAACACTACACCCTGCACTACACTAAAACGAAAAAAACTACTCCTCAAATTCCAACCCTTAAAAAAGATACACGGTCCCTCTTACCTCTCTCTCCTCTTGGCACGTCCCATCTCCTCGTAACTCACACAGCTCATAGTAAAGTAATGCGTAATAAAAGCATTTGCGAAGTAAAAGCATGCTATGTAGCAGCATGCGTAGTAATGGTAAACGTGCACTAAAAAATGCGGAGAAAAAGCACATCGTAGTAATGCCCGCGTAGTAATAGTGCATTACCAACTTTATTAGTACTAAAGTTAGACTTTTGGTCCAAGTTTAGACCAAAAGTCTAACTTAAACCAAAAGTCTAACTTTACTACGGCTAAAGTTAGACTTGTGTTCTAAGTTTAGACCAACAGTCTAACTAAGACCAAAAGTCTATTCTAAGTTTACTTGGCTCTCCACCATACACCATACATCTACATGGAGTCATGTATGCCATGTGTAGATAATCGAATTGAATATATTTTAATCTAGTGTTTCGAGAAATTTTTCATGTGTAAGTCAGGATTCTTTTCCTTTCTAAGTCAGTCAATTCATGTTCCAGTATCTTATCCATTGGGCTCCTAGGGCTTGTAGGGGAGGGAATACCATTGTCACCATGGATTTATATAACCATGTTACTGGATGTCTTGTCAGTCAATCAATAGCTGCAGGACCTAATGCGTGGTAGGTTCCTCCCTGGTGCTCCCCTGCAGTTCTCTGAACATTTGTAGCAATGCCTCACATATAAGGAATTGCCATGGTGGCAGTCCATATTGTTCCATTAGGTCTTCTATTGGCAGTAGCGCTCCCTGTTGGTAGCAGTCACCTACCATAGTTATCCCTGGGTCTGTCCATGCCCTTAACTGCTCAGTCGTGAAAAGTGAAATGGGTTCTCTGTGGGGGAGGCCTACCAGAGGTAACACAGGAGCATATAGTATAGTTCCCATTGTCTTGGAGATGCATCTGCACCAGCATTTCTATGCTATGGAGAGTAGCACTCCTGGGTTTTGGTGGGACAATCTGTGGAACAAGTAATCTACCTATCTGAATATTGGTTCTAATCTTATGTCCAGCCACTTCCAGTCCTCCTCCGTCTGCTCCTCCGATCCATCTTGCGAGCCATTGGAGCTGTGAAGCTAGAAAGTATAACTCAAAATCTGGAACTCCAAGTTCTCCGTCCTCCAGAGGGCACCTGAGAGTAGCTAGCGACCACCATCCAAGCATGCGAGTGGCATTCCCACGTGGTGGTTCACGGAAAAATATAATAATCTTGGGAGCATGACTATTTTGGTCAATGCTACTCTGGCCATAACTGGTAGCTTGAGGGATCTCCATAAGTCGACGCAAGCCAGGTTAGCCTTCTGGAGGTCCTCCAGCTGATGGAAGATCTGTATCCCCAGGTATTTGAAGCAGACGGTGACCACATCAATCCTGAAGGGAAATCTAATAGTCTTACCCCTCTGGGCTGGATGGGGAAAACACAAGTTTTAGATTTGTTAACACATAGGCCTGACACAGAAAGAAGGGTCAACACAGACAAAACAGAAGTACTCATCATGGGCCCACACCCCGACACCTGGAATGACACTTGTTGGCCCCCGCCATCAGAAGCCCACACATCCCCACGGACCATGCACGCAATCTTGGAATCATCCTGGACTCTGAGCTCAAAATGGACCGCCAGATCAACTCTGTTGCATCCTACTGCTTCCACACCCTCCGCCTCCTACGCAAGACCTTCAAATGGATGCCCTGGAGCACAGAAAGACTGTCACTCATGCCCTAGTCACCAGCAGACTCGACTGCGGCAATGCACTCTACGTCGGAATAAACAACAACCTCACCAGCAAGCTAAAAAACATCTACAACGCCGCCGCGAAACTGGTCCCCAACCTGCCAAGACATTGCCATATCTCCCAGCACCTGTGTACACTCCACTGGCTCCCCATCAAGACTAATACCATCTTCAAGATCCTCACCCACGCACACAAAGCCCTCCACAACACCGGACCAGCATACCTGAACAGCTGATTCAAATTCCATGCACCCCAAAGGACCCTACGATCAGCCCAGCTCTCCTATGCCGTGGTCCACCATGCCAGAAAGACCAGATCAGGAGGCCGCTCCTTCTCCTTCCTAGAGGCCAGAACCTGGAACGCCCTACCACTCCACCTCAGACAGACAACATAGGTCCCCATCTTCACGAGAAACCTCAAAACTTGGCTCTTCGACAGACCCCATCCTTGATGGACCGGAACCTGCAACTCCCCAGCACCTTGAGACCCTTACGGGTGAGTAGTTGTGCTTAACAAACACGTGATTGATTGATTGAGGGGTCCTGACATATTGGAAGTGGGCAGAATGGTGCATCCTGGGATGCCCAAATGTCATACTTTGCAGGACGTGGTCATCAGGCGGAAAAGAATCTGGTAGCCCATTGGCTACCAACCGCATCCTACCCTGAGGGTATTTTCTGAGAATAAGTAGGGCACCCCTGGCACCCTGAACTCAGATCACGACTGGACTGGAAGAAGGTCCAAGGAAGGACTGCCTTGCTGCACTGAGGAACCAGCAAAGAGAGGCGGCACTATTGTGAACTGATCATGCTGCACCAGGTGACTAGCGAAGGAGAGGGTCTGTGTCAGCCATGTCCTGCTCAAGGAGTTGTTGTCTCCAGAGCCCAGCTAAAACCAAGAGACTCCAAGTGCCAGCTGACTGGCCTCCTGTTTGCAGCACAGGGACACAACAGCTGAAAAAGCCTGCTAGGGCAAGTTGGAAGCCCAAAGTTTCCGATCCTCTACCAATCATCACTGTGCAGCACCAGGAACCAGATCCCAATGCACTAAGTTGCACCCTAGTTCGCTGAGCCCAGGAGTGCACTGTCATCGGAGTACAGCTGGGAACTTCAAAGGTGAGTTACCAACCCAGGAAGAATTGGCCTGTGACTGCAATACTTGGTGACTGGCAGTCCAGTGGTGACTGAACTTCTGCCAGCGCAGACTGAATTTCGAAGGATCAAGATCACCTCATTCCCTTCATGGACTGAAGAGTAGTCTCAGCAAGACCCATGTTGACCGCATCATGTCCACAGCATGCTAAAGCACCTTCAGCATCCTTCATCCTTTGCACCAGGACCACTTCTACGGGAAAGCCCTGTAGAGATTAACAGAGCCTGGAACTGACTGAAGCCAGCTTCACCTGCTGATGTAACTGTTTCTAAGGACCTTGCTGGTCCCTCTGACTGCCCCCCTTCTGGAGTTAGTTGCTTAAAGTGACTACAAGGAACCACCTTACAACTGGTCCAAATTTTTTTGTGAAAAGGCTTCTATTTGAAATTGTTGAATTTGCTGATGTTTGTTCGAGGTTGAGTGAAATGCTTTTATTTACTATCCCTTTTAATTGGATCTTTTTAGTTGTGGTCTGTAAAAATACATAAAAATACGCTATATTTAAATAAATTGCTGTCGAATGTCTTTGGTCTCTTGCTAATTTCTTCTTCTAATTGTTTTGGTGCTGTTTGAATGCTCTGCATGAGTTCCTTTGGGTATGTCTTGCTGCACAGTGCCAAAGCTACCCAGGGCTGAACTGCAGGTTTAACAAACAAAACCTAAAGTTCCTAAATGGGTTGGTAAATGTATTACACTGTGAGGTCGTACAACCATGCCATATAATTTCACCATTTCCTCACACAGACCCTATACTAACCACAGCTGCTGACAGAGAAGGGTACAGAAGTGATTATTTTACTGTTGAAAAAGCCAAGTTTTCAGCTCTTTCTTAAAAATGAACACGTTCGTTTCATAGTTAAGGGAAAGTGCGAACGTGTTCCAGGTTTAAAGTCAAAGTTAAAGGAACTTGTTGAGCGCACAAATGGCGCTTGCGGGACTCCGGTAGACTGGTGGTCAAATCTAGACAGCGATATTTCTGGTCAAATAGCCACGCTTTTAATTCCTTCCGAAAACTATGGTGATCGGCGATGGAGAGAAGATGAGACAGAAGCATATTCCAGAGGTAGGGGGCAAGAAAAGAGAAGGATTGTCCCCCACCCCATAGAGTGCGAACTCGTAATGGGGTAAGAAGAGATTGTTTGAACTAGATCATAACATTAGCTCTCAAATAGGTAAAAGAGTTACCTCAGCGATGAAGTAGAAGCAAGAGTCATATAGAATATCTGACAGAAGAGTGATGACAAGAGAGGGATCTGACCATATAGGAGATTACACTAGATTCAATGACCACTAAGACTGTGCCCCACTGTGGGTGTTGGGCCTCTAATAATGTGAAGTTCAAAGGATTCACATTTTCGAGCAGGCCAGAGGCAGGTTTTCTGTTTCTCTACCACTTTGTTGACAATTGAGTTAACGTTGCATGCTAAAGTTTTTAGATTTAAAGTCCCTCTGCGCCGTGCTCTTCTCTAGGTCCCTGTGCAGCGTTACAATGAGGGTCACACTGCAATAATGGAGTGAGGATCACTAGGTGCAATGCTGGAGTGAGGGTAACTCAGTTCACGGCTGCAGTAGGGTTATAGGCTCATAGTGTTGCAGAGACCCATGTTACGCTCTGAATTGAATGCCACCCTGCACAGCCCTTCATTGAGGATGTAAAGGGTGTAGCAGTCACCTAGAACAGAGCAGCAGGGACGGTGTTCTATGCAGTGCTGCATTGGGCTGGGGTCCCTTACAGCAGTACCTAGTAAAGTCACTCTATAGTGTTCCAGTGAGGGAACTTAGCATAACTTACACTACCCTGCAGCGAAGACATAAAGAGAGCGGTACTGAGGGCTACATGGATCAGTGCTACAATGCGGGTGCTCCAGACAAGCCATTTTGAAACAATGGCATTTAACGTGTGGGCTCCAGGCTAAGAGAGTGCTTTTAGGACAGAATGGGCTGCCATTACCCAACCAGGCCTCCAGAGCTTCATTTTAGTCAGGGCTTCCTACAGTGCGAGGCGAGATTGGCCATTTTTGAATGGGCGGGTTTTCATTTCTTATGCAGCAATTGGTCACTCTTTGCATTGCTGCAGTGAAAGTCACTCTATGGAGTGCTGCGTTGAGTAGAGGGCCGCTGTTCAGTCCTTGCAGTGAAAGTCACTCTGTGGAATGGTGCGTTGAGTAGAGTGTTGCTGTTCAGTCCTTGCGGTGAAAGTCACTCTGTGGAGTGGTGCATTGAGTAGAGTGCCGCTGTTTAGTCCTTGCGGTGAAAGCCACTCTTTGGAGTGGTGCGTTGAGTAGAGGGTCGCTGTTCAGTCCTTGCGGTGAAAGTCACTCTGTGGAGTGGTGCGTTGAGTAGAGGACCGCTGTTCAGTCCTTGCGGTGAAAGTCACTCTGTGGAGTGGTGCATTGAGTAGAGGGCAGATGTTCAGTCCTTGCGGTGAAAGTCCCTCTGTGGAGTGGTGCGTTGAGTAGAGTGCAGCTGTTCAGTCCTTGCGGTGAAAGTCACTCTGTGGAGTGGTGCATTGAGTAGAGTGCCGCTGTTGAGTCCTTGCGGTGAAAGTCACTCTGTGGAGTGCTGCGTTGAGTAGAGGGCAGCTGTTCAGTCCTTGCAGTGAAAGTCACTCTGTGGAGTGGTGCATTGAGTAGAGTGGTGCTGTTCAGTCCTTGCGGTGAAAGTCACTCTGTGGAGTGGTGTGTTGAGTAGAGGGCAGCTGTTCAGTCCTTGCGGTGAAAGTCACTCTGGGGAGTGGTGTGTTGAGCAGAGGGCCGCTGTTCAGTCCTTGCGGTGAAAGTTACTGTGTGGAGTGGTGCGTTGAGAAGAGTGCCGCTGTTCAGTCCTTGCGGTGAAAGTCACTCTGTTGAGTGCCGCGTTGAGTAGAGTGATGCTGTTCAGTCCTTGCGGTGAAAGTTACTGTGTGGAGTGGTGCATTGAGTAGAGGGCCGCTGTTCAGTCCTTGCGGTGAAAGTCACTCTGTGGAGTGCCGCGTTGAGTAGAGTGATGCTGTTCAGTCCTTGCAGGGAAAGTCACTCTGTGGAGTGGTGCATTGAGTAGAGGGCTGCTGTTCAGTCCTTGCAGTGAAAGTCACTCTGTGGAGTGCCGCGTTGAGTAGAGTGATACTGTTCAGTCCTTGCAGTGAAAGTCACTCTGTGGAGTGGTGCGTTGAGTAGAGGGCCGATGTTCAGTCCTTGCAGTGAAAGTCACTCTGTGGAGTGCCGCGTTGAGTAGAGTGATGCTGTTCAGTCCTTGCAGTGAAAGTCACTCTGTGGAGTGGTGCGTTGAGTAGAGGGCCGCTGTTCAGTCCTTGCAGTGAAAGTCACTCTGTGGAGTGCCGCGTTGAGTAGAGTGATGCTGTTCAGTCCTTGCAGTGAAAGTCACTCTGTGGAGTAGTGCGTTGAGTAGAGGGCCGATTTTCAGTCCTTGCAGTGAAAGTCACTCTGTGGAGTGCCGCGTTGAGTAGAGTGATGCTGTTCAGTCCTTGCAGTGAAAGTCACTCTGTGGAGTGGTGCGTTGAGTAGAGGGCCGCTGTTCAGTCCTTGTGGTGAAAGTCACTCTGCGGAGTGGTGCGTTGAGAAGAGTGCCGCTGTTCAGTCCTTGCAGTGAAAGTCACTCTGTGGAGTGGTGCGTTGAGTAGAGGGCCGTTGTTCAGTCCTTGCAGTGAAAGTCACTCTGTGGAGTGGTGCGTTGACTAGAGTGATGCTGTTCAGTCCTTGCAGTGAAAGTCACTCTGTGGAGTGGTGCGTTGAGTAGAGGGCCGCTGTTCAGTCCTTGAGGTGAAAGTCACTCTGTGGAGTGCCGTGTTGAGTAGAGTGATGCTGTTCAGTCCTTGCAGTGAAAGTCACTGTGCAGAGTGCTGCGTTGAGTAGTGTCGCTGTTCAGTCCTTGCAGTGAAAGTCACTCTGTGGAGTGCCGCGTTGAGTAGAGTGATACTGTTCAGTCCTTGCAGTGAAAGTCACTCTGTGGAGTGGTGCGTTGAGTAGAGGGCCGATGTTCAGTCCTTGCAGTGAAAGTCACTTTGTGGAGTGGTGCGTTGAGTAGAGGGCCGCTGTTCAGTCCTTGCAGTGAAAGTCACTCTGTGGAGTGGTGCGTTGAGTAGTGTCGCTGTTCTGTCCTTGCAGTGAAAGTCACTCTGTGAAACTAACACTGACAAAATTTGAGTCCCTCCCTAGAATGCTTCAGTGAGGATTACTGTGCAGTCAGTGCTGGAGAGATCACTCTGCAGTGTTGTCACTTCACTCTATGACGTATTACTGTGACCTACTATGCAGTGTGGCACGCGGTGCAGTGATGCACATTCTTTTCACAACTAAGTAACGTTTGACTATTCATCTCTAAAAGACTCGAGAAACCAACCCACTGACCCTATAAATGTCCAAATGCAAGAAAAACAAAATATGCTGAGAATAGTTTCTTTTTCCATTTACCTTCCAGCCTATTTCCCTAATTTCATCATTTCTACAGCCTTTAATTAAATACTCATTTCTCTTCCATATACACTCATTTAAGGCTTCGGAGCAAAGTAATCATGGCTGTGACAACGAAGTCATTGTGTTGATAGGATGGCTTGAAATGAGCCAAACACCTCTTCTACGGTTTCTACATCAATACTGTCACGAGAAGCACGACGACGTGTCGTATTAAGCAACGGCTGAATACTAAAAACAGTCACCAGCAAGCACAGTTCGTGTGCAGATTTTGGCCAGGGACACAGCATGCGGTCTGCACACAAACAACCGGCTTCTAATAGCAAACACAACTTCCTCTGAGCCCTCCCCGACCCCAAGGCCAATCTATGCAGCCCTTCTACTTCCGGTCCATACTGCGCGTGCGCCTCGTCACTTCCGCTTCCTTCCCTGTCCGAGTAAATGCCGTTCATCATTTCTAAAATAAACTCCAGAGTTAGCGTGCGGGGCAAAGTACTTACAAACGTTTAAAATTAGGCTTTTGTGATGACAGACACATTTTCGTAAATGTATAAAAAAACATCGACCACGAAGGGACTCGAACCCTCAATCTTCTGATCCGAAGTCAGACGCCTTATCCATTAGGCCACGCGGTCTCCCAAAACATATAGGATTGGTAGGTGCTTTAGTGATTGTTTGCATCCCCCGCGGGCGCCCTACTTTGATATTTTAGGCTGAAAAAGACCCTGCATTGCAAATTAATATTTTCATTACTCTCTGCAACCCATGTTACCAGGGCCGGTCCTAGGATTCGTGGGGCCCCGGGCAGGATAGGAACATGTGAGGCCCCTCTAATTTGCATAAAATGTAGTATCACAGCAAGTGACATCATAAGAAGTGTCCACTGACTAATCATTTTTTGGCACTGTTGAAGTAGCTTTGCAAGAAGCTACCTCTCTAATGTGTACATCACTGAGATGGCTACAAATACAAATAATAGCCCTAATAAAATAAGTGCAAATATTTTAAATCTGTATTATGTGGAAATGCAACACGTCAAACGGGGTTTAAAAGCTATGCCTCTATCACTCCAAAGCCAATGTTTCCAGATTAGTGCATGAATAAAATTCTAAGACAGACTGTCCCATAGCTATACAGTGGATCTTCAGGTGGCTCCCTGATACTCCAGTTGCACCAATGAAGTTCAAGGTTAAGGCATTTGCTTTTAGCAGGCATGGACATCAACATAAAGGGATCCATGATGGTTCGGGTGAGCGACCTGAAAATGCTCCAGTAAACAGAAAGCATAAATAAGAGGATGATATGGCACTTGGAAAATAAAGAGGCAGGTAATTTAAAACTTTGGCAGAAGGCTCAATGCACTTAGCAGCACATGCTAGTTCAAAGACAATTTTACCTCTCCTCCAGCCTCCTACTTTTTTTGCTGGTTCTGCCCACTTGCATTCACCTCTCTCCTCTGTGCTTTACTTTTTACCTCACCTCTTGCTCAGCCTACTTTCTTCTCTTGCTGGTTCAGCCCCTCTTACATCCACCTCATTCTGCATGCTCTCCTTTTAACGTATTATCTTTCCCCAATGCCCAAGCCTTTTACCTTTACTCTTTGGTTCTGCCACTCTTACATCCATCTTGACCCTCACACCTCCATGCTCTACTCTTTACCTCTCATCTTTCCACCTTGCCTCTGATATTCACTTGCTGATTCCTCCCCTCTTAAATCCACATCTCTCTTCTCTGTCCTACTCTTCACATCCCAACTCTCTACCCAGTCTTTATCTTCTTTGCTGGTTATGCCATCCTAAATCCAGCCATGCCTTTAACTTCTTCCCTTTCCTTTTATCTTTTCTTTCTGCTCCTACTTCATTACATACAACTCTCCCCTTACTTCCTTCCTCTCTCCTCTTGCTGATTCTGCCACTCTTCCATCAAACTCTACTACGCTATCTTCACTGCTCATCTCTCCCCCAGCCTTATAACTTTTGTCACTGGTTCTGCCCCATTTCCATCTTCTCTCGATTTTCATCCTCTTGAACACTCTAATCTTTTCTCACAGATTTTGCCTCTTACACCACCTATTTCCATTCATTATTCATTCATATTATCATCTCTTCCTCAAACTTTATTTCATGGATTCTGCCCCTTTTACATCAATCTCTCTGCTATCCCCAGCTTTGTTGCTTCTCTTTCTCGTTATGTCCTTATATCCATCTTTCTCCTCCATGCTGTATGCCTCATCTCCCCCCCTGCCTCTTACCTTTTTCATTGATTCTGGCCATCTACATCCACATCTCATCATTCCATCTCTCTTCTCTGTATAAGCTTTCTTGATTGTTCTGTCTCTCTTACATCTATATACCGCATCCATGTACTGCCATTCTTCTCTCATTTCTTCCTTCAGACTCCTAAGATTTCTTTGCTGGTCTGTCCCCTTTGCATCCACCTCTCCTCTTTGATCCCCTTACCTCTTATCTTGTCTCACTGTTTGTCTCATAAATCCATGTCTCCCTTCCATGCTCTACACTTCACTTTATCTTAACTACTGTCTCTTACCTTTCTCACAAATCCTGCCTATATTACACCCACCTCCTACCTACCTGCTGAGCTCTTCACCTCTCATCTCTCTGCAGTCTCTAGCCTTCTCTCACTGGTTCTACCTTTCTGAAAGTTACCTCTCCCCTTCGTCTCTACCCTAGCCTCTTACCTGCTCTTGGTTGTCTTGCCCTCTTATATCCAACACTCACCATTCCCTCTCTATGACACTTAAGTTTTCCTGAGGGTTCTGCTTCTCTTATATCTACCTCGCCTATCCAAACACTGCCTTTCATCTTTCTCTTCTACTTTGTTCACGGGTTCTGCATCCCTCATGTCCACCCACCCTCCATGCTCAACTCTTTTGGGGATATTCCGAAAAAAGTCATGTGACGCATCGCAGCCTCCCCCTCCCACCCCCGTGCGGCTGCGCTGCACTGCGCGACAGCCAGGGAGCAGGAGCGCACCATATCTTCAAACACTTGGCTCTCTCCTCCCCTTTCCCTTGCACCGTCACTCGTTTCAGCTCTGTGCGCCATGCACACACCCTAGCGCTGAAGCGCTAGGGTGTGTGCATGAGTGTTGCATAGGTTTTGTACAGAAGGGTACCCTTCTTGTGCAAAATACTATGCTGGGTACGATACTACGCTTTTCCCACTTTGCATACGTGCTGCGCAGTGTAGTGCGCATGCGAAGTCATAAAAGCATGGAGAAATGAAAGCATTTCTCTTGTTAGCGCCTCCTTTGAAGGGGCGTTAACTTTTGTCGCAAAACCATGTTCACAAATTTTTGTAAATATGGTTTTGCTTCAAAGGGCATGGGTGGTTACATGGGCACACCCATGTACCACCCCCTCGGCGCAAAGTAACGCAAAGCAGTGCTTTGTGCTTCTTTGCACTACTTAGAGGATGCTTTCCAGCACAAAACAAGTTTTCGCTGGAAAGAAAATAGCAGCAAAAAAAATGTGCGCTGGTTAACGTCACTTTTATGATGCAAAACCTGCACAAAAGGTTTGAAAATCTCCCCCTTCATGTTTTATCTCTATCACCTCTACTCTCCATTCACTGTTTCTGCCTCTCAAGCTTCCACCTCTCCCCTACATACCCTGCTATTCACCACTCTTCTCTCCAGCCTCTTACCTTGCTTCACGTCTTGTGCCTGGGCGCAATACAGTCCCCTGCAGCACAGATGGGCCCACAACACTTCTGAGGGCCCCATCCCTCCAGGGGCCTCCCATTCACCCTAAGGCCAATGAATATCTGTGAGATGTGGGAGACTCTGGGGCCCATTATCACATTCTGCAGTGAGGGACCCCATCATTTTGTGTTACACAACTGCTCTCATATTACTTTTCAGATGCGTAAAGCAATGAATGGTGAGTGGCCTGAGGGGTTATATGACTTGGGTGTATCTTGGAGGGTTCATTGCACTCCCCTTGGGGTGATAAGGATGGATGTGGGATCACCCCCCCATCGCTTCCCCTAACTGAATGTTGGCATCTCAACTTAACTTTTAAAGAGCGAATTGCTCTTTCTTCCTTCGGTTCATGTAAATTACATGAAAATAAAAAATCCCAAGCGCTTATAACTGGAGTTATTATTTATGTTCAACTCCTTTTATGTTTGTTTTGGATGAACATGCTTGTTTGAGAAAAAAAAACAGAGTTGCAAAAAAAGAAAAGAATAATAAGCCCTTTATCCATTTCTTCCATAGAAGGAGCAGCGCCTTTTGTAATGTGAGATCACTCTAAGTTTTTGTGTTGTGAGCCCTGCAGGTTGCTCTGCGTTTCTTTCATGCAGGGGCAGGGCTCACTTCACACCTCACGCCAATTCAAGCATCTCCCTAACTGCTGTTATGCAGATGCAGCGATTAGGCTGATCAGGGCCCAATCTGCACTGCAGCATCTGAAAGGGATGGGGTGTCTTATTGCACTTTTAGTCCATGGCAGCCGGGGAGTGAGGGGGCCCCCGCCGTGGGCCTCGCGCATTGCACCATGGCTGCAAACCCCAAGGGAGGGGCTCCCCACCTGTTACCCTTACAATGGCACCATTTCAAAGGTTGATGGGCCCGTGGGGGGGGGCCCCCCTCACAGTTACACAGCCGCGAGGCCCTGGGCGGCCGCCCACTCTGCCCATGCCTAGCGCCGGCCCTGCATGTTACTTAGATCTCTTTTAAAAGTCCAATAAAAGATTGCATAAACCATGGAAAAAATAGCCTGAGCAGGGCACAAGTCCTAAACAAGCATTAGATTTAGCTTTTTATGTGTTTAATAATAATATATATTTTGGGGGGTAAGTTTTAAATTGGTGAGCAGTTGTGCAATATGGTTGGCTTCCTATTGTTCCATTGTAATAGAACTTGGTTATTTGATGTCATTGTTTTGACTGAAACTCATAAACAAATGTAAATTTGTTTTAAAAAAATTAAAGAAACTACGTAAAAGTTTTAAGACTTGTTTTCTGAGATAGGCAATATATTGTGCAGTACTTGGTGGTTATATAAATCAGTCCTGTACCTTCGGGTGATGTTGTGAAAGCCAGATTTACCACCACTTTCTGAAATATAAAGGGGATTTGAAGGCGATGTAAAGTTGGGAATTCCATCACACGACATTGAGAAGATCCTGGGCACTGGCCAAGAAATAAAACGAAAAAGCAGTCTGTCAATCTCAGGGGCACACAACACGGTAGCAAAAACACACTAAACAAGCATTTGCAATGCAATAGGTCTCGCATTTGCGAGAGTTTGAGCTATTGGCATTGTAAATGACAATGCCTTTTATTAATGTGTTGGTTTTCAAAACAGATGCCGGCACACTGAGTAGAGCGAATTGAGGCAGAGGCGCAACTAGAGCCAAATTTCGGGGGGGGCTAAGAAAATTTTTCGGGGTGGGCTGACCTTTAATCAGTAGGCAGAGTGGAGCTGCAGGGGCTCTTAGAAGGGGTGAAACAACTGCAAGGCCTAGTAAACATTCAAATGGTCTTTTAAAGACCTGTGAAACGTTCGGGTGCGGCTCTGTGTGTGCCCGGGATCTGTCTCATCCCGGGCTGCCACACACGACGGGGGGGGGGCTGAGGCCCGGTGAGTCCAATGGGTGTTGCGCGCCTGAATTGAGGTGTGGTTGAGCACGCTGACACATTGCAGGACTTTACTTTGTAGATAAGTTAGTTTTAAGTGTTTTTTAGAATTGGGAAATGTGTGTGTGTGTGTTTGGGGTGGGGTTGGGGGTGTGTGAGGGAGAGAGAGAGAGACTATTAGCTCTGCTGTTCTTGGGAGGGAGGGGTGGGGGGAGGTGAGCAGACCAAGAGACCAGATAGAGTGTGAAAAAGGCCGCTTTAATGAAACAGGTGCACATTTACACAACAATAACCTCGGCAAATGCCTAACAATCTAAACCTTTACCAAATGATTGTCTTGTTTTCCAACCCCCAAAACACCCGCCCCCGCCCCTCACCCCTCATCAAACCCGCCCCACCCGTACATACCCCATCACATATTAAAACCATACAACATCCCCATTAAAACATTATAACTTCAACCGACCCCAAAACCATATCTCAAAACCCCAATTACAGCCCAAGCCAGTCCAGATCCCCCAGCCTATGCCTCCAAACCCGAATTCAACCTGCACAACTTCCCCTGACAAAATCCCAATTCAAAACTATCAACTCCCATCATGCCCAAAACTGTCAATCAAAATAATCTGCACCGCACCTGTTCCAAGCGACAAAGAAAAACAATATAAAGAAACCCCATGTCCACCTGTTACAACCAGCTGCACCAAAAAAGATAAAGATTAAATTATCAAAAGAAGGGAATAATAAAACACGGAGAAAAATTCATAAAGGGAGGGCGGGAGGGAAAAAAGCTAGCTAGCAAAACCACCCGGCCACCAGGTCACCTAAGCCTAAAATGGTGGCCGGGGGGAGGAGCCCAACCCACTTATAGGTTGGGCATCAAACACAACCAAAAAGAAGCCCAAAAACCGCCCAAACTCAGGCTGCTCTAACATGGCCCCCACCCACCCCTCCCAAACAGCCCGGGGGGGGGGACCTCCCAGGGGTCGGCTGCCCCCCCCCCAAGTCCCCCTTAGGAGGGAGGGGTGGGGGGAGGTGAGCAGACCAAGAGACCAGATAGAGTGTGAAAAAGGCCGCTTTAATGAAACAGGTGCACATTTACACAACAATAACCTCGGCAAATGCCTAACAATCTAAACCTTTACCAAATGATTGTCTTGTTTTCCAACCCCCAAAACACCCGCCCCCACCCCTCACCCCTCATCAAACCCGCCCCCACCCGTACATACCCCATCACATATTAAAACCATACAACATCCCCATTAAAACATTATAACTTCAACCGACCCCAAAACCATATCTCAAAACCCCAATTACAGCCCAAGCCAGTCCAGATCCCCCAGCCTATGCCTCCAAACCCGAATTCAACCTGCACAACTTCCCCTGACAAAATCCCAATTCAAAACTATCAACTCCCATCATGCCCAAAACTGTCAATCAAAATAATCCACCACCCAGAAAGCAGTGGGGGAAGGAACACCAGACCCCACCTTTCTGCCCCCCAACAAAGAATGGGAAGCGGAGGGGGGAGAATGCAGACAAAGCAGAAAAGACAATGCAGAAGGAAGGAAAAACCCACTAACCTAAGAAACTTTGAACCTTCAAACAGCGTGACAGCACCTCCCGCAGTTCCAAGAGATATAAATCCATCCCAAAACGGGACAGATGAACCCCATCACTGTTAAAAAAGGCTACAGCATCATAACGGATGTCACTATGAACCACCCGACCAAAACCCAAATCTCTACAAAACCGAGATACTTCGAGATTGACCTTCCTGCGAGACTTGTCAATAGCCTTAGGTTTAACCGCATTCCTCCAAAGCCGCCTAGGAATCAATTCTGTCCAAAGGACGTGACACCCAGCCCATTGCTGATGCAACAAAGACAGGTCTTTCTTCATGGCTCTAAGAAGCACAACACCTTTAACCGCACACAAATCATTCTCCCCAAGATGTATAACCAAAACATCCGGACAAACCCCACCCACTAACCAAGAATTAAGAGCCGGTACAAGATCCTTCCATAACATACCCCCCTACCCTTCCAAACAACATTAAATAGACGTTCATTAAAACCAAGCATAGTGCCAAAATAACTCAAACGAGCTTGAAGTTGAGCTCTTTTAATGAAGGAGTGTCCCACAATCCAAATAGTCAAGCATTCGGAACGAGGACCAGCCACGGAACCTGAAAGAAAAAGAAGTATCAGATAGGCAAAACAGAAGAAGACGCAGGCGCTTCCTTAACCTCTCGTCTGACATAGCGCTGAAAGCAGTTTGAAGTCCAGCGCCCCATACGCATAATGTCCTCCCTCGACCAGCCCTTGTTAAAAGCCTCTGTTGCCGCACCAATTCTAAATGAATGCGTGCCATATAATGACTCATCAAAGCCAAGCTGACGCAGCGCTTTCCGCAACACCATGCGCAATTGATAATTAGTAACCACAGAACCATCCAAGTGTTGAAAAACATTATGCTCCAAAACCCCACCCGAAAACTCCCACCAGCGTCGCACCCAACGCAAAGGGCAAGTCTCCAGGGAGGAAACAGCTTCCAACCAAATACCCTTGCCTTTGTTCCTCTGATCCGTCTTTGAATGAGAAAGCCAAATATGAACTCCTTTAACCGACAAATGAACATCCCCCCACATAACACCATTGTTAAACTTGTTACCCAACAACTCAGAAACTCTGAAAGCTCCAAAGAACATCCAAACCATCAAAGTGGAAAAAAGGCAAGCTTCCGACCTGTCCCTGCAAACCACCGGCAAAACTGACACTACACTTGCCAACTTCTGCCACGACAAAGGGGACCTCACCGCCTGAACACCTCCCCGCTCCCGAGCCCACCCTTCCAACATTCTCCTTCCCAACTCCCCCGCAGACGGCGAGTAACCCCAGAACAACTTACCCATAAAGGAAACACCCGCTAACTTCCCAGCAATAGTAACCCTAGATAAACCCTTATCCATCAACCACAAAATAAACTGAACCACATCCTCTGATCTCTGCCAATGCAGTTCTCTCTTACTAGCTCCAGACAACAAAAACTCTTTCCACGCCAACTCATAAGCTATTCTAGTAGAAGGAGCCAAAGAACCTACCACCAGCTGAAAGACCCTGTGTTGCCTACCGTCCACAGATGCTCCGGCATGGGAGTCGGCGTCTCGTCTGCCTCCAAAGCTAGCCCACGGAATCTCTCCCACTGTGAACGAGACAAAGCCGCAATGTCATTGTCCACACCAGGAATGTGCAGGGCCCTAAAGCTAATGACAAACTTAAGGCAACCCAACACAAAGACTCTGAGTAATTTCAGAACTTGCACGTCCCTAGCAGATTGTCTATTGAGTACCTGCACCACAGCCAGATTATCAATCCTGAAAAGAACCTTCTTGTGAGCCAAATCCCGGCCCCACAGAGTAACTGCCACAACAACTGGAAACAGTTCCAAAAAGGCAATGCTCCTGCCACCATTCCTCCAACTCTCCGGCCACTGTCGCGCACACCATTTACCTTGCCAGTACAAGCCAAAACCCTTGCTGCCAGCCGCATCAGAAAAAATCTGAACATCCCAGGTCCAATCAACCTCCCTGTATAGCGGAACCCCATTAAAGGAATGCAAAAAGGTGACCCACATACGCAAATCCTCCTTGACTCCCGCTGACAGACGAACCCGGTGATGTGGCAAGTAATGACCAGACAGAGCCCTGCCCAATCGCCTACAGAAAGTCCTGCCCGCCCTGACCACCCTACATACAAAATTCAGGTGACCTAGCAAGACTTGAACCTCCCGCACCATGACTTTTTCTTTAGGTAACATCCTCTCCACCAACTCCAACATTTTCATTTTCTTGTCAAGGGGTAAACGAGCTTGCATGGACTGAGAGTCAAGTTCTATTCCCAAAAAAGACATGGTCGCGCAAGGACCCATGGTCTTCTCCGGAGCCAATGGCACACCCAAATGAACCATAAGTTTTTGAAACGTAACCAAAGCATTCTGGCAGTCTGAAGAATCAGCCGCACCCACAAAGAAGAAATTGTCCAAATAGTGCGTGACCAAAGTGTGACCAGATTCCTGTGTGAAGAACCATTGCAAAAACGTGCTGAATTTTTCAAACAACGCACATGACATGGAGCAGCCCATTGTCAATGCTTTATCCACGTACCACTTCCCAAGGAAATGGATACCCAGAAGACTCCAATCTTCAGGATGGACTGGAAGCAGTCTAAATGCGGATTTAATATCGCATTTTGCCATTAGAGCAGAAGGGCCCGCAGCCACTACCAATGACATGGCCACATCAACAGAAGAATAGGAAACCGAAGCAGCTTCATCGTCAATAAAGTCATTCACCGAAACACCCTCTGGCCATGACAAATGTTGGATGAGCCTGAACTGCCCTGGTTCTTTCTTGGGGACCACTCCAATGGGCGAAATTATTAAGTCCTCCAAAGGCCAATCGTCAAAAGGACCTGCCATTCTGCCCTCACACACTTCTTTAGTTAATTTCTCTTGGACCACAGCCTTATACTCACCCGCCGATTTGAGATTCTTAGCCCAACGCCTCACACGAGGCCCTTCATAACCTAGATGAAAACCGTCTCTAAAACCTGACAACAAAAACTCTCGCAACTCAGCCGACCCATAACCATGCAAAGCTTCAGCCAAATGAAGTACATTAACCGGTGTATGAGCCTTTGGGCCCAACCCCCGATGAAGGTTTCCCTCCCCTGGAAGCCTGAGAGGACTGTGGTGTGGCATGTGTTCCCGAACCCTGCTGCGACCACTGTTGCCCACCCGCAGGCCTGGGGCCCCAGCATCTTGACAAAGGGTGATTTTTCTTCCCACATTGGGAACATTCATGTCGGAACTTACAAAACTCTCTATTGCATGTCCCTTTATTGAAATCCCAGCAGGTCCCGAAACTAGACTGTGCTGATGTAACGGCACCCACTCCTCCCCGGGTGGGTCGCGGCTGAAAGGGGCGATAAACTACAGGTAAACCACTGGCCGTAAAGATTGTTTTACCACTAGCTGAAGCACCCATAGTATGTTGCCAAAGGTCCGTGTCCAATTCGCCCCATTTTGCCTCAGGATCCCAGGCCATGCGCGCCCTGAACTCTTCATCATATTGAGCCCATGCAAAGTCATTCCTGGTGATTTGCGCTTTTCTAATTACATCCATGTATTTAAACAGTGAGACGCAGCGCTCAGGGAACTTCTCACAATAAACGCTGGCGTAAATCAAAAAGGCTGCTGTCCAGTTTTCAATGTTCAACGGGACTTTGGGGCGCTTAGCTAATTCGTATTCCTCTTCTTTGGAACCCTCCTTAGCACGTACCTCCCTATGTAGTAATTTTAACAGCTCAACATACTCACCATTCCATATCCTCTCCTTCGTGCTCAACATTAAATGAGCCCCCAAAGGCTTAGTGACTCCCATATAGGGCAACTTTTTAATTTTTAGCTCCTTACTATGCAAAGCTTTTCCCGTTGCCACCCCGACTGCAGAAGTCCCACAGTCAACCTTAGCACCCACAACATCATCAACCCCTTCAGTACCTACACTCTGGTCTTTCACATAACGACCCTTGTATAACTTACCCTCAGTCTCCCCAGATACTAAATCCTCCCCAATCCCCACAGATACCATTGTAGGCTGCGCCCGAGGCACCACATTCTCACCTGGACGTAACATAGGAGGCTGACTCGGCTCTGCTCTCCATGCCACATGTGAAACGTCATCCGCCCTCCGAGGAGCCCTCACTGAGGGGCCGAGCTCTCGTGGTCTGGACAATGCTGCTCGAGCGTGCACCACCGGTGCCTGTGAAGAACTAAGAGATACATGAAAATGCCCCCCCCAGACACCGTGTCACGTACTTCACCCTCCTCTGGGCTATCCTCATCATAGTCCAGAATTAACGATTCATCCAACTGGGGAGGGGCAGGCAACACCACATCCTTACGGACCTGTTCCAGGGTATGCGAACGATCACGGGCCTTACCAACCCTTAACTGCGAGCGTGGCGGGGATGCCGACTGAACTCGCCGGTGCACCCCACCATTATTACCACTCACAAAACCTGTCTCCACTGGCAAAACCACCTGGTGAAATTGAAGAACCTGCGGAACAAGAGAAGTCGCGCCGGACCTGCCCTTGAAAACTGCGCTGTAATCCCTCGATGGTGCCTGCGAGGTCGCGCTTGACCTACTTACGCTGACTGTGTTGACTCCCCTCGATGATGCCAGCGAGGTCGCGCTTAACCCACTTACGCTGACCGTGTTGACTTCCCTCGTTGGGGCCACCGAGGTCGCACTGAACCTGCTTTTGCTCCACCCTCACTTCACCTTGGCGCAAATGGGCTGCCTTCCGCCCTACCAAGTCTGCTGCTCCAGACCGCTCCCTATCCTGAAAAGAAAAAGGCCGGACTGATGTGCCGGGACCCTTACTACCAAAAGAACCAACACCTGAAAACTCACCCACTGTTGCCCTACCAACACCTTGACCACCTGCCTGCCCATCAACCGAACAAACCGGATCCTTCCCTGTAACAACCGTGCCCAACTGAGGGGTTGGGGGGGAGGGGCCACACACTTCCTCATCACTACTCCAGTCCAACATTGCCTGAACAATAGCAGACGCAGGACCCTGTACCTGAGAACCCTGCCCTACACCCTCCTGACGCACCACTGCCAAATCACCCGACACCCTATTACGACCGACCACCTGTAAACCCGGAAACTTCACCACACCAGACCTAGAAACCGCATCCCCATGACTCTCACCTTTCTGAAACTTTTTGGTCACTCAAACCTTCAGCCCAAGAAGGAAAAATATCCAGACCCCCCCAAGACCGAACCCTAACCCCCGGGTGAGCCCCCAGTAAATGCCCCGCCACAGGAGAAGACCCCCCCACTCCCTTGTCCACTGCCCCAGAAAAAGAAGGCACCTGAGAAAAAACCAAAGACTCCTCCCTGAAACCTGCATGCAAAAAAGAAGATCCCTCATGACCCCCCACCTGTGCCCACTCACCTTCTCCCACCGAACCACTACACACAGAAACCACCTCACCCCTAACAGACCCCGGGGAGGAAAACAATAAAGGGCTAACAGGCACCATAGAAGCACCAGTCTCTACAACTCCCCCTGACAACAAAGCATCCCCCTGGCCTGTCAAAAAGGAAACTCTATGAGGGCGAGAAGGAGTAGTTAATAAACCTCCCTGAACCTCCTGCGGCATTGGAAAAGCAGCCTGTGTAAAAACGCCCTGAGAAGGGACCAACATGTCATTCTCAAGCACGACCTGGCCGCCGTGCACCGGCATGAAAATTAATGCCTCGTGCTCAAGCGAGGCCTCCGCCCCTCCCCCGCCAGTGACGTCACCAACCGTCACCGCGGAGTCTGAGGCAGAGCGCCGCTGTCCCCCACGCTGTCTCGAGCCATGGCGACCTCTATTTAACGGAGCAGAAGCGGCTCTAACCTGCAAAAAGTCCCCCGGCAGCTGCTCAAGCGGAGCCTGCCCTTCCTCAACAACCGCCGGTCCGCCCTCCGCCAATACCTGCACACACCCAGGCTCAGTGAGCCCCGAAACGCTCCCCCGCCTAGCCTAACCTAACCTTCACACCCGGGGCCGCTCTCCTAGTTCTAGAGCGGCCTCGGTCACTTACCCCATCCTGACGACGGCGTTTAGGCGATAAACACGCAGCCACCACCGCGGACACTCCGGCCGACGCCATATGTTGCGGACGCTGAGGCCGACCTGCTCCCTGTCACAAATCACCAAATCCAAGCGGCCCGCCTCACTAAGAAGGCGAATCGCTTCTAGAACGCGATAATGTTCCCCAGACATAGCAGTCAAGATATATAATGTGTGTCAAGATATATAATGTGTAAATGAACAACCTGCTCAATATTCAGTACGTACTGCAACCCTGTAATGACAAAACGAGATGAATATATGTTACATGTTGTAAACAAAACGAATAAAAACATACTGAAATGAAAATATATATATATATCTGTGTCTAAATGCGAGATTCCAGGTTCCGCCCCAGCACCGCACTCTAGCTACCAAGAGTTACAGGATATCAGAAAAAAACTCATAAGGTTCCCTTTAGCTTTCTGTGGCATGCCCGGTTGGAGGCAACACCATTGCAAGCAACTACGCTTTTCCTTATCTTTACCAGAAAGATATGTAGGGTTCGCGAATGGGTCTAATCAGTAGCAGTTAAATATTCATACCCCCGATTGCTGAGTAATATGCAAAGCTATTGGGATGTCTGTCATTCCTTTAGGCGCTTTTGCAGGAATTACCTATTGAATAATAAATTCCTATTAATTATTGACGTAATTTCCCGTGTAATACACGGCCTACAAATCCCACCCTGGCCTGTATGTTTAAACAAGCGGCTCTTTTGTGAACATCAGAACGGCTGGGCTGCGGTGCCGTCGTCACGGGAAACATCATTTACCACGAAGGCATTACCACTACTAACATTTACCACGTGACACTTACCACGCAGGGTGCCTTCCACGCAGGGTGCCTTCCACGACGTCTTTACCACGGGCTGGGGGGGAGATGTGGTATTCCTTCGAGTCGTTCTGCGTGGGCTTGGGGGGCAGAGGGGGGCTGGGGGGGGTCTCCCCCCCCAAAAATAACAAGCGGGGGGCAGAGGGGGGCTGGGGGGGGTCTCCCCCCCAAAAAATAACAAGCAGTTTACTTTAAAAAAAAAAAACAAACATAATTTTAAAAGAAAAAGGAAAGAGCCTCCCCCAAAGACGTGCCGTGTACGTCAAAAAAACAGTCCTTTTTTTATTTTGGTATACGTGTTTTGACGCTTGTTTCAATGGAGGATGGAAGTAAGGGCTCGTAGAGAAAGACGTGCAGGTAAGACGTTTCTAGGCGTAGTAAAATCCTACGTTGTAAATACCAGCGTGGTAAAGCCACTTGCGATGTAAAATTCGCGTGGTAAAGCCATGCGTGGTAATTGAAATCGTGGTATAATCATATATTCGTCGTCACGTCGTTGCTGCGAGCTTCCTTCACAATGGCCTCTGTGGAAGAGCGCGCTGACACATTTTCTCACACATCTCTGAGGTCACTACAGGCTGAAATCCCAGCGGGGGCCAGGTGCACACTTTCTTTCTTCGCCATCTGTGGTGCTGTGTGTGTGGAACATTCTCTGCTGCGCGGACGTCCTGATGCAAGGCACAGAGCGAAATATTCTTAATACACGGCAAAAGGAAATTGTACGTTTTAAATCAGTGACTTCTAAAACCGTGTACTGCTCCTCTCTTTTTTCACACGTCACGTCATTTAGGAAAGCCTCACATTGAACAGGCAGGCCAGGGCAGATTTCTGGGCGCAGGGATGGCTTGTGGGGAAGGGGCGGGCAGAATTCCGCACCATATATAATTCTGTGTGAGTTTATTTTCTGTCAGCGCTCCGCAGCAGAACCTTGGATATTTACGGGGTTGTTCTGTAACTGCACGACCCTAAATACAAGTCTATTGCACTTTGATTTGTAAGAACCCGGGGTACTTTCAACCTGCTATGCAGTTACTAATTTTAAGGCTTTTATGCTGTAACAGCAAAAAAGCAAGAGCGCAAAAAAGAATTATTAGGAGACTCTCAGATGATTAGAACTCAAGATATGTTATAAAATAAAATACCTAAGCGAGACGACATGATGACAGACGTAGAGAAAGGAGAACAAGTCAAAACGAAATCTAAGAGCCGCGCGCGTGAGCTTCTACCGTAGACAGTTCACGTCGCGCGGCTCTTAGGTTTCGGTTTCCACGGCGCATGGCAGAGTCGCGCTCGCACACATTCACAGCAAACAGCCAGAAGCAAAAGCGCGCTCACGAGGACAAATCCGAGACGGAAAATGCGCGCGTCCGACTCGTGTCCACATTCAAGTAAGCACAAAAGGTATACTAAAGTATACAAGAGGGTCTCGATGCTCGACCTAAAAAGGGGTGAAAACCCAGGGGCAAACAGGAAAGAAAAAGTGTGCACACCAGAACTTCCCGATTGAGTGTTTTCCATGAAGCCCCATTAGGATTTTATGGTTTAAATCTTTTATTGGGTTTTCAAAACAAGAGAAACAAACGGACCACTTTTCCCCGTCAGATGCGATAGTATTGGCTTTTGCATTAAAACCCCCAGGGCATACGGTAACAAATATGTTGACAATGTCATAAATGGAGGAGTCTTGCAGCGGGGAAACCCAGTCCGTAACCCCTTCCCACCCCCCTCCTTGTCCACAAAGCAAAGGAATAGGTAAAAGAACATCACCACATCCCGAACGGTAGGCCATAGGTCAAACATCAGCCCTTAGTCTTGCGCCTGTGCGGCTGAACCTAAGGTTCCTCGAGTGGTGTTTCTGCAATGCGAAGCAAGCGTAAATAGCGTGGGCAGCTCAATTCCCTAAACTCCCCCTTGAGTAGAGTCAAAAATGGTCGCCAAAGTGCTGCAAATTCCTCTCCCCTCCCTTCTTTTGCCAGAGTTAACTTCGCCATCCCCAAAATCATCCATAGCCTGTGGAGCCAGCCGGTGTATGGGGGAGGTTGAGTGGTCCTCCAGTGCGCTACTATGTTCTGGACGGCGGCCCCCAGCGCTATCGCTATGAGCCTCCCTCTCCTCGACTTCAGGGGGTACATCAATGCATTGGGGAGTCCAAGCAAAATATAAGCGGGGAATCTGGGAAGTTGGGTGTCCAAGTGGGAGTCTACTTCATGGAGGATCGAGTTCCAATAGGGTTGCAAGCGGTCACAGCTCCATAGTAAGTGCTCTAGTGTGCCGAGTTCCCCGCATCCCCTCCAGCAGCGATCACTAATGCGGGGATCCCATCGGTGTAGGCGGTCCGGTGTGTGGTACCAGTAGGTGGCCACTTTGGTCAGGGTTTCTTTGAGACCAGTGTGGTAGGCTGAGTGCCTGGCGTTATGGTATATGCCTTCCCATTCCTTGTGTGTGAGTTGTCTCCCCAGGTCCCTCTCCCACCTGACCCTCCCTGCGTTGTATGTGTATATGTTGGTGAGGAGGAGGTGCTGTTACAGGTCGGAGATCAGTTTTTTATCTGAGGTGCGCGTCAACAGCCACTTTTCATACGGGGTGAGGAAGCGCTGTGCGCCGGGTTTGATCGTCGGCTGTAAGGCCCAGTGGCGGACCTGCAGGTAGGGTAGGCGGTCCGTCTCTGGTATGCCATAGTACTCCTTCACCTTCTGAAAGGGAAGGATGCTGTTGAGATTGAAGAGGTGTCCCAGTTCTCTACAGGGCGAGCGTCTCCAGGCAGCAAACGCCTTGGGGTCCAGACCCGGGGAGAAGTCAGGGTTATCAAAAAGTGGGGTCATTGGGGAGGGGAACGAGGTGAGGTCATGTTTGACCGCTACTCTGTCCCACACGTCCATCACGGTGCTCGTGATCTGTGATGCATAGAGATTGGGGGGCCTGTGACAGCGCGGTAGAAATGGAACCCCTTGAAGGGGCCTGCCCGCCACAGCTTGGTCTTGGAAGAGCCAATGCTTGCCGGATTCCAGCTGGTACCACTCCACGAGGGTGCGGAGTTGCGTCGCTTGATAGTATAGGGCGAGGTCAGGCACCCCCACTCCGCCGTGTGTGGGCGGGAGTATTACGATCGCATGCTTAAAGCACGGGCGGCGACCGTTCCAAACAAAGCGTGCCAGGTCCGACTGTGTCCGCTGAAGCCAGCCCGTGGGGTGGCGCAAAGGGAGGGTCTGAAACACATAGAGGATCTGTGGCAGCAGAGTCATTTTGACGGCCGCTATCCGTCCAAGCCAGGAGAGCGAGTGTCGTTTCCACCTTCTGAGTTCGTCGCTGAGGTGCGGGCGGAGTTTGGTATAATTGGCTTCGGTAGTGGCCTGAACGGTAGGGGCCAGCAGAACTCCCAGATAGGGGATAGTAGTGTCAGACCATTGCAGAACAAACTCGCTTTTGGCCTCTACGAGTGTGTCTGGTGACAGAGATATGTTTAGTGCCTCTGATTTCTCTAGATTCATTTTAAAACCCGAGGCTAATGCGAAGGTATGAAGCTCAATAAAGAGCGCCCGGAGGGATTGCATCGGGTCTGTCAGGGAGAGCAGGATGTCGTCCGCATATAGACTGATCTTATGCACGTCACCACCGAAGGGAATGCCTTTGATGAGGTTATGGTGCCTGATCCGCTGCGCCAACCTCTCCATATAGAGGGCAAACAGGATTGGGGAGAGCGGGCACCCTTGCCTGGTGCCCCTACTAATTGGAAAGCGCGGGGAGGTATGCCCATTGACCCGGACCTTGGCGTTAGGCTGGCGGTAGCAGTTCATTATGCGATTACGGAGCGTCTCTCCCATCCTGACCCGCTGCAGCACCAGCTCCAGATATGGCCAGTGCACTCTATCGAATGCTTTTTCGGCATCGATAGTCAGCAAAAGTTCAAGTTCAAGTTCGGGCATTTATATAGCGCACTACTCACCCGGAGGGTCTCAAGGCGCTAGAGGGAGGGGTTCATTATTTGTCGAATAGCCAGGTTTTCAGTTCTTTTCTGAAGAAGATGTGGTTCTGAGTAAGGCGGAGGTGGGTGGGGAGTGAGTTCCAGGTCTTGGCGGCCAGGATGGAGAAGGATTTGCCCCCCATGGTGGATTTTCAGATGCGCGGGACTGCGGCGAGGGCTTGATTGGATGATCTTAGTTGGCGTGTGGGTTTGTAGAAGGACAGTCGAGTGTTGAGGCATTCGGGTCCTATATTATAAAGGGCCTTGTGTGCGTGGGTGAGAAGGCGGAAAGTAATTCTTTTGTTGACGGGAAGCCAGTGGAGGTCTTTTAGGTGTCTGGTGATGTGATCTTGGCGTGGGATGTCTAATATGAGTCTAGCAGATGCATTTTGGATGCGCTGGAGTTTTTTCTGTAATTTTGTTGTAATTCCGGCGTAAAGTGTGTTGCCATAATCCAGACGACTTGTGACCAGAGCATGGGTGACAGTCTTTCTTGTCTCGGGGGGATCCAGCGGAAGAACTTTTTGAGAATGCGAAGGACGTTGAAGCAGGAGGACGAGACTGAGTTGACTTGTCTGGACATTGAGAGAGAGGAGTCTAGAATGAAGCCAAGGTTACGTGCATGGTCTGTGGGTGTGGGTGCTGTGCCCAGAGCGGAAGGCCACCAAGAGTCGTCCCAAGCTGAGGGGGAGGATCCTAGGATGAGCACCTCTGTTTTGTCTGAGTTGAGTTTTAGGCGGCTCTGTTTCATCCATTCGGCTACTTCTTTCATGCCTTCGTGGAGATTGGTTTTGGCGGTGTTGGGGTCTTTGGTGAGGGAAAGGACTAGCTGGGTGTCGTCGGCATAAGAGATGATGTTGAGGTTGTGTTGACGCGCGATAGAGGCGAGAGGACTCATGTACACGTTGAAGAGGGTGGGACTGAGTGAGGATCCTTGAGGTACGCCACAGATGACTTCGGTGGCCTCTGAGTAGAATGGGGGAAGTCGGACTCTCTGAGTTCTCCCAGCTAGGAACGAGATGATCCAGTCCAAGGCTTTTTCTTGTATGCCGATGTTGCTGAGGCGTTGTATAAGGGTGCTGTGGCAGACTGTGTCGAAAGCGGCGGAGAGGTCGAGTAGGATGAGGGCCACTGTTTCTCCGCTGTCCAAGAGTGCTCGGATGTCGTCGGTCGCTGCAATGAGGGCGGTTTCAGTGCTGTGTTTGGCTCGAAATCCAGATTGAGATGGATCAAGGGAGTTGTTGGATTCAAGGAAGGCGGCGAGCTGGCTGTTGACGGCTTTCTCGATGACTTTGGCCGGGAAAGGGAGGAGGGATATGGGTCGGTAGTTTTTCAGTTCTGAAGGGTCTGCTGTGGGTTTTTTCAGCAGGGCGCTAAGTTCGGCGTGTTTCCAGATTTCTGGGAAGGTGGCAGAGTTGAAAGAGCAGTTGATGACATCGCGGAGATGGGGTGCGATGATGGAGTCAGCTTTGTTGAAGATGTGGTGGGGACAGGGGTCAGAAGGCGAGCCAGAGTGGATTGAGTTCATGAGGCGAATGGTGTCTTCAGTGGTGATTGGGTTCCAGGCACTGAGGTTGTTAGTTGGAGGAGTGGGATCTGAAGGGGGTGGGGCGGGTTGATCACAGGGAGTATTCTTGAAGCTGTTGTGGATGTCGGCAATTTTGTTGTAGAAGAAGGAGGATAGCGCATCGCAGAGGTCTTGGGAGGGAGTGATGTCGTTGGATGCTGCGGTGGGGTTAGTGAATTCTTTGACGATATTGAAGAGTTCCTTGCTGTTGTGAGAATTGTTGTCGAGGTGGTCCTTGAATGCTGATTTCTTGGCGAATCGAATCAGTTGGTGGTGTTTGCGGGTGGCTGTCTTGAGGGAGGCCATGTTGTCTGAGGTTGGGTTTTTTCTCCATGGTGCGGCACAGCTTCTTGGATTTTTTAAGTTCATCATTGAACCAGGGAGCCTTTTTGCTGGTTGATTTCAACTGGTGCTTTTTCAGGGGTGCTAATTCGTCCGCACTGTGGGTAATCCATTGCCTGAGGTTGGTGGCCACTTGGTCTGGGTCTATTGAGAGGGCGGGAGGGTTTTGGTTGAGTGATGTGAGGAGTTGGTCGATGGTGATTTTGTTCCAGTTTCTCCGGGGAATGGGTTGTGGACGGTTGTGGGTCAGGGTGGTTTTGTAGTTGAAGTGAACACAGCTGTGATCCGTCCAGTGGAGAGCTGTAGTGCGATCGAAGGAGATGTGCTTGCTGGAGGTGAAGATAGGGTCGAGCGTGTGTCCGGCTATGTGAGTGGGGGTGTCAACCAGTTGTTTGAGTCCGAGATTGGCCAGGTTGTCCAGAAGGGTGGTGGTGTTGCTGTCGAGTATGTTTTCGAGGTGGTAGTTGAGGTCTCCTAGAAGAATGTAGTTCTCGGAGGCGAGGGCGTGCGGGCTGACGAAGTCTGTGATGTCGTCGCTGAATTGAGTGCGGGTGCCTGGAGGCCTGTAAATGAGGGTGCCTCTAAGGGTGGTCCTGGGGTCGGTGTGGATCTGGAAGTGGAGGTGTTCGGCGGATGAAAGGTTGTCGTCGGAGCTGGTTGTGATTTTGATGGTGTTTCTATGGACGATGGCGATGCCTCCTCCAGTTTGATTGGTGCGGTCTTTTCGGATAATCTTGTAAGCGTCCGGTATGGCTATGGCGATGTCGGGGGCAGAAGATGCGTTCATCCATGTTTCGGTAAGGAAGGCGATGTCAGGTGACGCAGTGTCGATTAGGTCCCAGAGTTCCGTTGCATGTCTGTGGACCGAGCGGGTGTTCAGTAGGATGCATTTCAGGCGGTTGGGTTCGGAGATGTGTGTGGGGGAAGTGGGTTTGTTGAGGGTCCTGAGGCAGTTGAATTTGCAGGAGAGGCAGGCGAATGGGCCGTGAGTACGTCCTAGGGTAACTTTGCAGCATAGTGGAGTGCGTCCGGGGTTGAGAGCGAGGAGAGTTGCGGCATCATATGTGAGTCTAGTGGGTTGGGAGCGGCGGGGACCAAGGGGACAGGCGCTGGGCGGGGTCCAGGCGCGGACGGGCGTAGACGGGCTTACCTTTGGAGCTGCCGCAGCGCGTGGACGCTGCGCGTTGGATCATCTGCATAAATGGAGAGTGGAGGGGGGCGGAGCGTGGGAGGGTCAGCTGGGAGGCGGGATTTAGGTGTAGGGAGGGTCTGCAAGGGGTCCCAACAAAATGGCTGCACAATAAACAAAAAACAAATGCTCCGACAACAATCTCGAGGCGCACCACAATGAAAGCGCTAGTAATAAGAAATGCGAGGCAAGTAGCGTTATCGAGCGCTGCACAGGTAGGTTTCAATTGACTAAAGCAGTTGCCTAATTCAGCATACAGGTCACGAGCGCTGCACGGAATGGGTATTTAAAAGCAGTTCCAGTCGCACTAAAGTGCACAGGTCACGAGCGCTGCACAGATCAATTTCAATAATAGTGCCAGTAGTAGAAATGAGCACACTGTTCTCGAGCGCTGCACTGATAGCTTTGTAAGAGAATAACAGAGCGCATACAATACCACCAAGAGGGGGAGGTGAGGGGAGCGACCGCTTCTGCGTGGAGCAGGACGGTCACAGCTCTCCACGAGGGCAGGCACAGGCTCTACCTCTGTGGGTGGGAGGGTCAGCTGGGAGGCGGGATCTAGGTGTAGGGAGGGTCTGCAAGGGGTCCCAACAAAATGGCTGCACAATAAACAAACAAACAAATGCTCCGACAACAATCTCGAGGCGCACCACAATGAAAGCGCTAGTAATAACAAATGCGAGGCAAGTAGCGTTATCGAGCGCTGCACAGGTAGGTTTCAATTGACTAAAGCAGTTGCCTAATTCAGCATACAGGTCACGAGAGCTGCACGGAATGGGTATTTAAAAGCAGTTCCAGTCGCACTAAAGCGCACAGGTCACGAGCGCTGCACAGATCAATTTCAATAATAGTGCCAGTAGTAGAAATGAGCACACCGTTCTCGAGCGCTGCACTGATAGCTTTGTAAGAGAATAACAGAGCGCATACAATACCACCAAGAGGGGGAGGTGAGGGGAGCGACCGCTTCTGCGTGGAGCAGGACGGTCGCGTCCGCGACCCGGCCTCAATGAGGTGGAGGACTCGTTTCGTATTGTCGCTGGTCTGTCTTTGGGGGATGAAGCCTGCTTGATCAGGTTCATGCAACATGCAGTCCGGCCGCGTCCGCGACCCGGCCTCAATGAGGTGGAGGACTCGTTTCGTATTGTCGCTGGTCTGTCTCTGGGGGATGAAGCCTGCTTGATCAGGTTCCACTAGCTGCTGCATATAAGGCACCAGTCTATTCGCGAGGATGCCCGTGTAGAGCTTGAGGTCGATGTTTAACAGGGAGATCGGCCCGTAGGAGCTACACCGGGTGGGGTCACGGCCGGGCTTGGGTATAACCGATATCGCCGCTTCCAGCAGATCTGCGGGGATGGCACCGGGCTGGTCGAATTTATTGAAGAGGTCCCGCAATAACGGGGCCACCTGGTGGCAGAGGGTTTTATAAAAGGCCACCGAGTAGCCATCAGGGCCCGGTGATTTCCCCAGTTTGAGGCGAGATATCACCGAGATCACCTCCTCTAGCCCAATGGGTCGATCAAGGAACTCCGCATGTGCCTCGTTTATGGACGGCAGCGGCACTCCTCCTATGTAGGCTTGGCCCGTCTGCGTGCCAAGCGGGTCTGTGGCATATTAGTCGCCGTAGAAGTCCCCAAAGGTCGCGGCGATATCGTCGTCGTCAGTGACAAGGTCACCTCGACTAGACCTGATGGTTCGAATGCCCTGTCTTTGGTGTTGCTCTCGCAATTTACTCGCCAGGAGTCTCCCACAGCGATCCTCCCCAGAATAATATGCGTGCCGTAGGTGTAAGGCTGCGTATTCGGCCACATCTTGGTCCAAGGCCGCCAACATCTTTCTCTCCTTACAAAGTTGGCGCCACGCTCGGGCCACCCCGGTGCACTGATGCATCTGCTCCAGCTCCGCCACACGCTGGGTGAGTTCCGCCCTTTTCTGAGCACAGTCTCTGTTGTTAGCTGTGGTGATGGAGATGAATTTCCCGTGGAGGACCGTCTTGAGCGCGGCCCACTTGGTGGCCTTGGTCGTGTCTGTGTTGGCATTATGAATAAGAAACTGGGCGATGGCGGTTTTGATCCGCTCCACTACAGCAGGGCTCTGGAGCAGGGTGTCTCTTAGGCGCCAGTGCCACTGCGGGCCAGGTGTGGGTGGGAAGAGAAAGGAGGCCAGCACCGGAGAGTGATCCGACAGAGAGGTCGGGAGGATGTCGACATCCTTTGCGCGGAGCACCAGCTGTGAGGAGCATAGAAAATAGTCAAGTCTCGTGTAAGACTTGTGAGCGGCTGAGTAGTAAGTATATGCTGTGGTTTGTGGGTGGAGGTGCCTCCATAGGTCAACTAAGCCCAGGTCGGAGAGGTGAGTGTGGCCCATCCCAGAAAGCGCCCCGACTTGACCACTACGTTGGACTGAACGATCTGCCGTGTTATGGAAGACTAAGTTGAGATCGCCTCCTAGCAGCAAGTGTGGTTGCGTATTAGCTGTGGCCGATTCTAGTGCTGTGTGTAGGAATTTCTCCTGTCCTTCGTTGGGTGCATATATAGTGCCCACTAAGAGTGTCTGCCCAGCAATGAGAAAGCGGTGGATCAGTAACCTGCCTTTGATCTCCGCTTCCTTCTGCATAACCCGCCCCTCAAAGGATTTGGACACCAGGATCGCCACCCCCGCTACCTTCTTGGTCGCCGACGAGAAAACCTGCAAAGGGAAGGACCGCAACCTAAGTCGATGGTGATCTTTGGGCAGTAAATGTGTCTCCTGTAGGAGGCAGATATCTGCACCCGAGTGCTCCAGGAGGGAAAGTATCGCCTGGCGTTTGATTGGGTTATTAAGTCCCCTCACATTGAGAGAGAGGATAGTCAATGGGCGTGACATCCTAAATAGTTAGCCGGGGCGGCACCGCGCTGCACTCGATGTGTGGTGTCCAAAGAAAATCTGAAAACCCCCCCGTGGACAAGGAGGACCCCCCTTCCCTCCTCCCCTCTCTGGAATCACAACACCCCCCCCCCCCCAGGAGCCCTCCCTAACCCCAACCACAACCCCCCCCCCGGAACTCCCTAAACCCCCCAACATTCAAAATAGTCCTGAGCCGGTCATGTCCTTGTTCAGGCCCTCGGAATGAAGTGGTGACGGGAAACGTGGCACTGGCAATCCCAGTGGCCCCCCATCTGGCCCCACTCAAGCCCATATGATATCAATGCTAATAGAAGAAAAAAACCCTCCCCCTCTACTGCGCATGAGGAAGAGACTCAGTCTTGTGTTGCAGTATCCTTAGACACCTCCTCGATAGCTGCCGCCTTCTCCTGTGCCACCATCTCCGGGTCTGGCCTATGGGCCAGTCTGGGCGCTCGTCGACGCCGCACTTTCTGCCAACTCTCCCCCGAGGGGCGGGGGGGTCTCACCTGCGAGGGGTTGTCTGCGTCCTCCCCGGCCCTTGAGGACTCCTCCGACTCTATCCCCAGCAGGGCGCACGCATCTGTCAGAGATCGGAACTGATGAAGTGCGCCGTTCCATTTGAAAACCAGGCAGTAGGGGTGGCCTCAAGAGTAAGGGACCCCCTTCTCGTGGAGGAGCGAGGTGACTACTTTGAATGCTCTCCTTTTTTGTAAAGTAATAGCGGAAAGGTCCTGATATAGCGCAATCTGAAGGTCTCGATAGTGTAGAGGTTGCTTTCGGCGCGCTTCCTGCATTATCCTCTCCTTCAGTGGGAAATCCGGCAGGAACACCAAAATGTCCGGTGGAGGGGCGGGCACCCTACTTGCCAATCCCACTCTGTGTGCCCTGTCAATGCGTATCACAAAGTCTTCCCCTTCTCCTAAAATGTCCCGAAACAGGCCCTGCAAGAACTGGGTGATGTCACCCTCCTCCGCCTTGGACGGTACACCTCGGACGCGTATGTTATTCCTCCGGGAGCGATTTTCTAAATCTTCCGCATGGGCCTGTAAGTCCAACTGCTGTTCCTGCAGGCGCAGCACCTCCTGCTGCAATTGCTCCACTTCCTCCGCGTTTGATCAGCATCTTCGACAGCGGCCACCCTGTCTCCCAGTCCATCGACGTCGCGGCGAAGCTCCCGATACTCGCCCACCATTTACTGTTTTAGCGTCTGGAAATCCTCCCGTAGAGAGTTGAACAGGGATTCCAGGAACACCTTGGTGATCGGGCCCCCTCGTCTTCTCGCTTCACAGAGTCCGTGGCCGCCGCTGGGCCCGAGGGGCTTTTGGTCCCTTTAGGTGCTCCCTTCGTCAACATGTCTGTGATGGTGCCTCCTCCCTTGCGCGATCCCCCGGACATGGCGGGGCCCGCCGGGTAAGTGCCGCCCGAGGCTCCCCTCTGTGGCTCAAGGTTGCCCCCCTCCGTCTCCACCACCAACTCTCAGGCCCACCGGCCTCACCCGGGCTGCCCGTGCAGTGGTACCCTCAGGTGGGGGGTCAGTCAGGCTATCCGACGGTGTTCGCCAAGCTCCCGGACTCAAGAAGGGCCCTCACAATCCTGACTCAGTCCGCTCACTGCTGGGTTCTTGAGGAGCTCGCCTGTGCAACACTCCAGGCGCCACGTGCCTCGGGGGCCCCCCTCGCAAAGGCTGCCTCCCGTCCACCAACCAGGGCTTCAAAGAGGGGTCCCTTCCAACCAGGTCTCGAGGGCCGAGTTACACTCTAAGGGCAGGCCAGCCATCGTCACTGGTCTCCCACTGCCACTTCAGGGGTGTTTCAAGGCTCTCCTAAGCCGCCAGGCAAGTTCGAAGCTACAGCAGAGACCCCACGCTGTGCGAAGGCAAGCCCTACCGCCTCTATGCGCCGCTCTCGGGCCCCAGCGCTCCGGTCCCGTCTGCCGCCAGACCTCCACACTCTCCCGGCTCGGTTAGGCACCCCTTCAGCAGTAGGCCTCCAATCCCCAACCCTCAATTTTCACTACGCCTGCCGGGCCTCAGATCGGCTGTGCTTGCCTTCGCTGTTCATCTGGCGTCTTCCTCTATGCCCCGCACCCAGGGGGGTCCCCGGCGTCCTCTTCTGGCGGCCCCGGGGTAAAGGCTATTCTACTCGCTCCCCACTTCACCGAGAGTAGGCCCCCGGGCCGGGACCTCGATTTTCGCGCTCCCCCAGGTGCGCGCGATCACCGCCCCAGGGAGCCTCTCACCTCGGTGACTGCCATGTCCATCTCCGCCGAGGGGCCCTCGATGGCTGGGCCGCCGCCCACCGCTCACTTCCTGCGGCTCAGTTTGCACACTCCAGCTCCGGCACACCGCAGCCCGGGGACACACAGCTTGTGGCCCGCGACCGCGCCTCTGCGGCTGGATCTCCGGTTTCAAGTGCCGCCGCGGCTCTGTCGAGGGATGCACTGTGGTTTCAGCGCCGGGGGCCCCCAACTGTAGACGCTGGAGGGGGGTCTAGCGCTGCTGATCGGGCATTTACCGGGGCCGGGGTCGGGAGCCTCTACAGCACACGTCCGCCGTGGTCGCCATCTTGGCCACGCCCCCCCATTAGGATTTTAGTAGGAAAATGCTTTTATTCGATAAAAACATATCTTAAAAGCATTACATTTTATAAAATACATTTACACATTAAAATGACATCACAATTTGACCATGTTCATTAAAAAATTCCAAATTAAACATTTTGTTTAAGTCCTGATGGACCATGCCCATGATAAAAACTTCGAGAGACCACAAACATACAGTGACCGTGTGTCAGACATCAAGATACAAAGTGCCTCATTATGGTGCATAGTGCCCAATAGCCGACATATTGGTTTGAGCCAGCTATTCCTCGGCGACGCATATGCCGGACAGGCAAACAGGATGTGATCAACAGATTCTGTTCTAGTTTTACAGATAGGGCAGAATGGTGTTGTTTGGGACGGGGCTTTCCAGCGAGCAGTTAAAGCGTGCACTCAAAGAGCCCCAACCCTAAATCTAAAATACAAAGCCCTATCAACAGATTTCCAAACAATATCCAAGTAGGGTTCCCGAAATGCCACATCCTTAAACCTTAGGAACTCTTCCGTTAATCTGCCAAGGGTTGGGTCAGTGCTGGTTCTAGATGCGACCCATCTCCAATAGAGGGTCTTTAAAGTTGCCTTCGGGGAAGAGGACCTACTTACCCAGGCTTCATTTAGGCCCAATTCGCAAAGTAGAAGTTTTACATCTTTTAGCCATTTTATTTTCTGCCATCCCGCCATCGACATTACTTCTGATAACCCCTTCTCAGACTTTGCCAGTTCCTGCACGCGCCATAGCCGGGCCCATAAGAGCAACGGCCGGACCTTTGCCAGATCATTGATAGAATGACATCCTAAATCGAGTAGCAAGGGTGTCATTAGGGTGCTCTGCGGGAGTGACATGAGGTCCCTTAAAAACTTATTTTGGGACCTTACCAGTTTATCTATATTAGAGATACCCCACAACTCTGCCCCATAAACGGCAGAACTGACTCCCTTTGCTTTGTAAATATCGATGACAGGGGCAATCAGTCTGATTGAGGAAGCGCGCTGTTTCTTAAGGAGCGCCACCGTGACCCTCTTGTGGCTTAAAAACATTTTGCAAAGATGTGGGGTCCACTGCATGGTATCCGAAATGCGTATACCTAAGTAATCAAATACAGTGACCCTTTCCAGGGACACATAATTTAGTGCTGGGGTCGCCCAAGTTTTGTCGGGGGGTTCAACACCAAATACTTTGTCTTGTCTGTACCTATTACAAGCCCGCGTTGGATACAAAAGGCCTGGAAATTATCAAGGAGGCTTTGGAGGCCCACTGGGGTCTTAAATATTAAAAGCGTATCATCAGCGAATAAGAGGGTTGGAATTCGCTCGCCTGCCAGGGATGGCGCATCAGATGGTTTTTCCAGCAAGTGCTCAACCACTCCATTCACATATAGCGAAAAGAGAGTGGGAGCAAGAACACATCCCTGGCGGACTCCTCTCTCCACTGGAATTCTGTTGGTTTTCTGGCCCTCGGTGCCCCACCTCACTTGCGCAAAGTTTCCTTTGTGAAGCCTCACTAGGATTGACAAAATATTAGAAGGAATCCACATATCGGACCACACTCCCCAAAGGCGTTCCCGTGGCACAAGGTCAAAGGCAGTCTTTAGATCAATAAACGCGAGGTAAAGACTGCCTTTGCCTATAACAACCACTGTCCAATAAATTAGCAATAATCTGAAAGCCTGCTCTATTGTTCCAGTGCCAGCCCTGAATCCCGCTTGATAGTCAGAGAGTATCTCATTTTCTTGGGCCCATTGTAGGATTCTCTCAAGTACCACCTTTCCAACAACCTTCTGGGTAGAATTTATTAGGCTTATTGGGCGGTAATTGGAAGGGTCGTCCCTATGCCCCTTTTTAAAAATAGGGACGACCTCAGCCCCCTTCCAGGATTCGGGGATGGCGGCACCTTTATTAATGGCAATAAGTAGAGTATAGATAAGCTTCCCCCATTTGGGCAAATCGAAAACGGAGCAGGTCCCCGGGGATGCCATCCGGGCCAGCTGCCTTTTGGGGCACAATGCGACTAATCGCGTATTCAACTTCCTTAATTGTAAACGGATGTGTGGTGCTATCTCCCGGCGATATATGGGGATTACATGGAGCAGGATCACAAGCAGCTCCTTGCAGGCACGTATACAATTTCGAGAAGTGATCAAACCATGCCTGGCCGGTAATATTACACGTAATAAGATCGCTATCAGGACTATTCCTAGCTCTTATGGTGTTCCAGAAGCAACCCGCATCCCTCCCAGCGCTGTCCTCTTTTAGTGTTTGCCAGTACTGGTCCTCCCACTCCTTTTTAGCATTTGTTGTCACCAGCTTATACTCTTTCCTAGCTTGTTGATCAAAGGTTGCGACTTCACCTTAACAGCCTTGATTAGAGCAGACTTCTTTTTTCTAGATTTGGATGTGTACCACCTCTGTTTACCCTTGGGCCTCTGAGGCCCTCTCTCGGCCCCCCCTCGTGTTTGTAGCAGGAATAGGTTTCCCACCGACTTAGTGGTATCTCGAAATACTGCCGTTGCCCTTGAGGGGTCACAGCGATCTATGAGGATCATGTCCAACTCACTTTGTGAGGCTACCAGCAATGCTCCTATAGTCTGGACTTCCTCTTCATCCAGGGTAACTTTGCGCCACTTAAGGCGCCTTCCACAATTAGATGGAAAAACTTTTGAGGTGGACTTTACTTTACTTGGTACAACTGGGCCATTTTCGCTTGGCCACAAGTGATTTAGACTCAAAGAGAGCAGGTTGTGATCACTGTCTACAGTGGGTAATATTACCATATCCTGCACAAATTGCCAAAGCCTTAGATCAAGGAGAATATAATCAATCCTTGAGGAGTAGTTGACCCTGTTATACGTATGGGCCCCGGAAAGATCTGAGATAGTTCTGCCATTTGCCGCTCTTAGACCAAACTCCATAGTCAGTGCATTCAGCTGGATGGCCCTTTGTGACCATCTTCTTATTGGCTGAATTGCTAGTGTAAGTATACCCCTTCTATATCATCCTCAGTAAGAT
Organism: Lissotriton helveticus; assembly: GCF_964261635.1. Classification (NCBI taxonomy): domain Eukaryota; kingdom Metazoa; phylum Chordata; class Amphibia; order Caudata; family Salamandridae; genus Lissotriton; species Lissotriton helveticus. The sequence continues at coordinate 348,547,498 of NC_136058.1, forward strand.
CCAAGATGTCCTCTGTCGCAAGAGGCTCGAATGTACAATTAAAGTCCTCTGCGACCAGGACTTGCATACCATCGTGGCAATCTCTGAGTTCACTTTCAAACATTGTTATTGTAGGGGATAGGGAACCACCTTTAGTGCCCCTGGCATAAATATTAAATATATCGAGAGTTCTCCCCCTATGGGGGCCTCTCAGTGAGATCCTTAAAGTGTCTGGTGAGCTGCATTGCCTTTGTGTAATGCTACAACCCAGGGAAATGCTCACCCAAATAAGGAGCCCACCTGAAGGACGACCCCTCCCAGATGTTGTAGGTAACGCAGGCAAAAAATAAGTAGTGTAGCCGACTCTATGGTTTGGTTCCAGACTCCAGGTCTCCTGGAAGATGCAGATCATATATGACTCCACCAGGGTATTCCAGTCAGGGACATCTAACTTCCTGGAAATACCTGCTATGTTCCAGTTAATAATCTTTATCATTGTATCGGCCACTACTTGCTCCTGGGAGCAATTTAGTGGTACACTAAATAGATTCGATTGCTCTCCTACAGTCTCAGTCGCCGAACGCGGCGGGAGGGGAACATGCAACAAAGGGGCATTGCTCTGATCAATAGATTGAGCTCCTGGGGTCATACAAGTACCTATGGGACCAACATGGGTATCCCGATCGTTGATCGATCCAATCCCAGACTTGGGCTTGTTAGCTGATACCTCCACCTCAGTACTCCAGCAATTGTTGTTCTCAGCAATTAAAGGTGCTAGCCCTAGCCTTTTCCCCGATTCCGTTTCATCAGGGGGAGTGAGATTGAGTGGGATAAAGGGGGTGCCGTGAAATTTAGTTGGGATCCAGTGCCTATGGGGCCTTTTATTGTCATCGAAGACAGGCAAGGGATTAGTAAGTGAGTAATCTCTATGTCAATACCCAACATCAATTCCATAACAGTCTGGACCTCTGCCAAAGACAGAAGTTGGATAGATATGGGAATCACCTGTAGGCCCTCCCCCAAGTTAGTTCCCCTTGCTCTGTCTTTGCTGCCAGTATGCAGGCTGTGAGTGAAAGTATCCCAGATCATAAGTGCCAATCCCACTACCATCATGCATGTTCTGTTGATTACAAATGGACCTTACAACTCGCATATCCCTGAAATTTACAAGGATACAATCACCTGGGATATCCTTGATCCTTCTGCCCACCCAGCTAACTCGTCTAGCAAAGAGGACCTGGCCATCAAGTTGCCTTGGAAGAGGTCTATTGTTGTTTAGTCAGAATGTAGTTTTTTTTTTTAGTTCGGTGTATGATTCTGATCTACCCGGCATTAGCCGTGGAACTCCCGTTAGGACAACTACGTAAGGCATACAAGCAGGAGGCAAATTGATGTGAATAGAACTGGTATCAGTTCTACCTACCAGATCAGGCTTTTGGGGTGGGTTACATTGATCTTTTCCCTGCCTCGCTACGTTACTACGGGTATGTTCACCTTTCTGGCTCAATATAGGTGCACTGTCACGAGCTCCCCTATCCCCTTTGGTCAGTGATTGGCTTATTGGTTTACTGCCATTATGAGTTGTAATGGCTATAGCTGGGGAATTAGTTCCACTTTGGGGCCCAGAAACGTCTTTTCGATTTAGGGATACGTGTTTGACCATTTGTAAGGGGTCTACCGCTTCTGTTCAGTTGTATCATGGCTGTTTTTTGAGTGTATTTGATTAAAGCCTTTATAGAAAATAAGTTATCAAGGGTCCCTTGTTCAAAGCGATCCAATCTTTCTGACAAAACTTTTACCCTCTCGAGTACCGGCAATATGAGGGACTTCACAATTTGTTCAATGTGGGCAATAAGGGGAGTTTCATTTACAGAGGTTGAAGGACGCGCTAGGTTAGGGCTGGTACTAGGCAACAGGGCAGTATTACCGCTAGTTGGTCCACTGCTTACTAGATTTTTTAGGGGGTTTCTCAAAGAGGGTCTCCATTTTCTCCCAAAAGCATGCATCAGCTGGTGGAGCTCTGTCGTTAGTTGGAATGGGTACAGCATCCGATGCATTACTATTAGGATTCTTCCCCTTTGTTTCATTTTGTTTAGCAATCGCTTTCTTTTGTTTATTACCACCTACATTCCCCTTAGCATTTTTTGCAGTTAAACATTCCCTATTAGTGGGTTTAGACTTACGCCTAGCCTTCTGCCCTCTGGGTGTTACATGCGGACTGTCGCTGCTTGAACTTAGCCGCGAGTCAGAGACCGAGATTGGACTTAGTGGCGTGTCGCAGCACTCATTATCTACCAAATTCCCTACCTGAGACGAAGGATCGGGAATGACCATCATAGGAGCTATATCCTGAGTTATTGGAATATGATGGACCCCTGGAAGGGCAACAAAGGATGGCGCCAATATCGAGTCTTGGGAGTTAATAGTGAACATCGATATGTTGGTAGAGGGCAAGGGGGGAAGAGAACCAGCAGGGAGCGAGAGGCGGCGTTCTGTGCTTTCTATGGCATTAGCCACCACCCCAATAGTTTTCTGCAGCATACGGTCAATTGCTGTCAGACTGGGTAGCGGAGGATTTGAAACCACTTTTTGTTTTGGGGCAGGAGCAGATACCAGGGTTATTCTTCCCCATTCTTTGCCACTATGAATACAGGGGTAGGTATTGTGGGCACACGTACTGTACAGTCGACAGACGCCAACAGATACAACACTATATATGACACAGTATGAGTCACTAAGAGATAACACTCATTATCCTACTGTCAACGATTACTATATGTCTTAAAAACTTTTTTACTCCAAATATAATTAAAACAAATGCCTATTAGAATATAGCAGGCTACAGGAGCACAAAATCACAAACTCAAGAGGGGTGGCCCAGCCCGGCCTCACCCGGCCACTAATGGTCACAAACGGTCCCGCCCTTGTCCCGCTCCCGCGCGCTCCCACGCACTCCCACGCCGTGGGGATGGTAGTAAGTTTAAGTCACGCCTGCGTCTGTGGGTGGGTCGGGTCTCCGTACCAGGTGTGCAGCACCGGAGAGAGTCCTGGGACTTGCAGTCCCCCAAGGATAGCGGTGGGTAAGTTCTGATGACAACAAAGGAGCGCCTCTCCCACTCAGGGCACTGTTAGAAGAGTCAGACTCCCACTAAACACCTCAGGAACAAAACGGATCACGAAGAGTACACACCACAAACCGCCTCAAGCGCTGTGGCACCCACGATAGCGGGTGCGGCGAGGTGTTTTCAAGGCGCCTAAGGCGGTGTCGGGTCTCCGTACCAGGTGTGCGGCAGCAGAGAGAGTCCTGGGACTTGCAGTCCCCCAAGGATAGCGGTGGGTAAGTTCTGATGACAACAAAGGAGCGCCTCTCCCACTCAGGGCACTGTTAGAAGAGTCAGTCTCCCACTAAACACCTCAGGAACAAAACGGATCACGAAGAGTACACACCACAAACCGCCTCAAGCGCTGCGGCACCCATTAGGATTTTTTTGGGGGTGAGAAACTATGCCTGATAAGTTCGGTTTATTTAAAAGTTGAACGCCCTCAACTCAGCCCGACACCAAGGGAGAGTCGCTGCTGTCCCGCTCCAAACATGCTGCACTTGGGTACAGATCCAGCAAGAGCTGACACTCATCAGGACACTTAAAAGCGAGCAGGTCTACCCTCAAGGCAACATGCTAGGCTTTCCGTAATAAAACTGATCAGTGCTTATTTTCTGAAAGACATTTCTGTGCTCAGAAGTTATTGTTATAATTTAACATGAGCACAGACAGGCTCTGAGCATACACACTGTCTGGGAGAGGGAACTCCCAACATCTTCACCCGAGTTTTACCAACGAAATGCATGTGCTTTGGCCAACGGGTTTAAAGATTATTATTGACAGGACTGAATATCACAAACTTAATCATTCCCTTTCTATTTTCCTCTACTGAGGCAGCCATGCAAAGACAGGAACATGCACAGCACTTTGTAGTTTATCTTCATCTTGTGTTATTATGCTCTATGTTATCTTGTTCCTAGCTGCTCAGCCAGTGTGACTACACACTTTATTGCTGCACCATGTAAACATGATTGGGGGCAAGCACACTTGAGTAATGGCAACAACTACAGACAGCACGAGAATAATTTTAAAATGCTCTTTTACGTCCACTGGATTAAGAAATGCCAAAACTATAAAGCCTCATAATCTTGGTTGCATGGATGCATGCTGTGTTGCAGAAGCCTTAGTGTACAGCACATTACCTAAAGTCAACAGCTACCATACAACCTGCTTTGGTATAGGCCACTAGTTTGCTGAGCGCTGTTCCATGTTCCTCCAGGGGGAGGAGCCGAGACGGGCGGACGTGGACCGTCTCGGCTCCCAGTCCGCGCGCTGCTCCGGCCTGGAGCCCTGCGTCCTAAGGAAGCCCTCCGCGATGTGCACGCTCCCTAACTGAAGCGGAAGGTGTGGGGCACCTGCAGGACTGCCCCGATCGGTGCTGGTGCCACTGGAGCGGCGTTGATTGCTCCCGATCCCTGCTGTGATCCCTGCCTCGGATCCAACATGGCGGCCGCCCGTTACCAGCCCGGGCTCAACAATGACGAGAAGCGGAGCCGATGGCGTCCTGCCGGGGGCGAGTCTGACAGGCGCTGGACACCCGAGCGGTATGTAGGGCTCTAGCCTCATCCCCCGCTGCCACCCGCCGAGACTCTGCGGTATTCCAGGGGCACACCAGAAAAGGGCCGGTGATTGACGGCAGAGCCCTCTGCTGACGACAGCGCCGCCTCGAGACCATCTTCACTAACCAGCCCCGGGGGCCATACCTCCGCTCTCCGCGACAGACGGGCCTGGGACCGAGGGCAGAGATGTGCCCCCCCCCCCTCCTTGCTGGCCGCACTGCTTCGCGCCAACGGTGCCTGACTCCAAGATGGCGCCCTTGGGGACACGTTTCCGACGACCGGCAGCCACAGGCTCAATGCATGCCAGGGCCGATGAACCCACACACAACTCTCCGGGAACCAGCGCGACCGCATACATAGCGTCAACACGGCCTTCACCCCACACGCTCAACGCCACCACTCACATTGTGCTTAACTGGGCTCTGGTGAGAGGCCCCTCCTTCCCTTCAAATTTTGCTGCCTTCCATCTCTGCCTGGGCGCCTGTGGTCTTTCTCCCCTGACCCTCTGGTCTCCGGATTGATCTCCTCTGCCCCAGCTCCTCTTGATCGATGAGGCTGCGACTTTGCTGCGGACTGCCCTTCTCCCCCTGGACCTGCTGGCTATGTCAGCCCTCTTCCTGGACTTTCGGACTTGGACCTTTGTGCTCCCCGCCATTTTCTCTGTATGACTCGCCTCTTCTTCTACCTTTCTCCTCCGCCATTCTAGCGATCTCTGACCTCCCCCTCTGTCCTTTCGACTTCCCTATTGTCTCTCCTGTTGCCTCTGACACACTCCTCACTGTCTTATTCACCACTATCTGCTTCCCTCTCTCGTTTATCTCATGTGCCTGCCCTTCTCTGACTCTTAGAGTATATCCAGTCCTTTCCCTTCCCTATGTATATAGAGATAACTCTAATCACTAGTATATGCTGTAGACCGTTGTGCTCTCCACCATTCCTATGTGACTCTTAGAGTATATCCAGTCATATCCCTTCCCTATGTATATAGAGATAACTCTAACGACTAGTCTCCTATGTGACTGTTAGAGTATATCCATGTGAATCCCTTCCCTATGTATATAGAGATAACTCTAACGACTAGTCTCCTATATGACTCTTAGAGTATATCCATGTGTATCCCTTCCCTATGTATTTAGAGATAACTCCTACGACTAGTCTCCTATGTGACTGTTAGAATATATCCATGTGTTTCCCTTCCCTATGTATATAGAGATAACTCTAACGACTAGTCTCCTATGTGACTTTTAGAGTATATCCATGTGTATCCCCTCCATATGTTGATAGAGATATCACTAGTATAGGCCTAGAGTATATCCATTTGTATCTCCTCCTTGTGTGATTTTATCTCTTGTACATTTGCAAATTTTTCTGTTTGTACCTTTTTTGTAACGCATGTAATCCTAAGTCCGTATGCCTTCAACTGGTTCTTATGTAATGCAAAAATTTGCAATCTTTTTCGCATGTAACCGTCAGTCCTTATGTTTTCAACTGGATCCTATGTAAAGCGATCTGACACCTACGGGTAAAGTTTGCGCTATATAAAATTGCACAAATAAAAATAAATATCCTGTAAACGTTTATTGAATTAAGGCGCACACCATTGGTAATAGCAGGACCAGACTGGTTGTAGCAGGCACCGGGCATTTCCCAATGTTCCTTGATTAATAGATTCAGTGCCAAGGTGTATGTGTGAGTGCTACCTATTGTGAATGTCTAGCCCCATGTATGCCTTCATGTATGCCCAAAGTGTACACTGAAAGCAATACTTGCACTGCCTGTCTACAGACACGTCATGCTCACAAAGCTATTTCGAATATATTTCATGTTATCAATCGAGCACCAATCCAGTGTGCCCCCTGTGAGATGCAGGTCGTGAACTTGCATGCTTCTAGCATGGTTGATTTCATCCGTCTGTGGTCAGCTCAAGCCTGTAGTAAGCAGGCTGTGGGATGCAGATGCTTTAAAAGCAGTGAATTTGAGGCTGCCTGCGGCACACGCAGTGTGACATCTCAAAACGGCGGTCACATTAGTGCCACATTAGGCACACCACCACCTCTCTAGTCATGGGGGCCCCCAAGCCCGGCGCCTGGGATGCGTCAATTCCGGCGCAGAGGATAGGGGTGAGGTATTTATACCAGCCCCCGCCCATCTGGTCTCACTCTTTGTCTTCTGATCATGCCGTCTCCCTCCCTACCGCATACCCAGCATTTTGCCTGGTGGGTACGGCCAGGTAGGAACAAGTTAATGTGTCAATTTGTGTTGCAGGTGGATTTACAGGGCATTCTGGAGATGAAATGGTACGGATGGGTACTTCTTCAGGAGCACAGTATGGCTGACAATGCCAAACCCCAGGTTTCTTTATGGCAGGACCCTGGATGAAAATCTTCTGCGCCCCGCTAATCCTTAGGTGCTTGTAAGCCTGAGCAACCAGCGGCTTACCTTGCAATGCTCCGCTCTGAAAAATAAATCAGTAAAGTGGTGGACCGGTGGTTCACAGTATTTAAGGGGGATAATCCCCACATAACTGGTAACACCAACTGGATTGGACACAGTGCATTTTGGCTTTTCAGCTGGGCAGGGCAGTTTATGTCAGTCACAGCTGCCTGCACTTAGATTGCTTGTAAGTTAACCCACCACGTTGGTATACTTTTGTATGGAATAAACCTGCAGCAAATCGTTTCCAACAAATTTGTTTTGCGTGATTGTTAGACCTGTCAGCCCTAGGGTGGTCTTTCCCTATTTTTTTCACCCTTGCCTCATTTTTCCCACCCTCTTTTTCGTTGGCCTTAGGTCTCCGAGCACCTTCCCATTGCTAACCAATGCTAAGGTGCAGGTGCTCTCTACTTCCAACATGACTGCCACAGGCCCCTGCTACTGCGGAGTGGTCTTTTTAGTAACACCCTAGTTGCCAGGAGCCAGCTGGAACCCCTAAACATTGTTGCAACACCAGCCTGCCTTGCCTGCCCATAGTTAGAGTAGGGAAGCTCCTGGAACCTTCCAGAATAAGGGCGGGGTCTGCTTTTGCTGCCTTAGAGAGTGGTCACCTGACCTGGGCATATATAGAGAAAGGAGGGAAACTTTTTAGTCAGTTGAGGCATCATGGACCTGGGGGAACCTACGCAGGAGACTTAGGCGGTACGGCCTAGTCAGCAACCTATACCACTGGGGGTGACAGGGTTTAGGCGCTGCCCACCAAGCATGTGTGAGGAACACTGAACTAGCCCACTGATCTGGCCCGGCGGGAGGGGAACCCAGGGACCACCTGGAGTGACCTGCTAAGGAATCCTGTCAGCAGCCTTCAACTCAACCCCCCCTCAATAAACCAAGAATCTGCTTCCAAAAAGGGCGCAGGAACCATCAAGCGCCAAGAGAAACACCTACCTGTGCTGCCAAGGACTACTGGGGATTAACCAGGTACCGGGCTGTGCCATCTCTGTGCCCCTTGCCTCAATCTGTGCCCCCCAGTGCTGTCCTGCCTTGCCTGAACTGCCTGGACGGCTAAACTGCCTGCCCTACCTACCCAGCGCTCTCCTACTGTGCCCCAGAGAAGCGCTGTGATTCTAGGGCCCCTTGCTTCCTTGAAGTGCTATGTTCACGAAGCGCTATTGTTGAGACTGGCCCAAGCACTAACTCTGCTGAGCGCTCCCTTCCTAGCTCTTAAACTCCAAACTGATGTGCCCCCGAGGCGCTATCCTCATCACGCGCCATCCTGCCTGCCATCGGTGTGCCTCAAAGCGCTGTGACCTTGACGCGCTGCCGGAGAACTCACCTCCGCCACCTGGGAGCACTGTTGACCGGCCCGCGCTGTGGCCCATGAAGCGCTGCTGGGGAATCTCACCTCTGCGCCCGGGAGTCCGTGGGGCCGTCCATCATCATCGCGACGTGCCGCCCCTTCAGCGGAGCCTTCACCGACATCCTCACCCCCCTCGGCGGCACTCGGAGCCAGGAGAGGGCTGCCGCATCACGAACCACCGGTAGGCCGCACTAGGCCTCACTAGGCCCACCGAAGCCTTTGCCAGAATCACGTGACGGGGTACGCGGTGTCCCCGGCCTCGCCCCCATCCGGCGCCACGCAGCTATTGGCTGCAGCTGCCGCGCCCACCTTGCCTGCACTGTAATTGGTTGCGGAGGCCGAGCCCCCTTCGCGCCCACCCTCGGATTGGTTCCCGGGCCGCTGATGCCACCGCAGGCCTGGGAACAGGAAGAAACGCGACCGGAGGGCTCCGAGGGGAGTAAGAGCCCTCCCCTGCACCCGACTCCACCGCAAGGGCTCCCCGGAGGAGCCGAAGCACCAGGTAAACCCCCGGGGAGGCGGGTGGAAGGCCACGAGTTCACCCCTCCCCTGGGGAAGACTGTAGTTGGGCCCCGTTGGCCCCCCAATTGTTGTGGAAGGGTGACTGCAGGCCTGCCAGGCCCCTAAACTTGCCAGAACATTGCGGAGGCCCTAGTAACTTTTAAGCTAGAGGAGTAAACCCCTGTTGGGCGATTGGTAATTGCTATTGTGACCTGTGTGGATGAAATGTTTACTTCTGCTTAATACAATGGTTAATCTGGCCTAATGAACTGTTTGCACTGCCTAATGAGATGCCTGTTCTCTTAGAAGGATATGTTGCTTGTTCCACTACACAAAAGGGCTCTACTGCTGATTAATGGGAAGTTCATTCCTGCTCATTGAGATGGTTACTCCTATTCAATGAAATGATTATTCCTGATTAAGGAAATGTTTTACCTATGTTTAAGGAAATGTTTTACTTCTGCCTAATGAAACGTTTATTGCTGAGTAATGAAATGTTTATTATTTATGTTAAATAGTTATAGAAGCATACTGCCTTATTGAATTGCTCCCTTTGCTCCACTCGAATGAAATGTACTGATGGGATGTTGATACCTTGATTATTAAATTGCCTTGAATGATTTACCAGACGTGATCTTGATCTTAGATAAAACTTATTGATATGAATCAAAGTTACTGGTGTGGTCTAAGTCATTGTGTGCGTTTCCTGCCTCAGTGGATGTGTGTGCTGTATGGTCACTTTACACCTAAGCTTTCGAGAAAGTCAGTGGCCACTGATAGGGTCTTTTGACCTTGCTAAAATTGAAGCACTAGAAATAGCCCTTCGTAAAAATAGAACCACGCCAACCATGCTTGATAGTCTTGGCATGTGGCGCAAAGAAGCAACGCAATGTAAAAAGAGAGACGAAGCAAAGATCAATCAAGAACTACAAAAAGCAGCTTACTTAGCTGGTAAAAAGTTGGTAAAAAGTTGGAAGAGGAAGTAAAGGAAAGAGAAAACGCTAGAAAAGAACGAGAATCAGAATCCTCAGGCCAATGCCCTGTTAGAACACCCTCAGCGCTTTACCCTGAGCTCCCATCAAAGCAAAGGACGGACAATGATTTACTCTTAGGTCCCCCAATCATCTACATGCCTCCTCCTTATGCCCTTACCCACCCCTTAGTACAGCACCTAGAACCCCAGAACTTAACTGAAGGTAGTGCCAGGGCCTCCGCGCCGACCGAGCCTCTCGTACTAAACACCTCGTCAAAAGGCACCTCAAAAAAGATTGATACCCCAGAGAAAGAGCCGGCGAGAATTCCCCGTTTGAGCAAAACTGAACAGGCCGGCATCGACAAAGTAGTGAAGACCTTAGTCGATAGGAAGGAAACCGAAGAACATTAGCCCGAAATTTGTTAGCTATGAACGCCAAGTGCATTCTGGTCTTTGGAGTCCTAAACATCGTAATCCTTCTTTTACACACCACGTGCTTCAGAGGAGTTTTTCAAATGCCCCTAAGCCTCACCCAAGGAATGCCATCCAGTCTAACATTAGGCAGGAGTAGGTTATAAACATAGCAAGTAATAAGGAGAGGAAAATCTCCTCTAAAAACATATTTGCCCGCATGACCAAAGCCAGAGCTCGAAAAACATCGCAAGAAGGCTCGTTTTAAATATTAGCATTTGATGTCCTTGCACAAGTCATTTGATTAGAACGAATATTTTTAGGAAAGTCCTGCTCTGTTTTAACCTCTCGTAACCCCCCCTAAACGCAGCGATTATCTGCTTAGATTATATATGAAAGACATTTCTAGGCACGGTATTTTAGCAGTAATCAAATGCCAAGCACATAAGAAAGTAACGGACATTATAGGACAGGGAAACGCACTAGCTGACGTTACTGCCCGAGCCACAGCTGAAAACAGAACGATGACACAGATGTATGTGACCAGGTCACAAGCAGAGAAATGGACAGATGCTAGGACCACTATTAGGGATATCCAACAGACGAGTACACCACACAAACTGACTGAATGGGCTCGGGTGGGACTAAAAGACGATGAAGGCTGCTGGAGGGCAAAGGATAAAGACAAATGGCTGTTACCCAATGCATATTTGATCCCCATATTGACCATGGCACACTTACCGGCACACATAGGTTCCTCTCCCATGACCGAACTGATCACTAGAGTATGGCATAATGACAGGATAGCAGACTCAGCAAAACGCCTAGTTCAACAATGCATGATATGCCTGCAACACAATCCAGGGAAAAGGACAGTAGTACCACGTGGAGGGTTTGGAGTCCCCGACCATCCGTTTGAAGTCCTCCAAATGGATTACATACAGTTAGAAAGGTGCCATGGTCTGAAATACGTCCTAGTTATTGTATGTGCATTCAGCAAATGGGTAGAAGCTTACCCCACCCGCGACAATATCGCCACCACTACTGCAAAGGTGTTGTTAAAAGAGTTTTTCCCACGCTACGGCCTTTGTAGAATTTTATGGAGCGACAATGGCCCCCACTTCGTAGCCGAGGTTATCCAACTCATATTGAAAGGGTTGGGAGTAAAACAAAAGTTCCACGCAGTTTCCCACCCCCAATCTGCAGGCGTAGTAGAAAGGCACAATGCCACATTGAAGCTAAAACTAGCAAAGATAGTTGCCACCACAGAACTGAAATGGCCTGACGCCCTCCCACTGGCATTGCTATCAATGCGCTCTACCCCAACCAGACACCACTTGACTCTGTACGAGGTTGTCTTTGGCTGGCCAGTGAACATTTGGACTGCGCCGAAGCCAACCTCCATCCATGATGTCACGGACATCCTAATGTCTGATTATCTGCATAATCTTACCAAAGAGTTATCCACCAACAGGTGCAGCAAGCCATACCAGAAGCATCCAGGGGCCCTGGACACGACATCAAACCTGGCGAATATGTCCTGATCAAGAACTTTCAGAGATCGAAGAGTCTGGAACCCAGATGGACGGGCCCCTGGCAAGTCTTGATCACCACCCGAACTGCACTTCGAGTGGAAGGGAAGAAAAATTGACTCCATGCTCACCCCTGCAAAAGAATATCTCCGACCCTGACATCGAACGAAAACGTGGACACCCAAGAAGAGCTCCTGAACAAAGACAGACCGGCCCTGAGTTGTTACCCAGAATCAGAGACACTCGAATTGGCAGAAATTCCCGATCCCACTGTGCCATCCAGAAAAGGGTACAACTTGCGACGAAAGGAGAGTGCCTCGACAAAGCAGACCACTAACTGAGTCAAAAATCTCAGAGCGGTAGCTAACACTACAAGGGCTACCAGGAGAGACGCCAGACAAAGTATGTTGTCCTGCCAGTCACCGAGCCTCTTGAAGGTGATGGAAGATCCCGGACGACCGAAGACCCACCGCAAAGACCCCAAGACTGCCGAACTGCATAGCACAAAGGCAATTGTACTTTTCATTGCATCCCTCATCTGCCTCTTACTAATGGTCACAGTTTGGATCATAGAAGAGAGTGCTCCTGCTCACCGGACAATATCACCCACTATGCAGCCCACCACCAAGAAAGAACATTATCTGGTCTCACTACCACCCCATCTCCGAGAACGTCGCAAAGAATTTTGGAACAACTCCTTTGTACAACTGCTGCATCAACACAACCTTGCTGCTAATACCACGAACTGTTGGATCTGCGGGCTGCTACCACATGCAACCGAACATTCCATTCCCTTCATCCCTTCATCCTTCTCTGTTCATGGGTCCTGCCTTGCCTGGCTAATGCTCCTGCAAGAGAGCTACAAAGACAATGCTACATCCGACGGAACAATCACACAGTTCTGCAAAGAGTTCTGGCTGAACAAAACTGGAAGAACCTCTGCTCCCTTTTGCCCTCTAACCTCAAACACTACCTTTCAAACGAACATTCCGGAAAAAGAACGAATCGAAATTCAAGTGTTCAACAACCCAGCCAGACCCACCTTCTCATATCTACGAAAGCGGACTGCTGCAACTCTGACTGTGGCCCTATCTATCAGAAGGCATGAGTGACCACTGTGCCTTCTGGGCCAGGTCACCCCACCTGCTCCTAACGCTCCTGACGCCTCCTGCTCTGCCTCCTGCTGACGCTGCCACGAGCGACCCAGCCGCCGCTGAGCCGCCCGCCGGTGCCGTTTCCCGCCGCTGCCCCCTGCGGCCACGCCCACCGTCTACCCATTGGCCGCCCCGCTCCCGCCACCCAGCTGACCCGCCCTCCCGGCTCCTGATTTAAGGGGTTCTGCAGCGCGAGGTCTGGAGTGACCACTGTGCCTTCTGGGCCAGGTCACCCCACCTGCTCCTAACGCTCCTGACGCCTCCTGCTCTGCCTCCTGCTGACGCTGCCACGAGCGACCCAGCCGCCGCTGAGCCGCCCGCCGGTGCCGTTTTCCCGCCGCTGCCCCCTGCAGCCACGCCCACCGTCTACCCATTGGCCGCCCCGCTCCCGCCACCCAGCTGACCCGCCCTCCCGGCTCCTGATTTATGACGCCCCCAGAGCGACCGCGCAGCGGACGCGCGCAGCGGGAGCACCGATTGAGCGCCGAAGGTGCGCCAAAGGTAAGCCCGTCTGCGCCCGTCCGCGCCTGGCCCGCGCCCAGTGCCAGGGCCCCTGGCCCCCACCAATGGAAGCCGATCCGACGGACCTACAACGCCACCGAACTCATCGCACTCAACACCGGCCGAACCTCGGGCTGCTACCGAGCCACACCGAGACGCACCCACGGACCCTTCAGCTGCCACTCCTGCAAGTTCACCTGCAACCGGACCCACGCCACACCAGCACCCAGCAAGCCGAGCACCAGCATCACCCACCTGAAGTGCATCCTGCTCAACACCCGCTCCGTCCACAGACACGCCGTCGAGCTCTGGAACCTGCTCGACACCACAGCCCCAGACGTCGCCTTCCTCACGGAAACCTGGATGAACGCCTCCTCAGCGCCCGACATCGCCATCGCCATCCCAGACGGCTACAAGATCATCCGGAGGGACCGCGTCAACCAGACAGGAGGAGGCATCGCCATCATCCACAGTAACTCCATCCGCATTACGACCAACACCGACGACACCCTGACAACCGCCGAACACCTGCACTTCCAGATCCACGTCAACCCCAAGACCACCCTCAGAGGCACCCTCATCTACAGACCCCCGGGACCATGCACACAATTCAGCGAAGACATCGCCGACTTCATCAGCCCACACGCCCTCCCCTCCGCCGACTACATCCGCCTCGGGGACCTCAACTTCCACCTGGAGAACAACAACGACCGCAACACCACCACCCTGCTGGACAACCTCGCCAACCTCGGACTCAAGCAACTGGTGACCACCCCCACCCACCACGCCGGACACACACTCGACCCGGTCTTCTCTTCCAGCAAGGACATCGCCTTCAGCCACGCCACGGGACTCCACTGGACGGACCACAGCTGCGTCCACTTCAGCTTCAGAAGGACCACGCTCCACCATCACCAGCAACAGGCTCCCCGCAGAAGCTGGAATAAGATCACGGCAGACCAGCTCGCCACTTCCCTGAGCAAGAACCCGCCCACCAGCACAACGAACCCCAGCCAAGCGGCCACCAACCTCACGAAATGGATCAGCGACTGCGCAGACGACCTCGCCCCTCTGAAGACCCCGCCGAGCAGACCCGGCAGCAAGAAAGCCCCATGGTTTAACGACGAACTCAAGAGCTCCAAGAAGAACTGCAGAGCACTCGAGAAAACCTGGCGAAGAGACCCAACACCAGACAACATGACTGCCCTCAAGCTCGCCACCCGAAAACACCACCAACTGATCCACGCCACCAAGAAAACCGCATTCAAGGAACGACTGGACAACAACGCACACACCAGCAAGGAACTCTTTAACATCGTGAAAGAGCTCTCCAACCCCAACGCTGGAAACAACGACATCACCCCTTCGCAAGACCTCTGCAACTCCCTCGCCTCCTACTTCCACAACAAGATCGCGGACATACACAACAGTTTCAGCACTCAACCGACGCACGCCACGACCGAACCACCGCCCCCCACCACCACCCTCCGCACCTGGACCCCGATCAGCACCGAAGACACCATCCGCACGATGAACTCCATCCACTCCGGATCTCCAACAGACCCCTGCCCTCACCACGTCTTCAACAAGGCCGACGCTGTCATCGCACCCCACCTACGGGACATCATCAACACCTCCTTCGACAACGCCACCTTCCCAGAGAGCTGGAAGCACGCCGGACTCAGCGCTCTACTCAAGAAACCATCATCCGACCCCACCGACCTCAAGAACTACCGCCCAATCTCGCTGCTCCCGTTTCCGGCAAAAGTCATCGAGAAGACAGTCAACAAGCAACTGGCCGCCTTCCTCGAGACGAACGGTTCCCTCGACCTCTCGCAGTCTGGCTTCCGGGCCAACCACAGCACCGAGACCGCCCTGATCGCAGCCACCGATGACATCAGAGCCCTGCTCGACAATGGAGAAACAGCGGCCCTCATCCTCCTGGACCTCTCCGCGGCCTTCGACACTGTCTGCCATCGTACCCTAGTACAGCGCCTCAGCAACGTCGGAATCCAGGAGAAGGCACTGGAGTGGATCATCTCCTTCCTCGCCGGAAGGACACAGAGAGTCCGCCTCCCCCCGTTCAGATCGGAGGCCACCGAAGTCATCTGCGGCGTTCCTCAAGGCTCCTCGCTCAGCCCAACACTCTTCAACGTCTACATGAGCCCCCTCGCAACCATCGCACGCCAGCACAACCTTAACATCATCTCCTACGCCGACGACACCCAGCTGATCCTCTCCCTCACCAACGACCCCGCCACCGCCAGAGCCAACCTGCACGAAGGGATGACAGACGTAGCCAAATGGATGTCGAACAGCCGCCTGAAACTGAACTCGGACAAGACGGAAGTCCTCATCCTGGGATCTTCGCCCTCCGCCTGGGACGACTCCTGGTGGCCCCCCGCCCTAGGCAGCGCACCCAAACCAACAAACCATGCACGCAACCTGGGCTTCATCCTGGACTCCTCCCTCTCCATGACCAGACAAGTCAACGCTGTCTCCTCGTCGTGCTTCAACATCCTGCGCATGCTACGTAAGATCTTCCGATGGATCCCCACCGAGACCAGGAAGACGGTCACCCAGGCCCTCGTCACCAGCCGTCTGGACTACGGCAACTCCCTCTACGCCGGAACCACCGCCAAACTCCAGAAGAGACTCCAGCGGATCCAGAACACCTCAGCACGACTCATCCTGGACATCCCCCGCCGCAGCCACATCTCCGGACACCTGAGAGACCTGCATTGGCTCCCGGTCAACAAGAGAATCACCTTCCGGCTCCTCACCCACGCACACAAAGCCCTACACAACCAAGGCCCAGGATACCTCAACAGCCGCCTCAACTTCTATGCCCCCAAACGCCAGCTTCGATCGACCAGCCACGCCCTCGCCGCCGTCCCCCGCATCTGAAGAGCCACCACAGGAGGAAGGTCCTTCTCCTACCTGGCCGCCAAGACTTGGAACTCCCTTCCGACCCACCTCCACCTGACCCAAGACCACCTCGCCTTCAGGAAGCAGCTCAAGACCTGGATGTTCGAGCAGTAGCGGACCCCCTCCCCCCAGCGCCTTGAGACCCTCCGGGTGAGTAGTGCGCTATATAAATGCTGTGATTGATTGATTGATTGATTGATTGATTGTGGTGAACGTCTCAGGCCTTGTTTGCATTGAGGGCCATGGGACGAAAATCGTGGGCCACAGCTCCTGCCCCATAAAAAGGACTCTGAACACTGTTGATCCCGCTTCATTTGTTGCATCACCAAATATGTACTTTGTTTGCGGTACAAAGGCTTACACCTGGCTCCCAAAGGGCTGGGGCACATGCTACATTGCCTTTGTCCTTCCTCCAACGTACATAGCACCAGCAGCCTATCACAGACAGAAACGCTCGAAAGACACAGAGCAAGCAGACTCCACCGCATCACAGTTCCTCGATGCAGCAAAGGGACTCATCCCTTTTTGGGGTCCAATGGCAAACAGTCGAGCCATCCGACACCTGACCCAAGCAGTCGAAACAGCTTTGAACATCACGGCTGGCATCCTCACCAACAACACAGCTGAGCTGCAGGCCTTGTGGCTTTGCAGAACCGCCTTGTGCTAGACGTGGTACTGGCGGTTCGTGGAGGAGCATGCTGCATCATCGGTGCCAGCTGTTGCACCTTCATCCCAGACTATTCACCTTCCGTCTACAAAGCAATAGAACACCTCTATAAACTGACATCGGAGATCCATCAGGAACAAGAAGGTTGGACACTCGGAAGCTGCTTTTGGAACATTTTGAAAGACTGGGGCTGGAAACTGTTGATAATAATATTGGTGCCAGTTTTTGTGATTTGTGGTTGCTGCTTGGGAATACAATGCATACCGCCCTTGTGCTCTCTTTTAATGAATTTGATATGCCCTAAGACTTTGGACACTAAATTTGAAAATATGAAAGCATTGTATGACAAAGAGATACAGAATATTATGAACATTGACATAGATTGACAAGATGACGAGGCATGTTCTAAGGAAGGACTGTTAAATATTAGATTGCGATGTGAACATTACCGGCGCCATCTTGTCCCACTTAGGCCTTTGCAAGCGCGGCAGCCATTTTAGACACTGTGGCCATTTCGTAACATTGCCGATCGCCTGCATGTCTCCCCGACCTCGCAATCATCCCCCACGCGCTGGCAGCCCCCAAGCACACATGCTAGAGTCATAAAGTATCCTCAGCGTGACCCTGCCCCGGAGCCACTTCCCGTGCCGAGCCCACATACCCTTTCATCCCTCGCGCACGAACAGGCCCTTCGATAATCTCCTCCCCTGCACCTGGCTGTTCGATCCGATCCCAGGCCATAACCAATCCCTGCGGATACAGTTTATTGCCCCCGTACAGTAGGATTCCACCTCCCATCAAAGGAGTCGGAATTAATCAATGCCACATCCCCAAGAGATCCGACCGATTGCGCGTATTTCAGCTCCTGCCGGAATGCCCAGCTGCGCGATAGCAATCACCTATTGAAACCTGTTGACATATGTGGGAACGGGCCTGAAGCGGGGATTCCAAAGATGGTTTATAATGCATCAAAGTAATGTCAGGAATGTGTTACACTGCAATAAAGAGATAAAACTGTGTATAAAAGGCCAGGCCACAGAGATGCAGTCAGAGCACCTCGAAACAACACCCTATTCGTCTGACCCGACGTGTTTTCCTTCGAAGAATAAATCCGTTTCCTGCTTTCCAATTGCCAGCGCCCACCTCTTTATTTGATAACTACCAATTGAATTAGAGTTGACTAACGCCAAGCAGTGCTTGAGGATATCTGTGGAAAATCTGCTTTTTCATCAGGAGCAAATACTAGGCTTATCTGAATGGGCAGAGAGGATTCATCTGAACCTAACAGAATGTTCAGGGTGGAGCTGTCAGTATCCTTTTTGATATTACAGTGTCTGGAGGGAAGAGGATGCAGCCTTACGGCTAGAGTGGTCCACCTTAAAGTTGGGAAACCTTGGGGAACTGTATTCAAGCCTCGGCATCGGCTCAACATCCTGTGATTCTGGGCAAATCACTTAATCTCCCAGTGCCTAACAAAAATGAATGTGTCCATCTGTAACAAAACTGGTGCTCATTTAAAGCCATATGATGCCTCGGGTCTAATTTGCGCTATATAAAACTCTAAAAAAAAAAAAAAAGAATAATTCTGTTTTTATGCCAAATCCTGCATGACAGGTCTGGTGGGTTTTAGATATAACATCTTGAGCACACTTGAAAAAAGGAAAACAGTTATTGTGTATCCACTGTCTAGTTGCTGGAAACCCGTACTTTTGTTCTACCAGACTTCTGTCTCTATGTTTTACATATCACACAGGAGTGCACTTGAAAGTAAGGGCAAAATGATATCAAAATGATTCTTCTGTATCCATTGTCTACTTGCTGAAAAAACCTCTTATTTTGTTCTACCAGTCCTCTTTCTGTGATTACTGTGTACTGCCGCAATTTGGATTTTAGTGTTATATGTGGGAGGATACTGGATTACCATAGTTCACTCCCCCATATACTCCCAGAGCCCCAGTTTAGTGTGGACAAAGTGTTTCACCATCTTGGAAATGCCCAAAGTGGCTTTAGGAACTTTCGCCCGATTGGTTAGGGCAGGGCCAAGAGTCATACTCACCCACTATCTCGTTCCTGGCATAAATGTGTCACCTCTAGGCACCCACCTTTTCTTGCAGAGTTTTATATAGCACGAACTAGACCCGAACCGAATCAGGTATCAGAGCGCCTTACATAGCACCAGTTACGTTACATGAGGACACGCATTCATTTTAGGCACAGGGAGATTAAGTGATTTGCCCAGATTCACAAGAGGTTTTTTGGCATCGTTACCGAAACTCGAGGTCGAGCGCCCTAGCCGTTAGGCCAACTCCCCTCCCCTTCAGAGCACCCCTAGACCTGAGGAAGAAGAGCACTGGATCTGATGTTTGTGAATTGCGAGAAGCCCTATAGGATAGGGCCTGCTCCCTCTTGTACCCAGAACAAAGAAGTTTACTGCACGTGTCATAAGACTGACCTCCTGTGAAAGCTACAGGGACACAAAAAAACTGTAAGAG
Source organism: Lissotriton helveticus (assembly GCF_964261635.1). Taxonomy (NCBI): domain Eukaryota; kingdom Metazoa; phylum Chordata; class Amphibia; order Caudata; family Salamandridae; genus Lissotriton; species Lissotriton helveticus. The sequence continues at coordinate 348,567,089 of NC_136058.1, forward strand.
GCCTTTTCCTGCAACTATCCAGTTAACTAGTAATAACTGGGCCCAGACCGGTCCCTGCTGTTTAGCATTTGACTGACAACCTGTGAGCCTCTAAGTGTCTCCCCTGGGGGTCTTTAAAAGTGTACTTTTGTGGTGGATTAAGAATTAAAAGACTAAAGTCAGAAGAAAAAATCTTTGGGCAGCAAAATCCTGGTTGGTGTACCATTGTAGTCAGCACCAAACTGTGCCTAGGTCTTGGTCCACCATGGCCTTTGCCTATCAATGGCACTTTATGCTTCTTGGCCCAATTCCTACTCAGCACTTTAAAAATTCATATTTCTGGTTCCCTTTATTGTTTTTTTTTAATTTGTGGTGCATTTTATTTATTAAATGTTACTATTTCTTTCTAATATGGCTTGATATTTGTATTGTTTTGCATTTTGACTTTATTACTGGTTTGTTTCTGTATAAATACTTTACATATTGCCTGTAAATCAAGCCTGTCTGCTGTGTGCCATAGCTAACAGCAGGTTGAGCTCAGGTTAATGTAGTGACTTTGAGGGTTCACCCTGGCAAGGTTGTGATTACTCCTTGAGGTGGGTCACGCCCAAATAATAATCCAATTTCGTGCAATACAGCCTCTCAGATAACCTGCGCATGATGAAAGCACAAAGAGAAATCCAGCAACACATTTGAGCAATTTAGTATTACAAAAATGACGTCTTTATTTGGCTAACTCTTATTTTACATGTCTAATTTTCATAATCACATGGCTCTTTGTGATGACTTAGAAATAAGGGACTAAAGGAATAGGGGGTGTTGACAGAGACTTAACACATAGAATGTGGTGTTAAAATATAGTATTTAGATGACAAACTGGGAATTTTAGTGTTAGGACTCTTCTACCTCACGGAATGGGCAGGCAGGTCTCCACTGTAACAACATAGGACTCTATTAAAAAAGTTTCTACCTCTGACCCAGAACACAGGAGGAGGATAAGCACTAGTGGGTTGGCACACCTCTACTATTTTCAGAGAAGGGACATGTTGTGTATTTCCTTTCTGTTTCACTGTAAGTTATCAACTTTACGAATTGTATTTCAATTTTCAACTAACACTAGAATGAGCGACACTTCTGGCCGAATAAACCTTCAAGCTAATTTATCCGTTTAAGTACTTCGTCCTGCTCTAAGCCGCTCACATCTGCGGAGGAGAGCTGCGGGAGTTGTAACTCCACTGAGAAGACCTTAATATCGGTTTCTGATGCTCTGGTCCACCCCTTATAGAGGTCGAAATTATAGTGTCCGAACCTGTTGGCAATACCCTTATCTGTTATGAGAGGTGTGTTTTCAATACTGCAACAGAGCAACAGCTCACTAATATTACTGCAAATAATCTCTGAGACACCATCCTATTTCTCATATGTGAGATCCTGTTTTGATGTAAAATACACTTTTTTTATGGTTGTGGCAGGAATCCTAAACACCACGGGGCAGATCTACAAGAAACTAACACAGCACTGTGCCGTAAGTCATTTTACTCCATCACGCTGTGTTAGTTTCGAAGCACAGGGATTCGAAATATTTACAACAATATGTCGCATCTCTGTGCGTCCCTCTGCACTAGCACACAAACTGCTGCCATGCGCCGGCTGGAGATTGTTTTTGTGCAGGAAGGAGCACCTTCCTGCACAAAAACAACCAATTGAGGTGATTTCCTCTTCCAATGTGTGCTGTATAGTGCAGCACGCATCGATAGAGGAAAAAACGAGAAGAAATAAAAACATTTCTCCTCGTTGCACCTCGCTACGCCACCCCAAGGGTGGCGTAGCATTCTGACGCATTTCCAGATTTACGATTTCTTGTAAATCTGGAAATGCATCAGTGAACATGGGTGATGTATGGGAAAACTCACAGCAACACCCTTGTCACGCCCCTAATACGCAAAGTGTTGCGTGCACAGGACCAATATTTACAAGCACAGGTTAAGTCAGGCAGGGTGACTTTAATATCACTCAGCAGCCTGAGCCACCAGTGCGTCACACAACATGAAGCACCGGAGGCGCAAGGGGCTTGTAAATCTGCCCCAACATTTCTCTGCAAAATGTCTGCGGCGGCCTCCAGCAAGATGGGGCTCAATGCCACAAAGACCTGTTTGTGAAGTGGGGGTGGGTAGAAGGCACAGACACTAAGCACCAGTCGCGATTTCCTATCTTTGAGGGTATGCACTCTTATGCTTTCAATGATCATTGCAAAATGTTTTTTTCTGTATCAACAGCATTAGAATTTTCAGATTCCAATTTGTTATTTATACAGCCCTATTATCCTTAATGCCTTATGTACATTTATGCATGTAATTATTATCACCCATTGTAATCTAGTACTTATTCCATTTACCTATATATATTCAAAAAATACAATAGACTACAACGACTTCTTGAAGTAGAGACGTGTGTGTACTACAAAGAGTAGAACATTATGAAAACGAAAAGTACTTTGTTCTCTCTCATTTATAAAGTGGAACACTGGCGAGCTTACTTTTAATACATTTAATAGCGGTCTACAGTTAATTAAAAAAGAAAAGACTGAAAAGCAGTGACTTTTTTCATAATCTGCAACTAAAACGAGTTAAAAAAATAAATAAATGATGATCTCCCCGTCGGGGAATTGAACCCCGGTCTCCCGCGTGACAGGCGGGGATACTGACCACTATACTAACGAGGATCGCTGAAAAAAGTCGTCCTGATAACTGCCTTTATGCATCAAAAGACCCGGACAATTATGATATTTTATGTTGAAATCGATGGTTGTAAACGAGCGTTTCCTTCGCAGTACATCCTAGCGTACAGGGCAGAACTTGTATTGTGTATTACCACTCCTTTCAGTAGAGTGCTGAAAAACTATGGCGCGAGGCCCTTGTCACACGGAGAATCGTGCAGGCGAGCCTGGTCTACTCGAATAGTGCGCCTGCGCCTTCCCAGAGCCAATTGAAAGAAGACTCGTCTGAGCCACGATCTCGAGCCATTGAATTCGGCGGCCATATTGAAAAAGCATTTAACTCGAATAACACCACAAACATATTCCGATGATGTTTTCACCATGTAGAGTAGACAATCCAAATTGCGTTGTTCAATGACTGACAGTACAAAGACAGTTTTGCCTTTTTTGAGTCAACCTCTGATAGGATTCTATCCCTATTTGTGGGCAAAAAATAAGGTACCTTAAAATTAAAACGTAGGTATACGTTTTATATTAACTAAATAGCAAAAGCAGTATGGCTGTTAGCTGTAGTTTGTTTCGAATGCCCAAATAAAAACACTGATGACGTTACTCCCACTGTGAAATCTGGGTAAACGCAACGATTCCAAGATGGCGGCTGCATTCGCGTATCTGCCTGCACTGTATTATTGTGCTTTTGTAATGTGAGCAAACCACACACGTTAAAGCAGTTTTATGGCAACACTCCTGAACCGCAAATCATGGTTCCGGGTGTTTTAAACACGTAATAGTGCCTTTGCATGTCAAAGATAATTTTGCAATAGGAAGGTAGTAAGAAGGTCCGCTTTTGAAATTGAAAGTGCGAAAAAGTTAAGGCACTGCTGAGATTCGAACTCAGGATCTCCTGTTTACTAGACAGGCGCTTTAACCAACTAAGCCACAGCGCCGCTCTGAAGACATTGCTTCCCGTTACCCTTTTTGTGAATGGATGAATGGACAGGTCACGTGGGTGTAATACATATTGACATTTATTTGTGGCTTTTATAAGAAACATCTCTACTAGGACCCAGGTTGCAACTATATGCTTCTGGAAAACACACCTTGAAATTATTGTATCGCTCAATATTTAAAGGTAGCCTTTGCACAACTTCTGGAGCAAGAATAATTGCAAGAGAGCAGATCTATGTGACCCAATAGCTTCCTGTAAATCAATCTAATACTCTATTCTGACTTCTACTCAGTCCGCGCCCACTGCTTCATGCATATATAATGTTTGGGTTAAAACTGTACAACATAAATATAATCCCTAAAGACTTTAAACTGTTCTTCAAAAAATAGAACCACCCAATTTATATTGTAGAGCAAGAAAAGGAGGCGACAAGTTTACATTTCGCTACGTTTCTTTAACTGTCACCAGCAAATAAATAGCAATTCTAGAACATTACAAACAGGAACTGCAGCTTCAAAATGTTTATTTTTGTAAAGTGTGTGCGCAGAAGAACACAAAGGAATACCTCCAGGGCTCTGAATGCTTCAGAATTTGCAGGATTATTAACAAACAATATGTATGATGACATCACAGGAAATGACGTGGACATAACTCATGGCGTGAATGGTGACCAAGTAAGTGACATTCACACATATAGGAAAGGAGGGAAATGAAGAAACCATCTGAGGCTGGGTTATACAGTTGCAGCAATGCACAGGGTCACTTAGATGCACAGTTGCTGCAATGCACAGGGCCATTTAGATGCACAGTTGCTGCAATGCACAGGGTCACTTAGATGCACAGTTGCTGCAATGCACAGGGTCACTTAGATGCACGGTTGCAGCAATGCACAGGGTCACTTAGATGCACAGTTGCTGCAATGCACAGGGTCATTTAGATGCACAGTTGCTGCAATGCACAGGGTCATCTAGATGCACAGTTGCTGCAATGCAGAGGTCAGACCTGACCAGGACTCCGCAGGCACACGCCGGGAGCTGTTACAGACCGGAAATATTTTTAAAATTGTTGTATAACCTTGTGTTTTTAAAATTGAAACCTACCTAAACAGCCGAGAGCGTTCTTGAGCATACGCCGGCTGCAACGATTCCCTACGCCATTCAGGCGAGAATTCTGGCCACGCCCACCTCACAGGCCACGCCCCCTGGGCAGACTATTTAAGCGCCAAACCGAGCGCTGACAGCAGACCTGACCAGGACTCCGCAGGCACACGCCGGGAGCTGTTACAGACCGGAAATATTTTTAAAATTGTTGTATAACCTTGTGTTTTTTAAAATTGAAACCTACCTAAACAGCCGAGAGCGTTCTTGAGCATACGCCGGCTGCAACGATTCCCTACGCCATTCAGGCGAGAATTCTGGCCACGCCCACCTCACAGGCCACGCCCCCTGGGCAGACTATTTAAGCGCCAAACCGAGCGCTGACAGTAGACCTGACCAGGACTCTGCAGGCACACGCCGGGAGCTGTTACAGACCGGAAATATTTTTAAAATTGTTGTATAACCTTGTGTTTTTAAAATTGAAACCTACCTAAACAGCCGAGAGCGTTCTTGAGCATACGCCGGCTGCAACGATTCCCTACGCCATTCAGGCGAGAATTCTGGCCACGCCCACCTCACAGGCCACGCCCCCTGGGCAGACTATTTAAGCGCCAAACCGAGCGCTGACAGCAGACCTGACCAGGACTCCGCAGGCACACGCCGGGAGCTGTTACAGACTGGAAATATTTTTAAAATTGTTGTATAACCTTGTGTTTTTAAAATTGAAACCTACCTAAACAGCCGAGAGCGTTCTTGAGCATACGCCGGCTGCAACGATTCCCTACGTCATTCAGGCGAGAATTCTGGCCACGCCCACCTCACAGGCCACGCCCCCTGGGCAGACTATTTAAGCGCCAAACCGAGCGCTGACAGCAGACCTGACCAGGACTCCGCAGGCACACGCCGGGAGCTGTTACAGACCGGAAATATTTTTAAAATTGTTGTATAACCTTGTGTTTTTAAAATTGAAACCTACCTAAACAGCCGAGAGCGTTCTTGAGCATACGCCGGCTGCAACGATTCCCTACGCCATTCAGGCGAGAATTCTGGCCACGCCCACCTCACAGGCCACGCCCCCTGGGCAGACTATTTAAGCGCCAAACCGAGCGCTGACAGCAGACCTGACCAGGACTCCGCAGGCACACGCCGGGAGCTGTTACAGACCGGAAATATTTTTAAAATTGTTGTATAACCTTGTGTTTTTAAAATTGAAACCTACCTAAACAGCCGAGAGCGTTCTTGAGCATACGCCGGCTGCAACGATTCCCTACGCCATTCAGGCGAGAACTCTGGCCACGCCCACCTCACAGGCCACGCCCCCTGGGCAGACTATTTAAGCGCCAAACCGAGCGCTGACAGCAGACCTGACCAGGACTCCGCAGGCACACGCCGGGAGCTGTTACAGACCGGAAATATTTTTAAAATTGTTGTATAACCTTGTGTTTTTAAAATTGAAACCTACCTAAACAGCCGAGAGCGTTCTTGAGCATACGCCGGCTGCAACGATTCCCTACGCCATTCAGGCGAGAATTCTGGCCACGCCCACCTCACAGGCCACGCCCCCTGGGCAGACTATTTAAGCGCCAAACCGAGCGCTGACAGCAGACCTGACCAGGACTCCGCAGGCACACGCCGGGAGCTGTTACAGACCGGAAATATTTTTAAAATTGTTGTATAACCTTGTGTTTTTAAAATTGAAACCTACCTAAACAGCCGAGAGCGTTCTTGAGCATACGCCGGCTGCAACGATTCCCTACGCCATTCAGGCGAGAATTCTGGCCACGCCCACCTCACAGGCCACGCCCCCAACAGCCTATATCATGTGCTGCCAGAGGAAGCGCAGCAGACGAGCGCAGCGGGAGCGCAGCGGGAGCGCCGTTTGCGCGCCGAAGGCGCGCTTAAGGCAAGCCCGTCTGCGCCCGTCCGCGCCCGACCGGGACCAGGGGCCCAAACCCCTACATCTCCCACGCGTCACAGACAATGTTACACAAGTAGTAGATTGAGAGACCTTTGTCCCGTTACACCTACCCTCTGTCATCATACAATGGAGCCACTGGACCTAGGTCCATGCCCTCATTGTTCATTTAGAGGAAGCCGCTTAGCGCCAGCTGCCCTTAACCCGGAAGCGACTCTTGTTAAGGGGGGTCTCCTAAACTGCAGATCCATTAGCAAACACACTCTTCAGCTATGGGATCTCATATTGGAGGAGGACTTGCAGATACTGTTCTTAACGGAGACCTGGCTGGGAGAACACTCTGATCCAGACATAGTGGACACAATCCCACCAGGCTACACCCTCCACAGACTTGACAGGATAATAGGTAGGGGAGGCGGTATCGCCATTATCGTCAAACACCCGTTCGAGTGTGTCTTAAAGCCAGTAAAAATTGATGACAGCGAAGCAGGCGAATTCAGCATTAGAATGACTCAACATGAGAGCATCTCGGGCATCCTAATATATAGACCCCCTGGGTCCCTGGGCAACTTCCGCAGTAGCCTACTAGAGGGGGTTGCTCAGACCGCTATCAAACACAAAAAAGTTTTGGTGCTGGGCGACTTAAACCTACACCTAGAGGATCAAGGACAGAAGGAGGCAGAAGATGTTCGTCTGGTCCTACAAGAACTACAGCTTCTGCTAAGTGTCGCAGCTACACATCAAAGAGGTCACTGTTTGGACCCCATTTTTGCGAGCTGGGACATGATAAAAGTACTCTCCCCTTGTCAGCTCCCGTGGACTGACCACTTCCTGGTCCCATTTCAATGTTGTTACCACACTGCTAGGACTAATGATAATGGGAAAGGATACACTATGATACGCAAATGGAGACAATACTCCAAAGAAAACTTTATAAACGCCATCCAGAAAGCACAATCCCTTCGGTCCACGGATAGTGATCAGGCGAACAAGGATTTTAATCTACTTGTAACCGCCACCTTAGATGAGCTAGCTCCCATGTGCAAGGGTAAAACTAAAGAGGGCAGACAACGCACTGCCCCATGGTTCACTACAGAACTACAGCAAATAAAATCGAACTGCAAAAAGCTAGAAAGGACCTGGAGAAGGAACCAGAGTGTACAAGTAAAACACAGTTATAGCTCAGCTCATCGGAGCTATCAGTACGCGGTGCGTAGAGCAAAAGCCAAGTACTTTCAGACGCGTATTGAGGATGCTGAGTGCTCCTCGCGAGAACTGTTTAGGATCTATAAAGAAATATCTCTAGTCTCTAGCTCTAATACCCCTACTAAGACCTCTATGGAAGGATGCAATAAAATCGCTGACTTTTTTTCTAATAAAGTCAAGAAGATCTACGCCTCATTCTCTCAACAACCACAAAAGGGTATAGACTTTGTAGCAGACAGCTCAATGACAGCCCCTGATTCCTCACTACGAAATTTCGATGTCCCCGCAGCTGACAAACTAATAAAGATCTGTCGAAGTGTGAAGTCTGGGTCCCCTAATGATTCGGCCCCGGCCTGGGTATTCTTAGAGGGTCTAACAGCCCTGGAACCTCACATTAGACACGTCCTACAAACCTCCTTTTCCACTCAACGGGTCCCGATGGAGTGGAAGAAGGCCATAGTACTGCCAATAAGGAAAAAACCAACTGTAAGCCTGGAGGTACTGGAAAACCTCAGACCCATTTCCTTATTGCCGTACGTGGCGAAGGTGGCTGAGAAGGTGGTTAACGCTCAGCTCACAGAGCACCTGGAAAAATGGAATGTACTCCATCCCTCACAATCAGGATTCAGGGCGGGCTACTCCACGGAGACGGCCCTCCTAAGAGCTACTGAGACCTTAAGAGCAGGGGCAGATGCAGGTCATACTATGGCCTTGATTATGCTCGACCTAAGTGCGGCTTTTGACACCGTAGCACATTCCATCTTGCTACGGTGTCTGCAAGAAGCTGGGGTCGCTGGTCCTGCGCTGTGCTGGCTGAAATCGTTTCTGACGGAAAGATGTTTCCAGGTACAGCAAGGGACGTGCCGCTCAGCGGAGATGTCACTAGACCAGGGAGTGCCCCAGGGCTCAGCTCTGAGCCCCACTCTTTTTAACCTTTACATGGCCTCACTAGCGAAAGTTGTACATTCCTATGGGGTAGAATTGGTGTCGTACGCTGACGACACCCAGCTGCTTATCTCCCTATCGCAGAACACCTCCAACACCCCTTACAACTTTAAATCCTGTATGCAGGCTCTAGCAGAATGGATGGATGCCCACTGTTTAAAATTAAATGGCTCTAAAACAGAGGTGCTGGTGGTAGGGGGAAAAAGTGAGAACTGGTCGGATGAGTGGTGGCCTTCATGTCTGGGCCCTACCCCAATTCCATGTCAGGAGGCTAAGAATTTAGGGATCTGGATGAACCCTGCTCTCTCATACGATGGCCACATCAGGCGTCTTGTGGGCAAATGTTTTGGAGTACTAAAGACTCTAAACAAAACCTTAGACCTCCTCCCTCTATCGGCCAGAAGGACACTAACGCAGGCACTGGTGACCTCGCGATTAGATTATGGCAACATCTTATTCCTTGGGGCTACCGAGGGCAGCATAGGTCGCCTACAAGTTATACAGAACTCCGCCGCCAGACTGGTGCTAAGAAGACCCAGGAGAGCCAACTCGAAAATGGCGCTGGATGCGCTTCATTGGCTACCGGTGAAGAAGCGGGTGCGGTATAAGTGCCTCCTCTTCTGTCACCGTATCGTCTGGGACAGGTCACCGACCTACCTTAAGGATCTAGTCAGCAGATACGAACCAACTAGAACCCTCCGTTCGGAGGGTGCCGGACTGCTGACAGTCCCTAGGATTAAGAAGGCCAGAATGGGTGGACGCTCCTTTGCACTCCAAGCAGCTCAACAGTGGAATAAACTTCCCTTTGCACTGAGACTGGAGAGCAGTGAAACGCGGTTTAGGGCTCTGCTTAAAACTTATTTATACTCCTTATAAATCCTGGTAGTTTGTCTGCTGATCCATGGACAGTGTCAGCGCGGGGACACGCCGTGATGGCGTTACTGAGCGCTCTACAAACTCTATATTATTATTATTATTATTAGGGTAACTTAGATGCACAGTTGCTGCAATGCACAGGGTCATTTAGATGCACAGTTGCTGCAATGCACAGGGTCATTTAGATGCACAGTTGCAGCAATGCACAGGGTCACTTAGATGCACAGTTGCAGCAATGCACAGGGTCACTTAGATGCCCCAGCATGGACTGGGACCGAGGCTCCCCATTAATGTCTGTAGCACGTGCTAACCTTGTGAGGTAGCTCGTGGCCTGCACACTGCACATAAGGAAAAATAGGTGACTTATTAACCTATTCAGTTTTATTTAGAACATACATGGGCTGAAGGAATTATAACGCTTTACACAGACACAGTCAGGAAGTTACAAAATGAATGAATTGAGAAATAGCAGTGACAGTCTGGGTGATAAACAAAGCAACAATAAATGTCAATAAAGATTCCTACATAAAGTGTATAGGAGAAATAAACAGCGATTCTTGTGCCACTTGCTGTTTCTCCACATGAGTGATTGTCAGTGCAGTCAATCATGCCTGCCAGGCTGTGCTTCTTACAGACAGGGGATCTAATAAAAAGAACACTTTCTCACAAGTATTGTCAGTGACAATAGGTCTGCCTTTTTTAAATAATTCTATTGATTTTCTTGCATCGGAGCAAAACCTTACAAGAGCATGTGCCAGAATTCCATCCTGAAGTACCTTCACAATCGACATTCCTATGCATTTTAATACAATAATAGGTCTTGCTTAAAATGAATGTTGTACATTAATATAAAACATTGCAAGTAAATAGAATGTGAACTGATATGTATTTGCGTGGAATCAAAGACCTGTAGAGTAATATTGTGGTAGATGAAAAGGTCAGGTGAGAGTTGCACAGTCAAGCCAGACCTAAACATCCATGTAGGTTAATGACTGCCCTCCTCCATATTGTGCTGCTGTTAAAGAAGTACACCCTGACTTTTCTAGTTATCTAAGGCACTTTAATAGCATTACAATGTCCTGTATGCGCCCGTAAAAGTTCAAGCTCAGGGAGCTGGAGAAAAAAAAACAAGATGCTCACAGCTGTATGGAAAGCAAGCACTTTTTGTGCTACACACAACGTTTGCCTAACATGTATTCCTGGCTCCCAACATGTAGACGGAGCCAAAGCCCCTCTCTATTGATGCCCACCAGTGGAGTCCTAAACCCACCGCTCCAGCAGCTGGAGCGGGGGGAGAATACTACTGGACCCACAGAGTAGTTTGCATCAAGTCGAGGATAGCTTGGTTGTTCGTTGCAGTGCAGTAGCTTTAAGGGGGTTGCAGTTCATAGGCCTATTCCTCTGTTTCGAGGCCTACCTGTGTAGAACTACAACCCCCAGATGTCCTCCAAGGGTTGCCTCATTTTTTAGGTCGAGGGACCTATAAGCTGCGAAGCAGCTTCCGGTCCGGAGATCTTATGTTGTATAGTAGGGCAGTTTAGACCCGCCTCTCAGCTCATATCGCTTCCATTGGCTGGCTTCCTAAACAGAGGCCAGCCATTGGAAGAGAAGTGAGTCACTCCAAACAAGCCCCGTCTTTTTCGGATTCGGGGGCGTAAGTTTTGCTGTTCATTTATCTCGTGACGTCGTCCGTCACTCAGGACAGCAAAACACGCCCCCGAATTCGAAAAATTCCGGAAGCTTGGGGCCGCCATTTTGCTGCGTCTACCGAGGAGGTAAGTTTATCGTGTGTGCTTTCCTCATCGCGCTCTCGCCTCCCCCGTGCCCCCACCCCTTCCTCCCTCTCCAGTTGCCATGTGCAGGAGAGCCTCCACGCCGTAGTGCGAGCTGTGACTGGCTCGAGACCCCTCTCTGCACCTCCCTCCAGAGGGGGCCCGGCTCTGCACAGCCACAGCTGGGTCTGCCTGCCAGCCTGGTCCCACTCGCCCCACCGCTCACACCGGGAAGGAAGGGGCAGAAAAGGGGTCAACCCATCTCTTCACCTTTCACCTGACTGCAGCACCGGTCTGCAGAGAAGATGCTGCCCGGGAAGGCGGCCCTGTGCGTCTTATTGCAGTTCCTGCTGCAGTTAACGCCGAGGCCCCCATTCCCACCGTCATCCGTCTTTCACCCATTATACATTCTTGACTCCGTCGATGCCCTGAGCCTCGGCCTGAACCCACGTGCTGACCGCCGCCTGCTTCAGTCCATTCTTACGACCAGGCCAGACAGCTCTTCCCACCTGGGCCCCAGTCCTCACGTGTGAAGCGTTGAGGCCGCCAGCGGTGTGCCATGCTTGCCTCTCCTCTCTCTCCCACTCTTGTGCTCACTTTAACTGCCGATCTGTGAGTCCCCGCCCCTGTGGGCACATCGCTCGTGCCATTGTCCTAAATGCCCCCCACACACGCTTCCTGGCAACAATTCTTCCTATTTTTTAACTTTCCCTTATTGCGCTTGTCCCGCCGATGCCAGGAGTGGGATCTTCCCTCTATTTAGAGGCCGAGGTCTGTCACTAACAATTCCCACCTGAACCTCCTAACTACCCACTTGTTCTGTAGCCATAAGTATCCCTGTTGTGCCTACCCATGCCTTCTTATTTGACTACCACGGGGGGGGGGTCCTCAACTCCTTCCCAGCACTTCCCCAGCTCCCTGCACATTTCGCCCCCCCCCCCTATCTGCCGCTCCCTGCCATGCCTGGTGGATCAGGCTCCGCCCCCTCCCCCCCAATTCGCCAACCCTTAGTACCATCGGCGGCCCTCCCCGTTCTCCTCATCTTACAAATTCCTTTCCTTTTCTGACTCCCTCTTTCCTGTCACTAACCCCCTACGCTGTGTCTCCCTGGCTGCCTGCATTGGTGCCCCATTACGCCCCCCTACCTTTTGACGCCCTTACCGTCTCCCACCCCCCTGTTCGCTTTTGCACCCTGCCACCCCCCCTTCCTTCCCCCCCCCCAGCCCAAACCCACTTGACTTTCACCGGGACCGCGCCTGACATTCTAAGCATGCAACGTTTAATTTATTGTTATCCCTTCATGGCAAAGTGAAACTTTTTTCTGTTCACTCTGATAGGAGCCCCTTAATGGCCACCAAGATCCATGTTTACACAATCTATGCCTAATTCTTGTAGTATACCTTTAGTGTCTATTCACCACGAGTGCCATCCAAATGATATGCTGTTGCTACACATGTATAACTCTTCTTATTTCTGTTCCCTTTGCATCGGAGGCCTATTTTTCGAATGGCACCAAACTGTGACTCCCTAGCCCGCGCCCATAACCTTATTACCCTACCTTCCTTCTCCTTGTAGGCCCCCTCCCCCAACCCCATTCATCCCTCCTTTACCCTGCAACCCGACCCCCTTATGCCTCCTCCATGGCTACCTCGTTGGCGCCCTTTTTCGCTATCCTTGAATGTACGTTCTTGCGCATCCCATAGTCACTCCGCACCTTCCTTATCTACCTTACGGTGATTATTTTTAAGAGGTGACATCGCCCTCTTACTCGAATGACGTTACCACTCCGTGTAGCCGCCACCAAGACCTCCGCCGGCAGCTCTTGCATACCCACCACCTCCTCCCAGGCCTTCAAATCTGACCTCAAAGTTCTCCTCCTTCAAAGACACTTCCAAATGTAATCCTTGCCCTCTCTATTATCTGAAGAATACCCTTCTATTTAGTTAATCTACTAACTTGACTATGGAAGTGTCTTCCCAGTGTGTTCATGTGGTCTGAGAGTTCGCCATTTTTTGCAGTATTATCCTTCTACCCATGTTTTGTACTCGTGTGTAACATGCACCCGTCACTTTCTCTTGTAACACACTGTTTTCTACCTCTTACATTTGGTTGTTTTCGATACCTGCACAAGTGCCACCAGTGCCTACGTAACGTTTGTTCTTGTGCTTGAGTGTCCTCCTTATATTGCAGTATTATACCTTTATGTTTATCTTGTACGCTTTTGTAACCGGCACACGTCACTTTTTCCTCCTGTAATGCACCGTTTGCTACCTCTTGTATTTTGTTGGCTCACGATTGTCACTTTTGTAATGCACCGTTTGCTACCTCGTGTATTTTGTTGGCTCACGATTGTCACTTTTGTAATGCACCGTTTGCTACCTCTTGTATTTTGTTGGCACACGATTGTCATTTACCTCTTGTATTTTGCTGGCTCACAATTGTCAATTTTGCTTCATTTAATGTAACGCTTGCTTTTGTATTTTGTTCACATGGAATTTTCTCATGTATCAGTTCTGTTTCTATTGTAAAGCGCTCTGACACCTTCGGGTAAAGTCCGCGCTATATAAAAATGCATAAATAAATAAATCCCTTGAAACTGCACTTACAGTCTAGCCGTAGACCCTCCCGCCACCCCTGACTTTCGTCCACTGCTCCGTCCTTCCAACCCGCCCCCCAGCATTCCTTCCTTCGACCCCCACAGTCTGGGGTCCCACCGCTGCCCGCCCTGCGACCATCCACCTTTTTGTCTCCTACCCAGCCCTCCCTTCGAAGCAGAGCCCCCCCAATTGGAGAGCTGCCCCCCGCAGACGGATGAGCACTTCTCAACACTCCTCCAGCAAACCTGACACCCTCCGTGTCGCGCATGCCCAAGCGGCATTTACATTCGCCCCACCTGGCCTGCATCGCCATCCACCCCATTCTTGTCCTCGAGCCCCCGCCCTGGGCGCAACCATACCCACCTGTCCCGTGGCAGAGCACCCCCCTACTCCTGCCCCCCCTGACATCGTGCCGTTATTTATTTGCTTCCCCCTATTGTTGAGGCCACTGTCTGCACTGCACCCCCGCGTCATCACCCTCGTGTCTGCAGTTCTTGCCACAAGAACTCCCCCGCCCCCCCAACCGAACACCCCTGCCCACTGTCCAGCCAATCCACCTTTGTGCTCCCGACCCCAAACCTTGCATCCACGAACCTCCCCTGAGTCCCCCAATCATTTACAAGCAGGCACCCTTACTCAAGCGCTCCTCCCGAGGGCCCGCCTATCCCACACTTCACACCTACTCTCATGTGCTCGGCCTCCCCCCCTCTGCTGTTATTCTTGGTGCCTGAGCACTATAGCAACCCTGCCCAATTCCGACGCGCGCCACTGCCCCGCCGGACATCGAGTCGACCTCCTCTGTGCGCGATGCCGTTGTCACCATTACTTGGAAACTCAGCGATGTCTTTGCACGCGCGCGGCACGAGCCCCTCGGACAGCACCACATTTTCAGCTGCAAAGAGCCTTGCATTTGCCCACCCAGAAACCAACCCCCAAAATAGCCCAGGCCTCCCCCCCCCCCCGCCGACCCGAGTCAGTAAAGACAGCAAACCCAGGACCCCCGCTGGTGTTCCCCCCATCCTCTGCCGCCCCCCTGCGCCGTCAATGGTCAGCTGATTTGCCGGCAGTGGCTAACAACTGTCCCCTACCTTCCGCCATAAATACTCGCTATCCCACCCACTCTCAACCTTTACTTGCATTGCACCATCTACCCCCTCTCCTTGCGCCTCACTCTCCACACTCACAAGAGGTAAAAGTGCTATACGTATACCAATATAATACAATTGTGCAAGACTAACGTGAAGTTCACTGCCTAGCCCTAAGAGGTCTTTTGAGGACTAAAGGGTTAGGGAAGTGAGTAGGTTTGGCCATTTTGCTACCAAGCCCATTAAAAAACACTTATTGGCTGTGGTAAAAGAAGGATGACAGTTCAAAATTATGTAGTATTCACAGCACTGTTAGGTCACACCCCTGCAGTAATTCCAGAAAAACTGACTGGGCTACAAACAAGCTTGCAGCCTGTAAGTCTGCACAACCAGAAGAAAAGGCATGGTGGCAGATTGTCACATGGCCTCAACTCTTACCACCTGGGGATTCTCCATTCCGCTTGTATCCGGATTGCGATTTCTGGGACCACTACTGAACAAACTTGTCTAGGCCACCGTTCTGCCCAACTCGGCTAAATCTTTTTGCATTCAATCACTCCTCAATTGCACTAATGGGGTTGCTCGTCTGCATTTGGTCAAAACTTTCACTGGCTGACTAGATGCCACGACTGGCTCTGGCAAATGCATGGGTGGACAACAGAGATCAAGCAACAGTCTGTATACACGTTCTTAAGCCCAGTAAGATTCTTGCCTTTTGTAATCTCCCCATCCTCAAATCGCTTTGAGGCTCCAGTTAGTGGCAAAACAGCGATTTACAAAACTCGTAAAGCAAAGAAAAAGAAACTCCTGAAAATGGCTTCTAGGAAATTTCCTCAAAAACAATGTTGTCGCCATCAGCAATTTTGTGGAGGGACGTCCATATGATGTAAGAATATGGGACAGAAAATGTGACTTGCTGGTTATTGTTGATATTTATTGGCTCATGTATAGCACTGAACCCACCACTTGAATCTCACTTTTGGTAGTACAGAATAGCCGGAGCAGTTCTAAGGCGCAAATGCTTTGAGTTATAAAAGATGCATAACATAGTAGAGTAATTCATTGTATTACAGTACAGTACATACATCAATATCTGTGTGGGCTGTGTTGGCTGTGAGAGCTGTGTGGGCTGTGAGAGCTGTGTGGGCTGTGAGAGCTGTGTGGGCTGTGAGAGCTGTGTGGGCTGTGAGAGCTGTGAGAGCTGTGAGGGCTGTGAGAGCTGTGTGGGCTGTGAGAACTGTGTGGGCTGTGAGAGCTGTGTGGGCTGTGTGGGCTGTGAGAGCTGTGTGGGCTGTGAGAGCTGTGTGGGCTGTGAGAATTGTGTGGGCTGTGAGAGCTGTGTTGAGAGCTGTGTGGGCTGTGAGAGCTGTTGGCAATGTAAATAACAATGCCATTTATTTATAATAACAAAAAAAAAATGTCATGAGCAATGCCAATAGCTCTACCTTTAATAATGCCGAGACCATTGCATTGTAAATGCTTGTCTCAAAAGACATTAAGACATAGTCCAGGACACTTATTCAGTCTCGGTTTTTTAATAGCTGACACGTTGCTCTGTTTTGCCCCATAGGTGTGCACTGCAAGCAGGAGCACGCTGGGCGTTTTAACACCAACAAAACAGCCATGCTGGAGTTTTGAAGGTGAATTAGTGGTATCTTATCACATTTACTGTATATTTAGAGACAGAAGTCAACTGTCGGGCTGTCTCTTCAGACAAATTAATGTGTATTATTTTAAGGTCCAGAGCAGTGTTTACTTTTCTTTGACTGCAAAGCAAGAGGATTTTTAAGAGTGAACTATTTGATAATTGTACTGGTGTGAAAGCAAAGGCTGTTGGGTGAGATTTTTTTAAAACACATTTAGTTTTAAAAACCTATCAAAGAACTGTGGGCTTAGAGTTAAAATGTTTCACGCCGGCTATCGCAGATAATTATCTCCATTCTATCACTGTATTAACAATGCTTAGTGCAATGGCGATAATTATCCTAGCAATAGCGATGCTTTCCATGGAACATCGCTGGTTTTCCAGCGATGTTCCATGGAAAACGGTGATATCCTTATTGATAGGGACTGTGGTCTCTAGATGTTACCGTGAACCCAGGAGCTACGTATACAATCCCAGCAGACCTTTAAATTCAATGAGGTCCGTTTGTAAATAATGGCGGCAACACAGTTAGTTACAAACAAAGCACTGTGTAAGAATAAGACCCAGAAACTCCTTGGGTTACCATAGATTCGTATTGTTTTAGATATCTTAGGTCAATGAGACTGCCCTTCGCATATATATGAAATTCATGTGGTTTTTCATTTGCAGATAATTCCGGGCATATTCCAGGAGCTCTGATTACGGGCAAAAACCGTGAGTTACATAAGGAAAGTTTTACATCCTTATATATTTTTTTCACACTAGAGTTCCCACGGTGAGGACACGCCTTAGCGAGCGTGGACCCCCGGAGGACCTTTCTTTTTCTTTTTATTTCACTGGTCCTGAAGAAAGCTGAGCATAAATACGCATTAAACAGCAGAAACATGTTGACCATTCACACCAGGACACTGTGGTTCTAATTCAAACAACCATGTGGCCTCTTTGTTTTTAATGTGAACAGCTGGTCCACCAATAAAGTTTTCTGGTCCAGTTGTGATCTTTTAACAATCACTTTTCTCACTGATCACTCACATCACTAAACATCTTTTCAACAAAAAGACCTGCTCCGCTGCAATTGCAGGCGTCGTAGCACACAGGGGGGACATTCGGTCCCTCCCGTGGGAACCCCATGATGAAGCATGTCACCACTAGGGTGAGTGAGGGTTCTTTTAGAAAATAGTTTTTTCTTTCCTTTTTTTCAGTCCTTTGACCGCTCAAGTTAGTCTGTATAGATTTTTTATCTCACTGTGTTTCCTTCAGGTAGGGACTCTGTCATTTGCGAACTCACAGTACTAGGCACTCTTTTGTTGTTATAACTGTGGTCTCAGTCACACAATCCACCTCCCATGTTAGGTATGCCTTATGTTGGAATTTAACAGACGTTAAATTCCAGCGGTAAGGCCCTGTTAGCGATAGAAATATCAGCACTAACCCGGACGGGACCTCTTTGTTAGTACAGCAAAGCCCCGCTAGCGATCATTTTTGATGTAGTTTCACGAGGCACGCCTACCTTGCATCTCAATAGCGATGCAAGGCGATAATAAACCAGGCGCTAAGGCAAGGAAACACACGC
The DNA here is from genome assembly GCF_964261635.1 of Lissotriton helveticus. Lineage (NCBI taxonomy): Eukaryota > Metazoa > Chordata > Amphibia > Caudata > Salamandridae > Lissotriton > Lissotriton helveticus. Next base: position 348,585,444 of record NC_136058.1, read on the forward strand.
TAGCTTGCCCTTGTTAATAAGGTGATAAAATTATCGTCGCTTTTCGCCCAAAAACGGACGCTAAAACGGCGATAATGTTATCGCAGGCCCTTGATAATATGCCCCTGTACGTCTATTTCAAAATGTATTAGCAGTCAAGAAACCCCCAAAAAGTGTTTTTTTTAATTCAAAGTGTGATGGAAACAGAGATTTTAAAAAGGATCAGAACAAATCAATTACTTGGTGTTGCATAAATGACAAATATTTGCTGAAAAATAATTTCCATAATTCATTTCTGCAGTAGATATTTTATGAATTAAATGTCTGTACAAATAAGGGCAAACATGTGGGGAGCGCGTATTACACGCTCCACTCCCAGACGCACTGCAGTTTATGGATACCAGATCCAACCTTATATTTAACCATTTTCCCATGCTCAAAATTCATCCAATATTTTTCAAAAATGTTTGCCAGAAGTTCTTCTTTTCACTTGTCTGATCCCCATATGCAACGCGCTGCATTTTGGAAGCTTCACGTATTAACTTGCGCCCATCCGGACTTCTTCAGAAAATACGGTCAAGTACACTGGTAGTTCAGAGCAGCATATCTTTATTTAAAAACCCAATGCATTTCGGGCTTCTGTGCAGCCCTTCGTCAGGGGTAACTGTAAATTAACAATTTACAAATAATACATCATTTTTGGATAGTCCCAACATCTGTTACAGTAACATCTTGTGCATATATCATTATGTCCTCAAACAGTCTAAATTTATGCAATTACGGTGATTGGATTAAATGCAATCCCATTTGCTGATTCTTCTAAAATCCTATTATTCATATTCATCACCCACCCAAGAGCATGATTAAAAATGAACTCAATTCACGTAGACTAACTTTAGAATAAACATGTGACATCCTGCTTTCCCTCACATCGTAAACATTATTTCTCCTCCCTTTCCTGCGTACCGTTCACGCCTTTGTATCTCTCTCCCAACCGGTACAAACCCCACTTACATGTGCACTTGTCTTCTTCATATTTCAAATCTTAATATTACATACATCTCCCTGAATCATCCAAAGTCCGGACGTACTTGCTTACTCGATCATCTCTTTCCCTGCGCGATGTCCGCTACAGGCAATGTTTTCTCCCCCGTGTGAGTACTCTCACTTTTAAACCGTTCATGCCCTACCCCCTGTTAAGAGAATTGTGATGGCAGTAGAATGGCTAAATTCATATAGCTTATGGGTGGAGATATGTAACCGCAGAGATCTGCAAGGTTCTTTAAGGCAGTGTTAATGAATTCGGGCCAGCGATCCAGCAACAAATGAAGGAAAGCTCTTCAAGTAGACAGTTGTCCGTATCAATTCACGGCTTCAGCAGCACACCGAAAGCGATCCAACACCCAGAGAAGTTTTCTCTAAACAACTGCAACAAAGACCGAAACGTCGACTTCTTAATCATCTCCCAAGCAATTTGTGTTCCTAAGAGTAACTTCTATTCATTATTGGTCTCAGTTACTCTTTTTAATTTTAGGAGCTGATGTTTTGTTATGAACTGATTTGTTGATTTGTTTTATACAACTGCTCATGGCTTTTTCCTATGATTAACTACTTGATGTATCCCCTTGAATTGATTTCTGATATATAAAATACAATATATTTTCATACAAATAGGATTTCCTGTGTGCTTCTTCTCTTTTCTTTGTGATTAATATCAATATATATCACTGTTATCCTATGGATACATTTGAGTTAGATTGCTGATAACAAACTCAATGACCTATGCTAACGAATAAATTGAACTAGTGGACAAACAAAATCCCTTGTAAACAATCCTCACCCTGTACTGTACATAAGAGGCAGCGCCAAAATTAAGACCAGGGAAAACCTGGTCTTAATTTGTCGAAACGAGGAAAAATGCATTATTTCTCCACGTTTTTGCTTTTTCCATGTATACTACCTTGTGCAGCACACATGGAAGAAGCAAAATGCCATGGTTTATTTATGTACAGGAAAGTGCCCTTGCTGTACATAAACAAACCTCTAAAAAAATGCAATTTTGTCACTTTCATGTGTGCTGCATGAAGCAGCACACATGACAGTGACAGATGGCATTTTAGGATTGTTTATGTGCAGAACGGGACACCTTCCTACAGATAAACAATCCTCCTCTGCGCACAGACACCCTTGCACTATTGCCTGCGTTGACGCTAAGTTGCTAAACTTAGCGCCATCGCAGGGGGAAACGCAAGGCTGCACCACATTTTTTTAAATATGGTGCAGCCTTGCGTTTCATAAGTGGCGGAGAGAGGCGCTAAGCCAGGAAGGCTAACGCCTCTCTCCGCCACTTCATTGTACATATGGCCCAATGTCTTTTAACACCATGTGAGAAGTTGGCCTGGTAGGGGATGTTTCCAATTCTGGAACCACCTACTACCTGACCAAACAATCCCTTATGGTGTCTGGTTGTAAGTCAACCTTATTAGACAAGCTATCCCAGGGGTAGCATGGACTAAGCAGCCTAAAGGCTTAACTTAAGAGGTCGTGTTAAGCGAGCTGTTTTACCACATACAATCCTGTAATATCAAATGAAAGGACACCACACAAGTATATATTATAAAAATATATGTGTTTATTACTAAAAACAATCCCCAGTATTCTTTATGAATAAAGGGGCACAAGCGTTAAATCAAAAGCACTGTTTAAACATACAAGTTGCACAATTATGGATGAGGGCGGGTGGCCACTCAAACCATATACTAAACAAGTGGTATAAGAGAGGCCACTCGAACAGTGGTTAGGCCTAGGGCCTAGGGAATCGCTGGGAGCAGTCAGGACAAGCAATGCTGAAGTCGGGAATGGCCCTCGGGATTCGGGAGATGTGCGGAAAGCGCACGCATGCACCAATGTTAACCAATGGTGCGTAAAAGTCATAAAGTTAAAGTTTAAGGACACTTCCGCTGGACCTAGAGGAACAAAACTTAACACACAGACCCTAGAGATGTGCACCAGTGTGGGAACACCGGCGGAGCAAAGTTACCTCACCCACAGGAAGTGGGTGCACAGGGTCGAAGTGGCGTCGGGTTTTGACACGCAGGCTCTTGGTGCTTGAAGCTGAAAGGGCTGCAGGCGGGTTGAAGATGAAGTGTCCGGTGGAGTCCAAGGGTGGACTCAAGTTGTAGAGTACCTGAAAGCAGAGGGGACAGAGTCTGGGTCACTCAGCAGTGACCAGGGTGGAACCAGGACGGAACCAGGCAATGTCGGGCGCAATCAGGTGGTCGTCGAGGAGCTTCTCTCCGCTGTCACGTGGGCTCTGGGGCATCTGCGACGTCCAGGAGCAGGTCACGATCTGTCCCACGCAGGCTCTCACCGTCGGTGCAGTCGGCTTCAAGTTTGGAGCAAACAAGCCTTGGCAAGAGCAATCCACGCGGGATCGGAAGATTGCTTCTCACTCGGACCAGGAAGGTCAGAGTCGGGGCTCCTTTTCAGGGGAGCTGGTGTGGATCTGGAGCAACCAGATTCACGAGTCTTCTTTGTAGTTTCGTCGGCACAGGGACCACTAGCCAGCTGGCAAGTGACCGGGCCAACGCGTTGAGCCAAATAGAGCCAAAGGGCCCCACGCAGCACTCGTCGAGTGTGGAGGGCTGAACTTCGGCTCAGGAGCAGCTCAGGGTGGGGGCTTCTCAAACCCCGGTGCACAGCTTCGAGGGTCACTCGTGGGCTGCACGGTCAGCGTCTCGTGGTCAATTCAAGATGGCGTGCCCCACGCTTCCGGTCGCCTCCACGGGTCTCAGCTCTGCAGGGACTGTGGATCGGGCTGTTGGAAGGCAGGCAAGCTTGATCTCGTCGATCTCAGTCGCTCGAGTTCCGGCGGGAACTGCAACTAAGTAGACGTCGAGGGCTGGATGGTGCCTGCTGCTGCAGGGTGGTCACTCCTTGACCACAAGGGAGATTCTTCGGGCTTCCACGTTGAGATGGAGGTCCAAGGGTCCAGAGTTTCGTTTCTAATGTTTCTTCCAGGAAATCTGATGTGCATTGGCACTGCTCCCACTCTTATTCCAATCTGGGGGGCGTGATTACCTGCTAGGTCCCCTCCTATGGGTGGGACCCAGGAAGTGGGTGGATACACCCCCTTCCTTTGATCCAGGCCGCCCTGGCACGAGGGCTGGAGTGCCCCAGAACCGGTTTGGCCGGATTATGCAAGGGGCAGCCTTGTGCGCCCCAGGCAGTGTCTGGTTTCTTTCAAACCTCCCTGCTACAATCCACTATCTCCTGTCTGGAGGGCGGTGACACCCTCCTGTGACAGGAAACCCTTTGTCCAGGACCCATTTGGTTGAGTTTCGGTCAACTGCAGGGGTCCAGACATTTGTCTGTGGCAGAGGCATCCATTTTGTGGATCTTAAGGTCTTTGGAGAAATTAACCGCATTTAAGTGAAGTAACATGTCTTACCCCTCTAGAGGGGTGGAATGCTATCCCCGTTGCCAGAACTGGCGAGGGGATAGTATTCCAAATCGTATGACACCTTACACGACATGTTTTGATAAAGCCAAACCAAAGTTGCTATTTAACCGCGAGGATTATAAGGCACTTAAGAGTATATGGTATGGCATTATCCTGAAACAGCTTAGGGAGTTGTTCCCGACAGCTGCAGACAGGCTCAGCTCATGCTAGAGCTCCATCTCACATAAAACCACGCACTCTGCCTCCAGGATTGATGAGGCCTTCCATAGGAGTGGCTCACAGGTTTACATGTGTCCAGATATAGGTTTAGATACAGGTATACTATATCTAAGCAAGGGGTGATTACACCACCTTACCCCAGCTGAGGGATCAGCCAGTTGTGTCAATTTAAGAACCAGCCAGGGGTGGCAAAAGATATGCTGCAGCCCCTGGTAGGCCTTGGTGGCCCCTATGCCCTGGGCACCTATAGTGCATTATACAGGGGCTGACAAGGAGTCCATTTCCAATTGGTATGTGCCTATAGCACATGTATCATTAATTTAGTGAGAGAACAGCAGGCTGGGGGTCTGATCAGCAGGCCCACAGCCTCAGTAGTCAAAAACCAGTGAAGCAAAAAGCAAAAATTTGGGGTGACCATAGGATAGCAGACCCTACTCTCCTACACAACCCCCCCCCAAACGCAGGGACATTAAACTAACCTTGACCAGATAAGTCTTCATGTTCTAAGTGGAAGTACCTGGAGAGACCATCTGCATTACCATGGTCAGTCCCTGGGCGGTGCTCCACTGTAAAGTCCATCCCCTGTAGGGAAATGGACCACCTGAGCAGTTTGGGATTTTCACCCTTCATCTGATTAAGCCATAAGAGGGGCTTATGGTCTGTCTGCACCAGGAAGTGAGTTCCAAACAAGTAGGACCTCAACTTCTTTAATGCCCAAACCACAGCAAAGGCCTCCCTCTCAATGGCTGACCAACGTTTCTCTCTGGGAGTCAGCCTCCTGCTAATGAAAGCAATAGGCTGGTCTTGACCATCTTGATTAAGTTGTGAGAGCACAGCTCCCACCCCCAACTCAGAAGCATCTGTCTGAACAATGAACTGTTTGGAGTAGTCAGGACTCTTCAGGATAGGTGCAGAGCACATGGCCTTCTTCAGGTCATCAAATGCCTTTTGACAGCTAACTGTCCACTGAACCTTTTTTGGCATCTTCTTGGATGTCAAGTCATTTAATGGTGTCACTATAGACCCATAGTTTTTCACAAACTTTCTGTAATACCCAGTCAGGCCCAAGAAGGCTCTGACTTGTGTCTGGGTAACTGGAGGAGCCCAGTCCTGTATGGCCTGGATTTTGCTTTCCAGTGGCTGAACCTGGCCTCCACCTACTAGGTGGCCCAGGTATACAACCTTACTCTGCCCTATCTGGCACTTAGTGGCCTTGATAGTTAGGCCTGCCTTTTGCAGGGCCTCCAAAACTTTCTTCAGGTGGATCAGGTGATCCTCCCAGGTGGAGCTAAAGACAGCAATATCATCTAGATATGCTGCACAAAAGTCATCCAACCCAGTAAGGACTTGGTTCACCAACCTTTGGAAAGTGGCAGGTGCATTCTTCAAACCAAAGGGCATTACCACAAATTGATAATGTCCACTAGGGGTAGAGAATGCTGTTTTGGCTTTTGACTCCTCAGCTAATCTGATTTGCCAGTAGCCAGCTGTCAGATCAAATGTGCTCAGAAACTTGGCAGAAGCCAATCTGTCAATGAGCTCATCTGCTCTTGGAATGGGGTGAGCATCTGTCCTAGTGACAGCATTGAGACCCCTGTAGTCCACGCAAAATCTCATTTCTCTCTTTCCATCTTGGGTATGAGGTTTTGGCACAAGGACTACTGGGCTGGCCCATGGGCTCTCTGATGGCTCAATCACTCCAAGCTCTAACATCTTTTGCACCTCAGCCTTGATGCAATCCCTGACATGGTCAGGTTGCCTGTAGATCTTATTCTTGACAGGCAGACTGTCACCAGTGTCCACAACATGGGTACACCAGTCAGTCTGGCTGGGTGTGAGTGAAAACAAATGCCTGTGGGCCTGCAAAACTTGTCTGCAGTCCATCTGTTGCTGGTCAGTGAGGCTGCCTGCCAAGGCTACTCCATCAACTGAACCATCATCAGGGTTCTGAGAAAGCAGGTCTGGGAGAGGGTCACTCTCTTCCTCCTGTTCCCCATCTGTGGCCATGAGCAAGCTCATGTCCTCCCTGTCCACAAATGCTTTCAAGCGATTCACATGGATTACCCTGTGAGGGCTCCTGGGTGTTCCAAAGTCTACCAAGTAGGTGACTTCTCCCTTCTTTTCAATGATAGGATAGGGTCCACTCCATTTGTCCTGGAGTGCTGCTGGAGCCACTGGCTCCAGTACCCACACCTTCTGTCCTGGTTGGAACTCTACCAGTACAGCCTTTTGGTCATGCCAAGCTTTCTGCAATTCTTGGCTGGCCTCCAGGTTTTTGGATGCTCTTTCCATGTATTCAGCCATCCTGGAGCGGAGACCAAGTACATAGTCCACTATGTCTAGTTTGGGCTTTTTGAGAGGTAACTCCCATCCTTCCTTCACCAAACACAATGGACCTCTCACAGGGTGGCCAAACAAAAGTTCAAAAGGGCTGTAGCCAACCCCCTTCTGTGGGACCTCTCTGTAAGCAAAGAGCAGGCAGGGTAAAAGAATGTCCTATTTCCGCCTGAGCTTCTCTGGTAATCCTTTTATCATGCCTTTAAGGGTCTTGTTAAATCTCTCCACAAGCCCATTGCATTGTGGATGATATGGGGTGGTAAACTTATAGTTTACTCCACATTCCTTCCACATTGCTTTCAGATAGCTGGACATAAAATTGGTGCCCCTATCTGATAACACCTCCTTTGGGAAGCCCACTCTTGAGAAAACTGCAATGAGGGCTTTTGCCACCACAGGTGCTGTGGTGGTCCTCAGGGGAATAGCCTCTGGATACCTGGTGGCATGATCCACTACCACCAGTATAAACCTGTTCCCAGATGCTGTTTGGGGGTCCATTGGACCCACAATATCAATTCCAACTCTTTCAAAGGGAACCCCCACCACAGGTAGTGGTATTAGGGGGGCCTTTGTTGTGCCACCTGACTTACCACTGGCTTGGCAAGTGACACAGGAGCGACAAAACTCCTTGACATCCTCTGACATGTGAGGCCAGTGAAAGTGTGAAACAAGCCTGTCCCACGTCTTGTTCTGGCCTAAGTGTCCTGCAAGGGGAATATCATGGGCCAAGGTAAGAAGGAACCCCCTAAACTGCAGAGGTATGACCAACCTCCTGGTCATGCCAGGCTTGGGGTCTCTAGCCTCTGAGTAAAGGAGTCCATCATCCCAATACACAGTATGGGTACCTTGGGCATCCCCAGCAGCCTCAGCAGCAGCCTGCTGTCTGAGGGGTTCAAGGGAAGGGCAATCTAATTGAGCCTGCCTCAGGTCTGCCCTTGAGGGTCCCCCTGTCCCCAGAAACTCAACCTGGTCAGGTTCAAGCTCCTCAGAGACAGTCTCCTCTTGGGCTGCAGAATCAGTTTCCTCTGAAACTTGATCCTCAACCTGGGGCAAGGTGGAAGGCTGAGCCTTTCCTCTCTTGCTCCTTCTCTTGGGTTGTGGTTGGTCTATTGTTTCAAGATCCACCACTGGTTCAGGAAGGCACTTCTTAGCCTGAGCCCTTGTCATGGCAAGGACATGCTCTGAAATCCCTAGCATTTCTGCATGAGTCCTGTACTCCACTTCTGACCATGCTGAGCTTTCAAGGTCATTGCCTAACAGACAGTCTACTGGTAGGTCTGCACTCACCACAACTTTCTTTAGGCCATCAACCCCTCCCCAGGAGAAGTTCACAACTGCCACACTATGGGAGGTAGTGGAGTTGCTGGCGTTGGTCACTAGGTAGCTCTCACCTAGTACAATCTGTCCAGGGTCCACAAAGTCAGGTGTCACCATTGTGACACTGGCACATGTGTCCCTGTAGGCTTGAGCCAGTTTCTCATTAATTAAGGGAGTCTGCCTGTATTTGCCCAGGTTACTGGGGCTTACTGCAGTGGGCATCGTGAAAGAGCTTTCCAACCCCAGCGCAGGAAACAACGACATCACCCCATCGCAAGACCTCTGCAACTCCCTCGCTTCATACTTCCACAACAAGATCGCGGACATACACAACAGCTTCAACAACCAACCAACGCACACCAGGACCGAACAACCACCCCCCACCACCACCCTCCACGCCTGGACCCCGATCAGCACCGAAGACACCATCCGCACGATGAACTCCATCCACTCCGGATCACCGACCGACCCCTGCCCTCACCACGTCTTCAACAAGGCCGACGCTGTCATCGCACCCCACCTGCGAGACATCATCAACACATCCTTCTACACCACCATCTTCCCGGAGAGCTGGAAGCACGCCGAACTCAGCGCTCTACTCAAGAAACCAACAGCGGACCCCACCGACCTCAAGAATTACCGCCCCATCTCGCTCCTCCCGTTTCCAGCCAAAGTCATCGAGAAGACCGTCAACAAGCAGGTGGCCGCCTTCCTCGAGACGAACGGATCCCTCGACCCCTCACAGTCCGGCTTCCGAGCCAATCACAGCACCGAGACCGCCCTCATCGCCGCCACCGATGACATCCGAACCCTGATGGACAATGGAGAAACAGCGGCCCTCATCCTCCTAGACCTCTCCGCGGCTTTCGACACGGTCTGCCACCGCACCCTAGTACAGCGTCTCAACAACGCCGGAATCCAGGGGAAGGCACTGGAATGGATCATCTCCTTCCTCGACGGAAGAACACAGAGAGTCCGCCTACCACCGTACAAGTCAGAGGCCTCCGAAGTCATCTGCGGCGTCCCCCAAGGATCATCTCTGAGCCCCACCCTCTTCAACGTCTACATGAGCCCCCTCGCGGCCATCGTACGCAAACACAACCTCAGCATAATCTCCTACGCCGACGATACCCAGCTGATCCTCTCCCTGACGAACGACCCCGCCGCCGCCAGAGCCAACCTGCACGAAGGGATGAAAGAGGTAGCCGAGTGGATGACGACCAGCCGCCTGAAACTGAACTCAGACAAGACGGAGGTCCTCATCCTGGGCTCCTCACCCTCCGCCTGGGACGACTCCTGGTGGCCCCCCGCCCTGGGCACCGCACCCAAACCGACAGACCATGCACGCAACCTGGGCTTCATCCTGGACTCCTCCCTCTCCATGACCAGGCAAGTCAACAACGTCTCCTCGGCGTGCTTCAACATCCTACGCATGCTACGGAAGATCTTCTGGTGGATCCCCACCGAGACCAGGAAGACCGTCACCCAGGCCCTCGTCACCAGCCGACTGGACTACGGCAACGCCCTCTACGCCGGGACCACCGCCAAGCTCCAGAAGAGACTCCAGCGGATCCAGAACGCCTCAGCCAGACTCATCCTCGACATCCCACGAACCAGCCACATCTCCGGACATCTGAGAGACCTTCACTGGCTCCCCGTCAACAAAAGAATCACCTTCCGCCTCCTCACCCACGCACACAAAGCCCTACACGACCAAGGCCCGAGCTACCTCAACAGCCGAGTCAACTTCTACGCTCCCAAACGCCACCTCCGATCAGCCAACCACGCCCTCGCCGCCGTCCCCCGCATCCGAAGAGCGACTACAGGAGGAAGGTCCTTCTCCTACCTGGCCGCCAAGACCTGGAACTCCCTCCCTCCCGACCTGCGCCTGACCCAAGACCACCTCTCCTTCAGGAAGAAGCTGAAGACCTGGCTGTTCGAGCAGTAGCGCCCCCCCCCCCCCCCAGCGCCTTGATACCCTATGGGTAGGTAGCGCGCTCTATAAGTGCCAATGATTGATTGATTGATTGGGCAACTCAATGTCCACATCATACAGGAGAACTGCCTGTGTAGGGATTCTGACTAGGCCAGATCCTACTTCAATACCCAGGGTCAACCCAGCTACACCCTTGGACTGTGTTCCAACACTGCTTACTGTACTTGGGGTTGCAGTTGCTTTAGGAGCTGTAGTGGTGGGAACTGGATTTGCCTTGGTGCACTCACTGCCCCAGTGTGAAACTGATTTGCAGGTATTACACCAAGGTGTCTTTGGACCTTTGTTCTTCTTCTTCTTGTTTCCATTTTGGGAACCACCCTCCTTACTATTAGTTTGGGGGCCTGAAGACTTCTGGTCTTTTTCTTTATCTTTCTGATTCTGATTACCACCCTTCTGGTCTGTTTTCTTCTGGTCACCACCTTGGTTCTGGGGTTTCTGCTTAATCCTTGTTCTGACCCATTTGTCTGCCTTCTTTCCCAATTCTTGGGGAGAGGTCAGATCAGAGTCAATAAGGTATTGATGCAACAGCTGGTTTGTACAGTTATTAAGGATCTGTTCTCTCATTATAAGATTGTACAATCCTGTATAGTCTGAAACTTTACTTCCCTGCAACCAACCCTCCAAAGCCTTAGTGGCACACTCAACGAAATCAGTCCAGTCTTGAGTCTGTGCTTTTTGGGTGTCTCTGAACAACAACATGTATTGCTCAGTGGTTAGGCCAAACCCTTCAATAAGAGCACTCTTCAAAACAGAGTAGTTTTTGGCATCCTCAGGTCTAACTGTGAGGAGCCTGTCCCTCCCTTTCTCAGAAAAGGAGTACCATAAAATTGCAGCCCACTGATCTTGAGGAACCTGCTGTACCATGCAGGCTCTCTCCAGAGCAGTCATCCATTTGTGGATGTCATCCCCTTCTTTAAAGGGGGGCACAACTTTTGTCAGGTTTCTATTGTCATAGCCCCTGTCTTTTTCTCTTGGAAAATTGCTGCCACCAGTGGCATCTAAGCCACTTAATTTCTGCTCTCTTGCCAAGGTAAGTCTAGCTTGAGCCAAGGTAAGTTTAGCTTGAGCCAGGGCTACCTCCTCCCTCTCTATCTGGAGTCTGACAGCCCTCATTCTGGCCCTATGCTCAGTCTTTTGAGAGGCAGTCATACCTCTCTCAGATTCTCTGGAGGCACTAGAAATATGAGAGTCCCCTGAGGGAGATCTCACTCTTCTGTTGCCTGGGAGAATAAGACTGTGGGATCTGGGGAGGTGCTGGCCCTCTCCATTTCCCAGTAGGTTTAAATTGGCCTGGCTAAGCCTGGCAAATCCAACCTGGCTACCCTCCTGACCCTGGTCTTCTGTGTCCTCAATCTCTGAGTCCTCATCCACCTCTTCTCCTTCTTCCTCCTGAGGGGTACCAGTTACAGCTGGGTTCTCTCCATCTCCTGACCTTAGGGGAATTCCCTTCGCCCTTTCTAAGTCATCCTGTTCTAGAATGGCTATCAGGATTGGACAGGTGGGGCTTCTGCCCCTTTTTAACCCTCTTGATTTGCACAAGGCAACCAAGTCCTTTCGGGTTAGCTTGTCATAGCTGGAAGTTGCCTGGGTAAGGTCAACTGTCACAGGAGTAGACCCTGAGGCTTTTCCTGTGTCAGACATGACTCTAGTGTGGTGTAAGTGATGCACCTACCTACACTAAGTGTTTTCCTACTGTACCTTACTAGTGAGTTGTAGTCAGGGTGTGCTAATCCCTTCAACCTACAACCACTAAGTTCAGTAGAACTTAATATGCTAAGCTTTTGATTTTATATGTACCTAGAGGTACTTGATGTGATCTTTCAATTTGATACAAAGATTGCAATGGTAAAACAACAGCAAGCTCAAATCCGCACCGCTGCTCACCAATGTGAGAAGTTGGCCTGGTAGGGGATGTTTCCAATTCTGGAACCACCTACTACCTGACCAAACAATCCCTTATGGTGTCTGGTTGTAAGTCAACCTTATTAGACAAGCTATCCTAGGGGTAGCATGGACTAAGCAGCCTAAAGGCTTAACTTAAGAGGTCGTGTTAAGCGAGCTGTTTTACCACATACAATCCTGTAATATCAAATGAAAGGACACCACACAAGTATATATTATAAAAATATATGTGTTTATTACTAAAAACAATCCCCAGTATTCTTTATGAATAAAGGGGCACAAGCGTTAAATCAAAAGCACTGTTTAAACATACAAGTTGCACAATTATGGATGAGGGCGGGTGGCCACTCAAACCATATACTAAACAAGTGGTATAAGAGAGGCCACTCGAACAGTGGTTAGGCCTAGGGCCTAGGGAATCGCTGGGAGCAGTCAGGACAAGCAATGCTGAAGTCGGGAATGGCCCTCGGGATTCGGGAGATGTGCGGAAAGCGCACGCATGCACCAATGTTAACCAATGGTGCGTAAAAGTCATAAAGTTAAAGTTTAAGGACACTTCCGCTGGACCTAGAGGAACAAAACTTAACACACAGACCCTAGAGATGTGCACCAGTGTGGGAACACCGGCGGAGCAAAGTTACCTCACCCACAGGAAGTGGGTGCACAGGGTCGAAGTGGCGTCGGGTTTTGACACGCAGGCTCTTGGTGCTTGAAGCTGAAAGGGCTGCAGGCGGGTTGAAGATGAAGTGTCCGGTGGAGTCCAAGGGTGGACTCAAGTTGTAGAGTACCTGAAAGCAGAGGGGACAGAGTCTGGGTCACTCAGCAGTGACCAGGGTGGAACCAGGACGGAACCAGGCAATGTCGGGCGCAATCAGGTGGTCGTCGAGGAGCTTCTCTCCGCTGTCACGTGGGCTCTGGGGCATCTGCGACGTCCAGGAGCAGGTCACGATCTGTCCCACGCAGGCTCTCACCGTCGGTGCAGTCGGCTTCAAGTTTGGAGCAAACAAGCCTTGGCAAGAGCAATCCACGCGGGATCGGAAGATTGCTTCTCACTCGGACCAGGAAGGTCAGAGTCGGGGCTCCTTTTCAGGGGAGCTGGTGTGGATCTGGAGCAACCAGATTCACGAGTCTTCTTTGTAGTTTCGTCGGCACAGGAACCACTAGCCAGCTGGCAAGTGACCGGGCCAACGCGTTGAGCCAAATAGAGCCAAAGGGCCCCACGCAGCACTCGTCAAGTGTGGAGGGCTGAACTTCGGCTCAGGAGCAGCTCAGGGTGGGGGCTTCTCAAACCCGGTGCACAGCTTCGAGGGTCACTCGTGGGCTGCACGGTCAGCGTCTCGTGGTCAATTCAAGATGGCGTGCCCCACGCTTCCGGTCGCCTCCACGGGTCTCAGCTCTGCAGGGACTGTGGATCGGGCTGTTGGAAGGCAGGCAAGCTTGATCTCGTCGATCTCAGTCGCTCGAGTTCCGGCGGGAACTGCAACTAAGTAGACGTCGAGGGCTGGATGGTGCCTGCTGCTGCAGGGTGGTCACTCCTTGACCACAAGGGAGATTCTTCGGGCTTCCACGTTGAGATGGAGGTCCAAGGGTCCAGAGTTTCGTTTCTAATGTTTCTTCCAGGAAATCTGATGTGCATTGGCACTGCTCCCACTCTTATTCCAATCTGGGGGGCGTGATTACCTGCTAGGTCCCCTCCTATGGGTGGGACCCAGGAAGTGGGTGGATACACCCCCTTCCTTTGATCCAGGCCGCCCTGGCACGAGGGCTGGAGTGCCCCAGAACCGGTTTGGCCGGATTATGCAAGGGGCAGCCTTGTGCGCCCCAGGCAGTGTCTGGTTTCTTTCAAACCTCCCTGCTACAATCCACTATCTCCTGTCTGGAGGGCGGTGACACCCTCCTGTGACAGGAAACCCTTTGTCCAGGACCCATTTGGTTGAGTTTCGGTCAACTGCAGGGGTCCAGACATTTGTCTGTGGCAGAGGCATCCATTTTGTGGATCTTAAGGTCTTTGGAGAAATTAACCGCATTTAAGTGAAGTAACATGTCTTACCCCTCTAGAGGGGTGGAATGCTATCCCCGTCGCCAGAACTGGCGAGGGGATAGTATTCCAAATCGTATGACACCTTACACGACATGTTTTGATAAAGCCAAACCAAAGTTGCTATTTAACCGCGAGGATTATAAGGCACTTAAGAGTATATGGTATGGCATTATCCTGAAACAGCTTAGGGAGTTGTTCCCGACAGCTGCAGACAGGCTCAGCTCATGCTAGAGCTCCATCTCACATAAAACCACGCACTCTGCCTCCAGGATTGATGAGGCCTTCCATAGGAGTGGCTCACAGGTTTACATGTGTCCAGATATAGGTTTAGATACAGGTATACTATATCTAAGCAAGGGGTGATTACACCACCTTACCCCAGCTGAGGGATCAGCCAGTTGTGTCAATTTAAGAACCAGCCAGGGGTGGCAAAAGATATGCTGCAGCCCCTGGTAGGCCTTGGTGGCCCCTATGCCCTGGGCACCTATAGTGCATTATACAGGGGCTGACAAGGAGTCCATTTCCAATTGGTATGTGCCTATAGCACATGTATCATTAATTTAGTGAGAGAACAGCAGGCTGGGGGTCTGATCAGCAGGCCCACAGCCTCAGTAGTCGAAAACCAGTGAAGCAAAAAGCAAAAATTTGGGGTGACCATAGGATAGCAGACCCTACTCTCCTACACACCAGAAATGCATATTGCTCACTGTAGAAAGTATTGAGAATCTCCACTCATTTGGGGATACGATGCCGAAATACGGCGAACACGCCGGTCACTGGAGGCCTATCATAGCCTGTTAGCGCTCATAACTTACAAAAATAGCACGCATCTACAATAGGCGACTCTGTTCCTCAACTGAACTCTGCCATTGGAGAACTCTCCTTTCCTTGGGGAAATTTACAGGTGCTTGGCTTCTTTTGTGGGAAGCTAAACACTGGACACTTACCTTTTCAAAACTTCTCCATATCTGGGGCTACTTGACACAACTAGCCAGAGATTAAATACGATTTTAGAGGTCCTTTAATTCCGTTTTCTAAAAGAATAGTATAGTAGCATTTCGGGTTTATCCAAATTTTTATGGACCTACATTTATCCACACGAAAAGCCTTGAAGAAGTTACTTTGTAACAAAACACGTGTCCGCTGTTTCCATCATTGCCAACAGGGAGGCCGTATGATCTCGACCTCCGTGGACTTACTAATGATAACAAAATCTTTGTGAAGAAACATATATCTGTCCTGAATTGCACCTTGGCTATTTGTTGTGTACATTTGTATAAAACGTTATTATCAGACATTAAATGATTTTGTGCAACAGTTTATTTGTACGGATTGGTTTCCTGCGAGTAATCACATTATTTATGGATTGTAATTGTGTCACACTATATGACATTTGTTAGATATTTGAAGAGTGCCGAGGTATAGTGGTTTTGTCAACCCTTGCACTATTGCTTGCGTTGGTGCTAAGTTGCTAAACTTAGCACCATCTCAGGGGGAAACGCAAGGCTGCACCACATTCTTGTAAATATGGTGCAGCCTTGCATTTCATAAGTGGCGGAGAGAGGCGTTAAGCCACGAAGACTTACGCCTCTCTCCGACACTTTATTGTACATATGGCCCAATGTCTTTTAAGATTTTCAACACCATAAATGCATATTGCTCACTTTAGAAAGTATTGGAACACCATTTGTACTTTCAAGAGTCATTTTTCAACCGCAGGGTATCCATATTACTCTTCCCCTTATGGAAGAAGAATACCAAACGTCATTTTTGTCTAATTTATAGCTTTTTTAGCAAAAAAATGAATTTGTAGTCCAAATTTGCTAACAAGTGTCACAAATCAGAGATGTCACACTTGTCAAAACTAGTTTATACAATGGAATTCTCAATCTCAGGTGACATGTGGTATGGAAACAGTGATATGCCAGAAGGGAGGGCAGAGAGAGAGTGCGAGAACAAGGGAAGCAGAACTGTGAGAGGGAAGAACAGGGCCAAAAGGAGGGTTGGGAGGGAGAGAAAGAGACACATGGGCAGGAGAAATAGAGATGAGAAGAGAGAAAATTGAATATATAGATAGATGAGAGATGAGGAAAGAGACAAACGTGTGAGTGGAAGTCAAAGTTCGAGCAAGACAAGAAAGGGGAGATGAAAGAAGAAAAGGTAGAAGGAAATAGGAAGGAGGGAGGCAGAAGAGGTGAGGAGAAATGGATGGTAAGGCAAAAGGAGGAGGTGGAGTAAAATGAAGAGAGCAACAAAAAGAGAAAGGAGACATGGGGAGGAGAGAGGAAAAGGGGGATAAGAGAGAGGGAGTGCTCATGAATGGAAGTGAAAAGAGAAAATATGGGAATGGCCCTCATAGAAAGAAGCCGTCATGCTCACAGCGATTCTGGAAGCAGGTCCAAGTGGGGAGCATATTTAATTTTTTCTGGCTACTCCCCTTATGCTGATGACAGCTGTGCTGTCAAGCCAGACCATAATGAACAACCTTACAGACGCACGTGTTTATATTGGAATGCTGTTTTAATGTGTGCATTGCTTATGAGTAATGCATCATATATGTGGTTTTATAGCCATTGACGGCCTGCATGACTCGCAGGTGGCGAGACAGTCGAGGAGAGGTGGGGGGGGGGAGAAAACGCAATGAAAAACAAAATACATTTTTAAAAATGACACACTTACCTTGCCACCGGTCCTGCTGCAGCGTCTCTGCTCCTTGCTCCTGCTCTCCTCGTGGGCCAGGAAGCCAGGCTCCCCTGACCAATCACAATGCTGCAATGCAGCGTTGTGTTTGGTTTTGAGCATCCTGGTTTGACGCTCAACCAGGGAATGGGGGCCTGGGCTTGTTCTCCATGCAGGCTGCTTGGAGACCAGGGAAAGTGCGCATGACTGTTTTGGGTGGCCTGGGAGGGCCGACCAAACAGTCATTGCACACTTAGGAGTGGGCAAACCACTCCTCCCCTGCTCCGTTAGCAGAGCAGCCCTGCCAAGTCGCCAGCCCGCAAAGGAAGGAAACATAAAATGATAAAAACTATAAGTTATTATATCATTTTATATTTCCTTTCCTTTACACTGTTCAAAGCAGTGAGGCGACGCTCCTCCGCCATAGCGAAGGAGCCGCCACTGAATAGCATTACAATATATCAGGCACCCAAGTACACGTGTGCTTTTATCAGCAAATAAAACGGCAAATATACTAGTTGCAGTTTCGTTATTTCCCGAAAGAAAAAGAAAATAAGGATAACTATAGATGATATTAGCAAGAAATACTCATGGATGAATATAGCTTGCAACGTTTAAAAATAAATAAATATTGATACAATTAGCAATAAATAAACATGGATAATTATGTTTGGAAAAGTTTAAAAATAAATACCAGAAATCCGGGAGCCCTATAATGTAATAGATTGTGAGCAAGGGCCCTGTCACTGACTTGTCGATCCATACATAAAATAGTGAGACTCACATCATGCATGTTTTTGGGAAAATAATTTCGAAAATGTAAATATTCTTGTTCTTATTTGTTACGTCTTTAAATGGGTACTCTCGCGCTTTTTTCCTACATAAGTAACACACAACTCGCTGTAGCTCTGTGACTTCCTTTTTGAACTGCAGCGCCACCGTGTGCTGGGAGGCAGAACTGTATGTGTCTGCACTGAAGAAATAATTAAGCATCGTGTATGTGAATACAAAGTACAGAATAGTTTTGGAGTGGCGTGTTTTATTTTATTATTTTTTTTAGATAGGAAATATTGACAAACGTGTTTTATGTTGGCTAAATAACAATATTTTTAAATATGCAGTAAAAAAAACTTGGACGCCCGAATAGGGACTTGAACCCTAGACCCTCAGATTAAAAGTCTGATGCTCTACCGACTGAGCTATCCGGGCCCTTAAAGGATAACAGTCCTCTGTTATCTGTAGTACTCATGAGAGTGGTATGTGTGTTTTACAGTTTGGAAGGAATGTATACAAAAAAATAAAGATGTACCCCAATACCGAAGATAGTATGAATTAAAAATCTAGGTAGATGTCAGCTAACAAGTCATTGTACACTGATGCCTTTTAAAAGTTCTTTCATCTGAGCAGGCACACCTTTGTCTATCTTGGGCTGTCACATATGTCTGTTTGCTTTGTTTATCTGGTTATTTCTCACAAGAGCAGCATTGTATTGGGTATCCCAACTCAGATAGTAGTGACAAAGAACATTTACCGCATGCTTAGCTGTAGAAAGACCTAAGGTAGTGACATGACAGGGCGAGGCCATGTCACCTGACCCGACAAGGGTGATCACTAATGTGACTGTGCCACCCAGCCCAGGGCCTGATACCCACGCGGCCGGACACCCCGACGGCCAACACCACAACTTTCAGCAATTTTGACTTCTTAGCGAAAGACACATTGAATGGCAGGATTATTCAGCCAATAATTACAATATTAGAATCAAAACTTCAATCTCTCTAGTCATTTTGATACAGTTACATTAGAAAAAGGTGCCAAGTGGGTTGAACAGGGAGAATTAATAAGTATAAACATAAAATAAGTGTCACAAAAAGTGGCGATTTCTAGGCCACAAAGGGGGCAGACACAGGCGCTCAGAAGTCTGGAAAAAATGCAGAAAATGAGAAAAACATACTTAGTGGATGGTGCATTCACAAATTATAAACACTTCGAGGGCATACAGCTGCCATTTCCCAGACCTCTTGAATTTCATTAAATGTGCACAGTTCACGTAGCATACAATAGTGAATATTCCTATAAGGCACAACTATGCACACAATTGAAGGTCACAGAGAGCGGCTTTGAATGACAAAAGGCTCGGGACAGCCAATGAGGTACAAAGAAGTTGCACAACCCTATGGGCATATTCTCAAGAATGTGTGATTACCATCGCAAAAGTAACTTAACGCAACTTCCAACTTCACAGTCTATTGTGGGAAAATGACGCCGTGTTAACCAAGATTCTCAACACGGCGGTACCATGTGATAATCTCCAGATAACGCATCAACTGACCACGTTAAAATCAACGCCACGCGCCAAAAATGCAAAACGCGAACGCAAAAAATGCTACGATGAGGCCAATCGCGATACTAAAATCTGCAAAAACCATCTACAGGCCTGCAATTCACATGCGTCATGCGGGAAAAAATCACCATAAAAGTAGAAAAAAATGGACAAACAAATGCCAAACAACAGCGAAGCACAGTACAGAGGAGAACCAGAACTCCACAAGCTCCCCGGATAACCTGCCTGGGACCTCGGGGTCAGGGAAGACCAAGGAGAAGAAGAGTAGGAAGAAGCGCTTCAGTCCGCAGGAAAACAGGATCCTGATAACGGAGGTGGTCGAACACCATCAACAACTGTTTGTCACCGCCACTGTGTCATTGGCAACTAAAAATGGATTATGGCAGTCCATCGCGGACAAGGTGAATGCAGTGGGAGTGCTGAAGAGGACAATGGAAGAGGTCAAGAGGCGCTGGAATGACATCAAGCACAAAACTAAGCTGAAACTCGCTAACAACCAAAAGGCAGCAATGCAGACTGGAGGTGGGAGCCCAGCGCCACAGGAGGAGCTGAACGACATGGAGGAAATGGTGTCCACAGTCATCAGTGGGGAGA
Organism: Lissotriton helveticus; assembly: GCF_964261635.1. NCBI lineage: Eukaryota > Metazoa > Chordata > Amphibia > Caudata > Salamandridae > Lissotriton > Lissotriton helveticus. The sequence goes on from NC_136058.1 coordinate 348,605,314, forward strand.
CAGTGATTGGAGTTGGGGGAACGGGCACGTCTCAACATGACCGGACACAACAGCAACAGGGTGAGTAACGACCAGGGACTGCGGGGATGGGGGAGATGGCCACTGTGAGAAGTTGGCCTGGTATATGCTGTCCACTAATTGAAGTGATACAGAAAAGGGGGTGGTGATGAACAGAGTGTCTGAATTAAGCAGACCACTCTTACCCAGTCCAAAGATCAGGGCTTGATCCATCACCGTTATTTATCTCACTGCCCCATCCCAGCTCAGAACCTGGCTATATGCAAATTAGTCTGTCCCTGGCCCAGTGCATCATGGGAACAGGGCAGACCAAACTACCAAGCCAATTCTTCACCAGAAAGGAGACAAGCTACCGGGGACCGGTTTCTGGCATTTCAGCCTCTTCGGCCCGGCTTGCTTGAATCCTGATGGAGCAGTGAGAAAGGGACTCATGTCTGAGTATACCCTGCCACACCTATAGTGGCCAAAAACGATACAGAAAAGGGGGTGGTGATGAACAGAGTGTCTGAATTAAGCAGACCACTCTTACCCAGTCCAAAGATCAGGGCTTGATCCATCACCGTTATTTATCTCACTGCCCCATCCCAGCTCAGAACCTGGCTATATGCAAATTAGTCTGTCCCTGGCCCAGTGCATCATGGGAACAGGGCAGACCAAACTACCAAGCCAATTCTTCACCAGAAAGGAGACAAGCTACCGGGGACCGGTTTCTGGCATTTCAGCCTCTTCGGCCCGGCTTGCTTGAATCCTGATGGAGCAGTGAGAAAGGGACTCATGTCTGAGTATACCCTGCCACACCTATAGTGGCCAAAAACGATACAGAAAAGGGGGTGGTGATGAACAGAGTGTCTGAATTAAGCAGACCACTCTTACCCAGTCCAAAGATCAGGGCTTGATCCATCACCGTTATTTATCTCACTGCCCCATCCCAGCTCAGAACCTGGCTATATGCAAATTAGTCTGTCCCTGGCCCAGTGCATCATGGGAACAGGGCAGACCAAACTACCAAGCCAATTCTTCACCAGAAAGGAGACAAGCTACCGGGGACCGGTTTCTGGCATTTCAGCCTCTTCGGCCCGGCTTGCTTGAATCCTGATGGAGCAGTGAGAAAGGGACTCATGTCTGAGTATACCCTGCCACACCTATAGTGGCCAAAAACGATACAGAAAAGGGGGTGGTGATGAACAGAGTGTCTGAATTAAGCAGACCACTCTTACCCAGTCCAAAGATCAGGGCTTGATCCATCACCGTTATTTATCTCACTGCCCCATCCCAGCTCAGAACCTGGCTATATGCAAATTAGTCTGTCCCTGGCCCAGTGCATCATGGGAACAGGGCAGACCAAACTACCAAGCCAATTCTTCACCAGAAAGGAGACAAGCTACCGGGGACCGGTTTCTGGCATTTCAGCCTCTTCGGCCCGGCTTGCTTGAATCCTGATGGAGCAGTGAGAAAGGGACTCATGTCTGAGTATACCCTGCCACACCTATAGTGGCCAAAAACGATACAGAAAAGGGGGTGGTGATGAACAGAGTGTCTGAATTAAGCAGACCACTCTTACCCAGTCCAAAGATCAGGGCTTGATCCATCACCGTTATTTATCTCACTGCCCCATCCCAGCTCAGAACCTGGCTATATGCAAATTAGTCTGTCCCTGGCCCAGTGCATCATGGGAACAGGGCAGACCAAACTACCAAGCCAATTCTTCACCAGAAAGGAGACAAGCTACCGGGGACCGGTTTCTGGCATTTCAGCCTCTTCGGCCCGGCTTGCTTGAATCCTGATGGAGCAGTGAGAAAGGGACTCATGTCTGAGTATACCCTGCCACACCTATAGTGGCCAAAAACGATACAGAAAAGGGGGTGGTGATGAACAGAGTGTCTGAATTAAGCAGACCACTCTTACCCAGTCCAAAGATCAGGGCTTGATCCATCACCGTTATTTATCTCACTGCCCCATCCCAGCTCAGAACCTGGCTATATGCAAATTAGTCTGTCCCTGGCCCAGTGCATCATGGGAACAGGGCAGACCAAACTACCAAGCCAATTCTTCACCAGAAAGGAGACAAGCTACCGGGGACCGGTTTCTGGCATTTCAGCCTCTTCGGCCCGGCTTGCTTGAATCCTGATGGAGCAGTGAGAAAGGGACTCATGTCTGAGTATACCCTGCCACACCTATAGTGGCCAAAAACGATACAGAAAAGGGGGTGGTGATGAACAGAGTGTCTGAATTAAGCAGACCACTCTTACCCAGTCCAAAGATCAGGGCTTGATCCATCACCGTTATTTATCTCACTGCCCCATCCCAGCTCAGAACCTGGCTATATGCAAATTAGTCTGTCCCTGGCCCAGTGCATCATGGGAACAGGGCAGACCAAACTACCAAGCCAATTCTTCACCAGAAAGGAGACAAGCTACCGGGGACCGGTTTCTGGCATTTCAGCCTCTTCGGCCCGGCTTGCTTGAATCCTGATGGAGCAGTGAGAAAGGGACTCATGTCTGAGTATACCCTGCCACACCTATAGTGGCCAAAAACGATACAGAAAAGGGGGTGGTGATGAACAGAGTGTCTGAATTAAGCAGACCACTCTTACCCAGTCCAAAGATCAGGGCTTGATCCATCACCGTTATTTATCTCACTGCCCCATCCCAGATCAGAACCTGGCTATATGCAAATTAGTCTGTCCCTGGCCCAGTGCATCATGGGAACAGGGCAGACCAAACTACCAAGCCAATTCTTCACCAGAAAGGAGACAAGCTACCGGGGACCGGTTTCTGGCATTTCAGCCTCTTCGGCCCGGCTTGCTTGAATCCTGATGGAGCAGTGAGAAAGGGACTCATGTCTGAGTATACCCTGCCACACCTATAGTGGCCAAAAACGATACAGAAAAGGGGGTGGTGATGAACAGAGTGTCTGAATTAAGCAGACCACTCTTACCCAGTCCAAAGATCAGGGCTTGATCCATCACCGTTATTTATCTCACTGCCCCATCCCAGCTCAGAACCTGGCTATATGCAAATTAGTCTGTCCCTGGCCCAGTGCATCATGGGAACAGGGCAGACCAAACTACCAAGCCAATTCTTCACCAGAAAGGAGACAAGCTACCGGGGACCGGTTTCTGGCATTTCAGCCTCTTCGGCCCGGCTTGCTTGAATCCTGATGGAGCAGTGAGAAAGGGACTCATGTCTGAGTATACCCTGCCACACCTATAGTGGCCAAAAACGATACAGAAAAGGGGGTGGTGATGAACAGAGTGTCTGAATTAAGCAGACCACTCTTACCCAGTCCAAAGATCAGGGCTTGATCCATCACCGTTATTTATCTCACTGCCCCATCCCAGCTCAGAACCTGGCTATATGCAAATTAGTCTGTCCCTGGCCCAGTGCATCATGGGAACAGGGCAGACCAAACTACCAAGCCAATTCTTCACCAGAAAGGAGACAAGCTACCGGGGACCGGTTTCTGGCATTTCAGCCTCTTCGGCCCGGCTTGCTTGAATCCTGATGGAGCAGTGAGAAAGGGACTCATGTCTGAGTATACCCTGCCACACCTATAGTGGCCAAAAACGATACAGAAAAGGGGGTGGTGATGAACAGAGTGTCTGAATTAAGCAGACCACTCTTACCCAGTCCAAAGATCAGGGCTTGATCCATCACCGTTATTTATCTCACTGCCCCATCCCAGCTCAGAACCTGGCTATATGCAAATTAGTCTGTCCCTGGCCCAGTGCATCATGGGAACAGGGCAGACCAAACTACCAAGCCAATTCTTCACCAGAAAGGAGACAAGCTACCGGGGACCGGTTTCTGGCATTTCAGCCTCTTCGGCCCGGCTTGCTTGAATCCTGATGGAGCAGTGAGAAAGGGACTCATGTCTGAGTATACCCTGCCACACCTATAGTGGCCAAAAACGATACAGAAAAGGGGGTGGTGATGAACAGAGTGTCTGAATTAAGCAGACCACTCTTACCCAGTCCAAAGATCAGGGCTTGATCCATCACCGTTATTTATCTCACTGCCCCATCCCAGCTCAGAACCTGGCTATATGCAAATTAGTCTGTCCCTGGCCCAGTGCATCATGGGAACAGGGCAGACCAAACTACCAAGCCAATTCTTCACCAGAAAGGAGACAAGCTACCGGGGACCGGTTTCTGGCATTTCAGCCTCTTCGGCCCGGCTTGCTTGAATCCTGATGGAGCAGTGAGAAAGGGACTCATGTCTGAGTATACCCTGCCACACCTATAGTGGCCAAAAACGATACAGAAAAGGGGGTGGTGATGAACAGAGTGTCTGAATTAAGCAGACCACTCTTACCCAGTCCAAAGATCAGGGCTTGATCCATCACCGTTATTTATCTCACTGCCCCATCCCAGCTCAGAACCTGGCTATATGCAAATTAGTCTGTCCCTGGCCCAGTGCATCATGGGAACAGGGCAGACCAAACTACCAAGCCAATTCTTCACCAGAAAGGAGACAAGCTACCGGGGACCGGTTTCTGGCATTTCAGCCTCTTCGGCCCGGCTTGCTTGAATCCTGATGGAGCAGTGAGAAAGGGACTCATGTCTGAGTATACCCTGCCACACCTATAGTGGCCAAAAACGATACAGAAAAGGGGGTGGTGATGAACAGAGTGTCTGAATTAAGCAGACCACTCTTACCCAGTCCAAAGATCAGGGCTTGATCCATCACCGTTATTTATCTCACTGCCCCATCCCAGCTCAGAACCTGGCTATATGCAAATTAGTCTGTCCCTGGCCCAGTGCATCATGGGAACAGGGCAGACCAAACTACCAAGCCAATTCTTCACCAGAAAGGAGACAAGCTACCGGGGACCGGTTTCTGGCATTTCAGCCTCTTCGGCCCGGCTTGCTTGAATCCTGATGGAGCAGTGAGAAAGGGACTCATGTCTGAGTATACCCTGCCACACCTATAGTGGCCAAAAACGATACAGAAAAGGGGGTGGTGATGAACAGAGTGTCTGAATTAAGCAGACCACTCTTACCCAGTCCAAAGATCAGGGCTTGATCCATCACCGTTATTTATCTCACTGCCCCATCCCAGCTCAGAACCTGGCTATATGCAAATTAGTCTGTCCCTGGCCCAGTGCATCATGGGAACAGGGCAGACCAAACTACCAAGCCAATTCTTCACCAGAAAGGAGACAAGCTACCGGGGACCGGTTTCTGGCATTTCAGCCTCTTCGGCCCGGCTTGCTTGAATCCTGATGGAGCAGTGAGAAAGGGACTCATGTCTGAGTATACCCTGCCACACCTATAGTGGCCAAAAACGATACAGAAAAGGGGGTGGTGATGAACAGAGTGTCTGAATTAAGCAGACCACTCTTACCCAGTCCAAAGATCAGGGCTTGATCCATCACCGTTATTTATCTCACTGCCCCATCCCAGCTCAGAACCTGGCTATATGCAAATTAGTCTGTCCCTGGCCCAGTGCATCATGGGAACAGGGCAGACCAAACTACCAAGCCAATTCTTCACCAGAAAGGAGACAAGCTACCGGGGACCGGTTTCTGGCATTTCAGCCTCTTCGGCCCGGCTTGCTTGAATCCTGATGGAGCAGTGAGAAAGGGACTCATGTCTGAGTATACCCTGCCACACCTATAGTGGCCAAAAACGATACAGAAAAGGGGGTGGTGATGAACAGAGTGTCTGAATTAAGCAGACCACTCTTACCCAGTCCAAAGATCAGGGCTTGATCCATCACCGTTATTTATCTCACTGCCCCATCCCAGCTCAGAACCTGGCTATATGCAAATTAGTCTGTCCCTGGCCCAGTGCATCATGGGAACAGGGCAGACCAAACTACCAAGCCAATTCTTCACCAGAAAGGAGACAAGCTACCGGGGACCGGTTTCTGGCATTTCAGCCTCTTCGGCCCGGCTTGCTTGAATCCTGATGGAGCAGTGAGAAAGGGACTCATGTCTGAGTATACCCTGCCACACCTATAGTGGCCAAAAACGATACAGAAAAGGGGGTGGTGATGAACAGAGTGTCTGAATTAAGCAGACCACTCTTACCCAGTCCAAAGATCAGGGCTTGATCCATCACCGTTATTTATCTCACTGCCCCATCCCAGCTCAGAACCTGGCTATATGCAAATTAGTCTGTCCCTGGCCCAGTGCATCATGGGAACAGGGCAGACCAAACTACCAAGCCAATTCTTCACCAGAAAGGAGACAAGCTACCGGGGACCGGTTTCTGGCATTTCAGCCTCTTCGGCCCGGCTTGCTTGAATCCTGATGGAGCAGTGAGAAAGGGACTCATGTCTGAGTATACCCTGCCACACCTATAGTGGCCAAAAACGATACAGAAAAGGGGGTGGTGATGAACAGAGTGTCTGAATTAAGCAGACCACTCTTACCCAGTCCAAAGATCAGGGCTTGATCCATCACCGTTATTTATCTCACTGCCCCATCCCAGCTCAGAACCTGGCTATATGCAAATTAGTCTGTCCCTGGCCCAGTGCATCATGGGAACAGGGCAGACCAAACTACCAAGCCAATTCTTCACCAGAAAGGAGACAAGCTACCGGGGACCGGTTTCTGGCATTTCAGCCTCTTCGGCCCGGCTTGCTTGAATCCTGATGGAGCAGTGAGAAAGGGACTCATGTCTGAGTATACCCTGCCACACCTATAGTGGCCAAAAACGATACAGAAAAGGGGGTGGTGATGAACAGAGTGTCTGAATTAAGCAGACCACTCTTACCCAGTCCAAAGATCAGGGCTTGATCCATCACCGTTATTTATCTCACTGCCCCATCCCAGCTCAGAACCTGGCTATATGCAAATTAGTCTGTCCCTGGCCCAGTGCATCATGGGAACAGGGCAGACCAAACTACCAAGCCAATTCTTCACCAGAAAGGAGACAAGCTACCGGGGACCGGTTTCTGGCATTTCAGCCTCTTCGGCCCGGCTTGCTTGAATCCTGATGGAGCAGTGAGAAAGGGACTCATGTCTGAGTATACCCTGCCACACCTATAGTGGCCAAAAACGATACAGAAAAGGGGGTGGTGATGAACAGAGTGTCTGAATTAAGCAGACCACTCTTACCCAGTCCAAAGATCAGGGCTTGATCCATCACCGTTATTTATCTCACTGCCCCATCCCAGCTCAGAACCTGGCTATATGCAAATTAGTCTGTCCCTGGCCCAGTGCATCATGGGAACAGGGCAGACCAAACTACCAAGCCAATTCTTCACCAGAAAGGAGACAAGCTACCGGGGACCGGTTTCTGGCATTTCAGCCTCTTCGGCCCGGCTTGCTTGAATCCTGATGGAGCAGTGAGAAAGGGACTCATGTCTGAGTATACCCTGCCACACCTATAGTGGCCAAAAACGATACAGAAAAGGGGGTGGTGATGAACAGAGTGTCTGAATTAAGCAGACCACTCTTACCCAGTCCAAAGATCAGGGCTTGATCCATCACCGTTATTTATCTCACTGCCCCATCCCAGCTCAGAACCTGGCTATATGCAAATTAGTCTGTCCCTGGCCCAGTGCATCATGGGAACAGGGCAGACCAAACTACCAAGCCAATTCTTCACCAGAAAGGAGACAAGCTACCGGGGACCGGTTTCTGGCATTTCAGCCTCTTCGGCCCGGCTTGCTTGAATCCTGATGGAGCAGTGAGAAAGGGACTCATGTCTGAGTATACCCTGCCACACCTATAGTGGCCAAAAACGATACAGAAAAGGGGTGGTGATGAACAGAGTGTCTGAATTAAGCAGACCACTCTTACCCAGTCCAAAGATCAGGGCTTGATCCATCACCGTTATTTATCTCACTGCCCCATCCCAGCTCAGAACCTGGCTATATGCAAATTAGTCTGTCCCTGGCCCAGTGCATCATGGAACAGGGCAGACCAAACTACCAAGCCAATTCTTCACCAGAAAGGAGACAAGCTACCGGGGACCGGTTTCTGGCATTTCAGCCTCTTCGGCCCGGCTTGCTTGAATCCTGATGGAGCAGTGAGAAAGGGACTCATGTCTGAGTATACCCTGCCACACCTATAGTGGCCAAAAACGATACAGAAAAGGGGGTGGTGATGAACAGAGTGTCTGAATTAAGCAGACCACTCTTACCCAGTCCAAAGATCAGGGCTTGATCCATCACCGTTATTTATCTCACTGCCCCATCCCAGCTCAGAACCTGGCTATATGCAAATTAGTCTGTCCCTGGCCCAGTGCATCATGGGAACAGGGCAGACCAAACTACCAAGCCAATTCTTCACCAGAAAGGAGACAAGCTACCGGGGACCGGTTTCTGGCATTTCAGCCTCTTCGGCCCGGCTTGCTTGAATCCTGATGGAGCAGTGAGAAAGGGACTCATGTCTGAGTATACCCTGCCACACCTATAGTGGCCAAAAACGATACAGAAAAGGGGGTGGTGATGAACAGAGTGTCTGAATTAAGCAGACCACTCTTACCCAGTCCAAAGATCAGGGCTTGATCCATCACCGTTATTTATCTCACTGCCCCATCCCAGCTCAGAACCTGGCTATATGCAAATTAGTCTGTCCCTGGCCCAGTGCATCATGGGAACAGGGCAGACCAAACTACCAAGCCAATTCTTCACCAGAAAGGAGACAAGCTACCGGGGACCGGTTTCTGGCATTTCAGCCTCTTCGGCCCGGCTTGCTTGAATCCTGATGGAGCAGTGAGAAAGGGACTCATGTCTGAGTATACCCTGCCACACCTATAGTGGCCAAAAACGATACAGAAAAGGGGGTGGTGATGAACAGAGTGTCTGAATTAAGCAGACCACTCTTACCCAGTCCAAAGATCAGGGCTTGATCCATCACCGTTATTTATCTCACTGCCCCATCCCAGCTCAGAACCTGGCTATATGCAAATTAGTCTGTCCCTGGCCCAGTGCATCATGGGAACAGGGCAGACCAAACTACCAAGCCAATTCTTCACCAGAAAGGAGACAAGCTACCGGGGACCGGTTTCTGGCATTTCAGCCTCTTCGGCCCGGCTTGCTTGAATCCTGATGGAGCAGTGAGAAAGGGACTCATGTCTGAGTATACCCTGCCACACCTATAGTGGCCAAAAACGATACAGAAAAGGGGGTGGTGATGAACAGAGTGTCTGAATTAAGCAGACCACTCTTACCCAGTCCAAAGATCAGGGCTTGATCCATCACCGTTATTTATCTCACTGCCCCATCCCAGCTCAGAACCTGGCTATATGCAAATTAGTCTGTCCCTGGCCCAGTGCATCATGGGAACAGGGCAGACCAAACTACCAAGCCAATTCTTCACCAGAAAGGAGACAAGCTACCGGGGACCGGTTTCTGGCATTTCAGCCTCTTCGGCCCGGCTTGCTTGAATCCTGATGGAGCAGTGAGAAAGGGACTCATGTCTGAGTATACCCTGCCACACCTATAGTGGCCAAAAACGATACAGAAAAGGGGGTGGTGATGAACAGAGTGTCTGAATTAAGCAGACCACTCTTACCCAGTCCAAAGATCAGGGCTTGATCCATCACCGTTATTTATCTCACTGCCCCATCCCAGCTCAGAACCTGGCTATATGCAAATTAGTCTGTCCCTGGCCCAGTGCATCATGGGAACAGGGCAGACCAAACTACCAAGCCAATTCTTCACCAGAAAGGAGACAAGCTACCGGGGACCGGTTTCTGGCATTTCAGCCTCTTCGGCCCGGCTTGCTTGAATCCTGATGGAGCAGTGAGAAAGGGACTCATGTCTGAGTATACCCTGCCACACCTATAGTGGCCAAAAACGATACAGAAAAGGGGGTGGTGATGAACAGAGTGTCTGAATTAAGCAGACCACTCTTACCCAGTCCAAAGATCAGGGCTTGATCCATCACCGTTATTTATCTCACTGCCCCATCCCAGCTCAGAACCTGGCTATATGCAAATTAGTCTGTCCCTGGCCCAGTGCATCATGGGAACAGGGCAGACCAAACTACCAAGCCAATTCTTCACCAGAAAGGAGACAAGCTACCGGGGACCGGTTTCTGGCATTTCAGCCTCTTCGGCCCGGCTTGCTTGAATCCTGATGGAGCAGTGAGAAAGGGACTCATGTCTGAGTATACCCTGCCACACCTATAGTGGCCAAAAACGATACAGAAAAGGGGGTGGTGATGAACAGAGTGTCTGAATTAAGCAGACCACTCTTACCCAGTCCAAAGATCAGGGCTTGATCCATCACCGTTATTTATCTCACTGCCCCATCCCAGCTCAGAACCTGGCTATATGCAAATTAGTCTGTCCCTGGCCCAGTGCATCATGGGAACAGGGCAGACCAAACTACCAAGCCAATTCTTCACCAGAAAGGAGACAAGCTACCGGGGACCGGTTTCTGGCATTTCAGCCTCTTCGGCCCGGCTTGCTTGAATCCTGATGGAGCAGTGAGAAAGGGACTCATGTCTGAGTATACCCTGCCACACCTATAGTGGCCAAAAACGATACAGAAAAGGGGGTGGTGATGAACAGAGTGTCTGAATTAAGCAGACCACTCTTACCCAGTCCAAAGATCAGGGCTTGATCCATCACCGTTATTTATCTCACTGCCCCATCCCAGCTCAGAACCTGGCTATATGCAAATTAGTCTGTCCCTGGCCCAGTGCATCATGGGAACAGGGCAGACCAAACTACCAAGCCAATTCTTCACCAGAAAGGAGACAAGCTACCGGGGACCGGTTTCTGGCATTTCAGCCTCTTCGGCCCGGCTTGCTTGAATCCTGATGGAGCAGTGAGAAAGGGACTCATGTCTGAGTATACCCTGCCACACCTATAGTGGCCAAAACGATACAGAAAAGGGGGTGGTGATGAACAGAGTGTCTGAATTAAGCAGACCACTCTTACCCAGTCCAAAGATCAGGGCTTGATCCATCACCGTTATTTATCTCACTGCCCCATCCCAGCTCAGAACCTGGCTATATGCAAATTAGTCTGTCCCTGGCCCAGTGCATCATGGGAACAGGGCAGACCAAACTACCAAGCCAATTCTTCACCAGAAAGGAGACAAGCTACCGGGGACCGGTTTCTGGCATTTCAGCCTCTTCGGCCCGGCTTGCTTGAATCCTGATGGAGCAGTGAGAAAGGGACTCATGTCTGAGTATACCCTGCCACACCTATAGTGGCCAAAAACGATACAGAAAAGGGGGTGGTGATGAACAGAGTGTCTGAATTAAGCAGACCACTCTTACCCAGTCCAAAGATCAGGGCTTGATCCATCACCGTTATTTATCTCACTGCCCCATCCCAGCTCAGAACCTGGCTATATGCAAATTAGTCTGTCCCTGGCCCAGTGCATCATGGGAACAGGGCAGACCAAACTACCAAGCCAATTCTTCACCAGAAAGGAGACAAGCTACCGGGGACCGGTTTCTGGCATTTCAGCCTCTTCGGCCCGGCTTGCTTGAATCCTGATGGAGCAGTGAGAAAGGGACTCATGTCTGAGTATACCCTGCCACACCTATAGTGGCCAAAAACGATACAGAAAAGGGGGTGGTGATGAACAGAGTGTCTGAATTAAGCAGACCACTCTTACCCAGTCCAAAGATCAGGGCTTGATCCATCACCGTTATTTATCTCACTGCCCCATCCCAGCTCAGAACCTGGCTATATGCAAATTAGTCTGTCCCTGGCCCAGTGCATCATGGGAACAGGGCAGACCAAACTACCAAGCCAATTCTTCACCAGAAAGGAGACAAGCTACCGGGGACCGGTTTCTGGCATTTCAGCCTCTTCGGCCCGGCTTGCTTGAATCCTGATGGAGCAGTGAGAAAGGGACTCATGTCTGAGTATACCCTGCCACACCTATAGTGGCCAAAAACGATACAGAAAAGGGGGTGGTGATGAACAGAGTGTCTGAATTAAGCAGACCACTCTTACCCAGTCCAAAGATCAGGGCTTGATCCATCACCGTTATTTATCTCACTGCCCCATCCCAGCTCAGAACCTGGCTATATGCAAATTAGTCTGTCCCTGGCCCAGTGCATCATGGGAACAGGGCAGACCAAACTACCAAGCCAATTCTTCACCAGAAAGGAGACAAGCTACCGGGGACCGGTTTCTGGCATTTCAGCCTCTTCGGCCCGGCTTGCTTGAATCCTGATGGAGCAGTGAGAAAGGGACTCATGTCTGAGTATACCCTGCCACACCTATAGTGGCCAAAAACGATACAGAAAAGGGGGTGGTGATGAACAGAGTGTCTGAATTAAGCAGACCACTCTTACCCAGTCCAAAGATCAGGGCTTGATCCATCACCGTTATTTATCTCACTGCCCCATCCCAGCTCAGAACCTGGCTATATGCAAATTAGTCTGTCCCTGGCCCAGTGCATCATGGGAACAGGGCAGACCAAACTACCAAGCCAATTCTTCACCAGAAAGGAGACAAGCTACCGGGGACCGGTTTCTGGCATTTCAGCCTCTTCGGCCCGGCTTGCTTGAATCCTGATGGAGCAGTGAGAAAGGGACTCATGTCTGAGTATACCCTGCCACACCTATAGTGGCCAAAAACGATACAGAAAAGGGGGTGGTGATGAACAGAGTGTCTGAATTAAGCAGACCACTCTTACCCAGTCCAAAGATCAGGGCTTGATCCATCACCGTTATTTATCTCACTGCCCCATCCCAGCTCAGAACCTGGCTATATGCAAATTAGTCTGTCCCTGGCCCAGTGCATCATGGGAACAGGGCAGACCAAACTACCAAGCCAATTCTTCACCAGAAAGGAGACAAGCTACCGGGGACCGGTTTCTGGCATTTCAGCCTCTTCGGCCCGGCTTGCTTGAATCCTGATGGAGCAGTGAGAAAGGGACTCATGTCTGAGTATACCCTGCCACACCTATAGTGGCCAAAAACGATACAGAAAAGGGGGTGGTGATGAACAGAGTGTCTGAATTAAGCAGACCACTCTTACCCAGTCCAAAGATCAGGGCTTGATCCATCACCGTTATTTATCTCACTGCCCCATCCCAGCTCAGAACCTGGCTATATGCAAATTAGTCTGTCCCTGGCCCAGTGCATCATGGGAACAGGGCAGACCAAACTACCAAGCCAATTCTTCACCAGAAAGGAGACAAGCTACCGGGGACCGGTTTCTGGCATTTCAGCCTCTTCGGCCCGGCTTGCTTGAATCCTGATGGAGCAGTGAGAAAGGGACTCATGTCTGAGTATACCCTGCCACACCTATAGTGGCCAAAAACGATACAGAAAAGGGGGTGGTGATGAACAGAGTGTCTGAATTAAGCAGACCACTCTTACCCAGTCCAAAGATCAGGGCTTGATCCATCACCGTTATTTATCTCACTGCCCCATCCCAGCTCAGAACCTGGCTATATGCAAATTAGTCTGTCCCTGGCCCAGTGCATCATGGGAACAGGGCAGACCAAACTACCAAGCCAATTCTTCACCAGAAAGGAGACAAGCTACCGGGGACCGGTTTCTGGCATTTCAGCCTCTTCGGCCCGGCTTGCTTGAATCCTGATGGAGCAGTGAGAAAGGGACTCATGTCTGAGTATACCCTGCCACACCTATAGTGGCCAAAAACGATACAGAAAAGGGGGTGGTGATGAACAGAGTGTCTGAATTAAGCAGACCACTCTTACCCAGTCCAAAGATCAGGGCTTGATCCATCACCGTTATTTATCTCACTGCCCCATCCCAGCTCAGAACCTGGCTATATGCAAATTAGTCTGTCCCTGGCCCAGTGCATCATGGGAACAGGGCAGACCAAACTACCAAGCCAATTCTTCACCAGAAAGGAGACAAGCTACCGGGGACCGGTTTCTGGCATTTCAGCCTCTTCGGCCCGGCTTGCTTGAATCCTGATGGAGCAGTGAGAAAGGGACTCATGTCTGAGTATACCCTGCCACACCTATAGTGGCCAAAAACGATACAGAAAAGGGGGTGGTGATGAACAGAGTGTCTGAATTAAGCAGACCACTCTTACCCAGTCCAAAGATCAGGGCTTGATCCATCACCGTTATTTATCTCACTGCCCCATCCCAGCTCAGAACCTGGCTATATGCAAATTAGTCTGTCCCTGGCCCAGTGCATCATGGGAACAGGGCAGACCAAACTACCAAGCCAATTCTTCACCAGAAAGGAGACAAGCTACCGGGGACCGGTTTCTGGCATTTCAGCCTCTTCGGCCCGGCTTGCTTGAATCCTGATGGAGCAGTGAGAAAGGGACTCATGTCTGAGTATACCCTGCCACACCTATAATACTCAGTGGCAAAAACGATACAGAAAAGGGGTGGTGATGAACAGAGTGTCTGAATTAAGCAGACCACTCTTACCCAGTCCAAAGATCAGGGCTTGATCCATCACCGTTATTTATCTCACTGCCCCATCCCAGCTCAGAACCTGGCTATATGCAAATTAGTCTGTCCCTGGCCCAGTGCATCATGGGAACAGGGCAGACCAAACTACCAAGCCAATTCTTCACCAGAAAGGAGACAAGCTACCGGGGACCGGTTTCTGGCATTTCAGCCTCTTCGGCCCGGCTTGCTTGAATCCTGATGGAGCAGTGAGAAAGGGACTCATGTCTGAGTATACCCTGCCACACCTATAGTGGCCATGGTGATGAACAGAGTGTCTGAATTAAGCAGACAACTCTTACCCAGTCCAAAGATCAGGGCTTGATCCAGCACCGTTATTTATCTCACTGCCCCATCCCAGCTCAGAACATGGCTATATGCAAATTAGCTGTCCCTGGCCCAGTGCATCAGGAACAGGGCAGACAAACTACCAAGCCAATTCTTCACCAGAAAGGAGACAAGCTACCGGGGACCGGTTTCTGGCATTTCAGCCTCTTCGGCCCGGCTTGCTTGAATCCTGATGGAGCAGTGAGAAAGGGACTCATGTCTGAGTATACCCTGCCACACCTAAACTCAGTGGCCAGAAACATACAGAAAAGGGGTGGTGATGAACAGTAGTGTCTGAATTAAGCAGACACTCTTAACCCGCAAGATCAGGGTTGAGCCCAGCAGAGGTAGCAAATTAGTCGCCTGCGGGAACAGGAGCAAAAGCCAATTCTTCCACCAAAAGAGACAAGCTAGACGTTTCTGGCATTTCAGCTCATTCGCCCGGCTTGCTTGAATCCTGATGGAGCAGTGAGAAAGGGACTCATGTCTGAGTATACCCTGCCACACCTATT